>NC_143047.1:3862500-4185000 GCF_057628025.1 Oncorhynchus mykiss | reverse complement strand
AATCTCATAAACATTATGTGCACATTGTACAGCCAAGCATGAAAACCGACAAGAAAAAAGCATTCCACACTAAAGCATTAATTCATCATACCTTAATCAACCCCACCCAGCCACACAGATCAAGCACTGCTGCAAGGCATGATGATGGACATGCTTGGCGCAAATCAGTCCGTCAGAGATACTTTGAGCTTGTCTGGGGCCCAAGACAAGGCACGGGGACGCCGAGCAGACGACAGGCTGGCGTCCTCAGCCTCCAGACCCAACACAAGAAGGTGAAGCGGGCGGGGAGGAACGAGGATGACCAGAGAGACACACTGGGGGCCTCCATGTCCACGGTTTCGGCTAAGCCACTTTTGCTGCCATTTTCAAAGCGGTGACCAGCGCACTATAGCCTCTACGCCAAGCATGTGAGCCAGCGGGCAAGGCAGGCGGTGCAGGGTATAAAGAAGAGGGAGGGGGAACAGAACAATGGGGAGAGAGGAAGATTGAAAGAGAGAAAGAGACATGGAGGGAGATGAAGGACAGAGAAGAGGAGAGAGAGGGAGAAAGGAAGGAAGAACACTGCCTCAATTAGCTATGAGGCATCTGGGTGCCAGAGAAGCGCAAGACATTGAGACGCTCACACGCACACACACATACAGTGCCTTGCGAAAGTATTCGGCCCCCTTGAACTTTGCAACCTTTTGCCACATTTCAGGCTTCAAACATAAAGATATAAAACTGTATTTTTTTGTGAAGAATCAACAACAAGTGGGACACAATCATGAAGTGGAACGACATTTATTGGATATTTCAAACTTTTTTAACAAATCAAAAACTGAAAAATTGGGCGTGCAAAATTATTCAGCCCCCTTAAGTTAATACTTTGTAGCGCCACCTTTTGCTGCGATTACAGCTGTAAGTCGCTTGGGGTATGTCTCTATCAGTTTTGCACATCGAGAGACTGAATTTTTTTCCCATTCCTCCTTGCAAAACAGCTCGAGCTCAGTGAGGTTGGATGGAGAGCATTTGTGAACAGCAGTTTTCAGTTCTTTCCACAGATTCTCGATTGGATTCAGGTCTGGACTTTGACTTGGCCATTCTAACACCTGGATATGTTTATTTTTGAACCATTCCATTGTAGATTTTGCTTTATGTTTTGGATCATTGTCTTGTTGGAAGACAAATCTCCGTCCCAGTCTCAGGTCTTTTGCAGACTCCATCAGGTTTTCTTCCAGAATGGTCCTGTATTTGGCTCCATCCATCTTCCCATCAATTTTAACCATCTTCCCTGTCCCTGCTGAAGAAAAGCAGGCCCAAACCATGATGCTGCCACCACCATGTTTGACAGTGGGGATGGTGTGTTCAGGGTGATGAGCTGTGTTGCTTTTACCACAAACATTGTTGCCAAAAAGTTCAATTTTGGTTTCATCTGACCAGAGCACCTTCTTCCACATGTTTGGTGTGTCTCCCAGGTGGCTTGTGGCAAACTTTAAACAACACTTTTTATGGATATCTTTAAGAAATGGCTTTCTTCTTGCCACTCTTCCATAAAGGCCAGATTTGTGCAATATACGACTGATTGTTGTCCTATGGACAGAGTCTCCCACCTCAGCTGTAGATCTCTGCAGTTCATCCAGAGTGATCATGGGCCTCTTGGCTGTGTCTCTGATCAGTCTTCTCCTTGTATGAGCTGAAAGTTTAGAGGGACGGCCAGGTCTTGGTAGATTTGCAGTGGTCTGATACTCCTTCCATTTCAATATTATCGCTTGCACAGTGCTCCTTGGGATGTTTAAAGCTTGGGAAATCTTTTTGTATCCAAATCCGGCTTTAAAATCCGGCAACAATGCAAAACGTTATGTTTGTGGTAAAAGCAACACAGCTCATCACCCTGAACACACCATCCCCACTGTCAAACATGGTGGTGGCAGCATCATGGTTTGGGCCTGCTTTTCTTCAGCAGGGACAGGGAAGATGGTTAAAATTGATGGGAAGATGGATGGAGCCAAATACAGGACCATTCTGGAAGAAAACCTGATGGAGTCTGCAAAAGACCTGAGACTGGGACGGAGATTTGTCTTCCAACAAGACAATGATCCAAAACATAAAGCAAAATCTACAATGGAATGGTTCAAAAATAAACATATCCAGGTGTTAGAATGGCCAAGTCAAAGTCCAGACCTGAATCCAATCGAGAATCTGTGGAAAGAACTGAAAACTGCTGTTCACAAATGCTCTCCATCCAACCTCACTGAGCTCGAGCTGTTTTGCAAGGAGGAATGGGAAAAAAATTCAGTCTCTCGATGTGCAAAACTGATAGAGACATACCCCAAGCGACTTACAGCTGTAATCGCAGCAAAAGGTGGCGCTACAAAGTATTAACTTAAGGGGGCTGAATAATTTTGCACGCCCAATTTTTCAGTTTTTGATTTGTTAAAAAAGTTTGAAATATCCAATAAATGTCGTTCCACTTCATGATTGTGTCCCACTTGTTGTTGATTCTTCCCAAAAAAATACAGTTTTATATCTTTATGTTTGAAGCCTGAAATGTGGCAAAAGGTCGCAAAGTTCAAGGGGGCCGAATACTTTCGCAAGGCACTGTACATCCCAGAGGCCCCTGCGGCCAAAGCTCCATGGTGTGCATAATTAGATTTCAAATCCGTGCGTTTGCATCCACTGGAAAATGAGCAACAGCTTTCCCTCTCCCTCTCTCTTTGTTTTTCTCGCTCTGTTGCTCTCACTTGTTTTCGCCCTCTCTCACACTGTTTTTCTCTCTGAGCTGATGAGAAAGGAAAATAGGCCTGCTCTCTCTTTTGGCAAAGAGTAGAGACTGACCTTCTCTGTCTCTTTCCCTCTATCTCTCTCTCTTTTTGTTTGTCACCCTCTCAATCTTTCTAGAGTGACAATGGGTTCATGCTCTTTATTTCCCTCTATCTCGCTTTGTCACCCTCTCCATCTTTCTAGGCTAGGGCCAGAAAGAGGTCCACGCTCTCTCTCCCTCAATTTTTCCCTTCCTCTAAGGTTTAAATATCACCAACGGGTGTCACCATTGAAGGCCGTTGTACACTTTTAAACCACTTCACTGCTAAAGAGGCACTTCAGGGCTAATGGAAAAGTAAACAATGGTAAAGAAGGGAATGATTTGGGGGGAAAAACATTAAACAAAAAACGTCCCTTGCATTCGATCCCATGCACAGTAATGTAGTGAAACGATGCCTGTGGAGGAAGGTTCAGTTTGCTGTCTCTATTCGTTACGAAATGAATTGCGAGTGAGTGCATAAACAACGACAAGTGGGGGACTCTGTCACAGGCAATCGCACTTCGACTAGAGACATCCATTCAATCATATAAACTAAAAGGTGTGCCATCCATCCAAGTTGGCCACTACGGTGGCCTGGAAGCTCACTTGTCATTCTAAATGCATTTTAATCCATATATTTTAATCAATTTGATCCCCCTAATTAAAACCTTCCCTCCCTTCATCCACAATAAGACCCATCAGACTTTAAGGTTTATTTACTCTCAAATCAGTGTGTGGATGCTAATATGATCAGCTAATGTGATTTGCCATAAACATGGTAAGACTTGACTTGTGGAGACATCTAGTTTGATCCAACTTCTGCATATAACTCAATACGGATTATTCATGAATATTCTTGTGATTAATTCCATTTCTTCATTATAAAATTCCAGAATTCCTATACTTTTGAATTAGCATCAGTTGTAATTAAGCCTTAGAATTATATGATATTAAGTGGGTCTTGGTAAGAACTAGCCAGGTAATTAATAAAACTTGGAACCATTTAAGCCCTCAAGGCCAGGAACTCCCTTGCCCAAATTTTGCCCAAATAACAAAATTGTCTACTGCTGCCAAATCCACCAAATCTCTCTCACTTATCTTTTATTCTTTCTCTTCGCTCTCGTTCGCTATGGCACTGGAAGATGTGGCAAATTGCTATCAATATGATTTGTGAGTGTATTAGTGCTCTTCCAGATGTAGGATCTTAATTTGAGCCAGTTTGCTACAGCAGATAAATAATCCTGCAGGAACAGGAATGTCCATAATCCACAGAAAAAAAATACATTTTTGCAGGGGTTGATACATCTCTCATACGGAAAAATCAAGTCTGAAATCTGAAAAGTGGAAATTACAAACTTCAGAAGCCTTTTAAAAACCTCAAATACACTACAAGTTTTATATTTCCTGAATTACAGGAAAGTTCTCCTGCAACGGGTGATCAAATTAAGATCCTACATATGTACTATGTAGACTGTATCATATGTTCCATAGTCCATATTGGCATACACTTTAAAATGGAGCAATGTATTGGGCATGCATCCTAAGTGGTATACAATGGTGGCATTTAGAACAGTGTTTAACTGTTAGTGTGTGTGGGTATGAGTTTCATGTTTATGTATGACTTTCTAAGTATGTGAAATGTTTGAAAGTTTCAATGTTTAAGGTAGCCAAAGGTGGAAATGCATACAGGAGCCTAAAGCACTAATGATGGAATATGTGTAGAGGTCTGTTTATGTGTATGTTTTTTACTAACATTTCCCAAAGGGTAGGTGTGTGTGTGTGTGTGTGTACTTGTCAGGATAAATAATGAATAATGGCTGACTTCACAACATTCGACAACATGAGTGAGGGGGTGATGCAACGTTTTCCCTTTTCTAACAACGTCAAATGCATCATCAGTCATCCTGGGCCATCAAAAAAATAGGGATGGAGACAGCCAGAACGTGGAACGCTGAAACCAGTCCTTTTTTTTATTCCCAGAAGTCCCCAGTGGTTAGCCAGAGCTGAACCACAAGCCCCCAGCAAGACAGGTGCTTTACCCAACCCATGCTGTACTCCTCCCTGGGCAGCTGAGAGTCATTAGCCCCTGATAAACGTACTCCTCACTCAACCATATTACATCTGTAGGCCTGTTGTGTTTTTCCACATTATCTCATTCATTTGTCTTTGTGGGTATGATTTGTTTTGAGGACATGGGCTTTTATGAGCCATGTAACATACATGGGGTTGATTGCATGTAAAGTGCAGGCAGCACAGGAACAAACACTCAAACCATGTATTTGAACAGTGAAGCTACACTACGTGACCAAAGTATGTGGACACCTGCTCGTCGAACAACTTATTCCAAAATCATGGGCGTTAATATGGAGTTGGTCCCCCCTTTGCTGCTATAACAGCCTCCACTCTTCTGGTAAGGCTTTCCACTAGATGTTGGAACGTTGCTGTGGCCACAAGAACATTAGTAAGGTTGGGCACTGATGTTGGGCGATTAGGCCTGGCTCGCAGTCAGCGTTCCAATTCATCCCAAAGGTGTTAGATGGGGTTGAGGTCAGGCCTCTGTACAGGCCACTTCTTCCACACAAATCTCGACAAACCATTTCTGTATGGACCTCGCTTTGTGCACGGGGGCATTGTCATTCTGAAACAGGAAAGGGTCTTCCCCAAACTGTTGCCTCAAAGTTGGAAGCACAGAATCGTCTAGATTGTCATTGAATGCTGTAGCGTTAAGATTTCCCTTCACTGGAACTAAGGTTGGTGAAGCGTGATTCATCACTCCAGAGAATGTGTTTCCACTGCTCCAGAGTCCAATGGCGGCAAGCTTTGCAAGCTTTACACCCCTCGAGCCGATACTTGGCATTGCGAAGGGTGATTTTAGGCTTGTGTGTAGCTGCTCGGCCATGGAAACCCATTTCATGAAGCTCCCAACAAACAGTTCTTGTGCCGACGTTGCTTCCAGAGGCAGGAACTCGATAGCGAGTTTTGCAAACGGTGACAGACAATTTTTATGCGCTACATGCTTCAGCACTCGGTGGTCCTATTTTGTTAGAGTTAGTGTGGCCTACCTAGATGTTTCCACTTCACAGTAACAGCACTTACAGTTGACCAGGGCAGCTCTAACAGGTCAGACATTTGACTAACTGACTTGTTGAAAAGGTGGCATCGTATGACAGTGCCACATTGAAAGTCACTGAGCTCTTCAGTAAGTCCATTCTACTACCAATGTTTGTCTATGGAGATTGCATGGCAGTGTGCTCGACTGTATACACCTGTCAGCAATGGATGTAGCTGAAATAGCCAAATCCACTCCTTTGAAAGGGTGTCCACATACTTTTGTATATGTGGTGTATATGTATGAAAACAGATAAGTATGAAAATACACCAAACAAAATGTTACATTCTCTACTCTCACCTCATAAAAAACATTTGATCGCAAATCCAAAGTGCCGAAGTATAAAGGCACATTTTTTATTTTAGCTTCACTGTCCAAAATACATAGGCCTGCATGGTGTTGAGGGTAGATCGTTGTGTGTGAACTGTTTCAGTTTTAGATTTCCACCAAAAGTTATTTAGCTTTCATGGCCTTTGTTGGTGCAGAGCAAGTGAGACTTTACCTCAATAAGATGCACTAATAGCTCACTGGAGAATTTACCAGGGTAAAATGAAAAACTGCAATAAATCATCTGTTTAACTTGTTGTTCATACATACATACATACATGCTAGACGTACAGCCTTCGGGAGATGCACAACTCACAGCAGATCAGGGCAACACACTCTAAAACACTAGCTAGTTTACCTAACACTTTCTGTGAGACACAGGCCGAATACAATGGCTGCAGATACTCTCCAACGTTTGCACAACCCTCCCATTGACATCATGTCTTGATTTATACAAAGTTTGAGTTATGATTCAGGCCTTGGACAGCATTCAAAGGAAAGACTACTTGTCTTACGTAGTGAGGCAAACCAGAGCAGTATTTATGCAGCGGTGCAGTAGTAGTATTAATACTAAGTAAAGGAGCTCTTCCAGCAGAAGTAAAGTGGGAGCAAATAGGTAAATGGAGAAATGTCTCCAGAGTGGTGTCTAGGGCTTCCCCCACCTCTCTCTCTACCTTTCTCTCTCCACCAGGACCCAGTGTTGACACCACTGGTCTGGTGCATGTGTGTGTTGATGGTTAAAGTAACTCAGTTCAGCTGTAAATCCTCTGTGAGTCCCCTTGGCTTTGAGAGGGGAACTATACTTCTCCATCCATCCATCCCTCTTTCTCTCTCTCTTATCAAGATAAGCAAAGCTGATTTATTTAATTCAAATATATGAAGCTAAAAGTAATATGATAAACTAGATAAATAAAGGCTATATAAATGAAGTTGAAACATTCTCATAATTTGAGCATGTTTGTAAGCTAGCTATCTAACTTAGATAGATAGCTAAACCGAAAAAGCTAGGCTACTTTAATTCACCACTTTACAAGCTAGCCAGCCAACTCTTTTAAATATTTTGTTTTATTATGGGATATGCCAAATAGAGCTACAGACCCAGTCTGACATTTTGTTTTATTTCAGTGTAGAGTCAAATGAGGGGGATGGGGGACTATATTTCATGTAGCCATTAGAAGACTGTGTCTGACAGAGGAGGTATGTATACATGAATTATAAGAAGTTACGTATACGAAGACTTGGTGATTTTAATATCCTAGTTAATCATTACATGACTTCAAACACACTATCTCTGTTTTGCTCAGTCTGGCAGTAACCCAGAACTATCAGAGGCAGAGGATCTCTCTTTTGGCTGTTGATGACAACAACTGCATGTAAGTTGTTCTTCTACATCATAATAATGATATGTCTGCATAGCATTTAGTCTTCATTTTGGCAGATGAAATCATGCTTATTTCTGAAGATGAACTCATGTTTTAGCTCCTTTTTCTTCTTCTCTGGAACCAGCCAACAACCCATACTGTACTGGCGGAAGGTAGCCCAACAGCTAAGGATTTGGACCTATGGCCGAAAGGTGGCCTTGTTCGAATCCCAGGCTGGGCGCTGGAAGAAACTGGGTTCCCAATATTCCCCTACCATGGGGCCCTTGAGCAAGGCCCCTAACCTCATAACATGCTCTCCATCCAGGGACACTGCACTGCAGTTTGAACCTGTGCTTGTCTTAACTGTATGTGTGAGTTCTGTAGTTTGGGCGGGTTGAGAACAGAGCAGAAGCCACATTTTTGTTGTTCGCTGGAACTAATAGACAGTTGTATTGTAAAGAAGTCCGCCAGAGTTGACGTGGGCCATCAGAGATGCCTCCCTGGCCACTAGTGCACATTTCTAAACTATATTGAAAATACATTTGAAAAACTGTTTAATAAATTATTATTTAAAAAGGAAATACTATTTAATAGTAGTAGCCATAATTCATAAATGGCACCATGCAGGGTTCTACATTGAACCATTTTGGTTCAGTGAAGAAGAACCTCTAGTGTTCTGATAAAAATAACCCTTTGAAATGTTTCTATATAGATTTTGTAGGGGTTCCATATACAGTGCATTCGGAAAGTATTCAGACCACTTGACTTTTTCCACATTTTTACGTTACAGCCCTTTTCTAAAATTGAAAAAATAAAATTAAATCCTCATCAATCTACACACCCCATAATGACAAAGCAAAAATGGTTTAGTTTTATTTCTTTACATTTGTGCTAATTTATTAATGAAATTGTACATTTACATAAGTATTCAGACCCTTTACTCAGTACTTTGTTGAAGCACCTTTGGCAGCGATTATAGCCTCGAGTATTCTTGGGTATGACGCTACAAGCTAGGCACGCCTGAATTTAGGGGTTCTCCCATTCTCTCAAGCTCTGTCAGGATGCATGGGGAGCATCTGTAACAGAGACGCTGAGAGTCGAGAAGCAGGTGCAGGTGAAACGTTTTATAAAACAACAAACATGGAATGAGCCAACGTAACAGTAGCATCTACACATAACACAAGAACAATACTGACTGGGGAAAGAACCTAAGAGACTGCCAAATACAGGGGAGGTTATACGTGAGGTAATGGAGTCCAGGTGTGCTTCATGATGACGTGCAGGTGCGCGTAATGATTGATGCCAGTTGTACGTAATGATGAATCCCAGGACCGGTGGTTAGTATACCAACGACGCCGAATGCCAGAGGGGAGGAGCGGAAATAGACGTGACAGGGTTGCTGCACAGCTATTTTCAGGTCTCTCCAGAGATGTTCGATCAGGTTCAAGTCCAGGCTCTGGCTGGGCAACTCAAGGACATTCAGAGACTTGTCCTGAAGCCACAGCTGCATTGTCTTGACTAGTTGCTTAAGGTCGTTGTCCTGTTGGAAGGTGAACCTTCATCCCAGTCTGAGGTTCTGAGCACTCTGGATTAGGTTTTCATCAAGGATGTCTCTGTACTTTGCTTCGTTCAGCTTTCCCCTGATCCTGACTAGTCTCCCAGTCCTTGTTGCTGAAAAACATCCTCACAGCAAGCTGCCACCACCATGCTTCACCATGCTTCAACCTGGTTGGTGTCAGGTTTCTTCCAGACATGATGCTTGGCCATCAGGCCAAAGAGTTCTATCTTGTTTTCAAGAGAGTTCTTTAAGAGCCTTTAGGCAAACTCAAAGCAGCTGTCATGTGCCTTTTACTGAGGAGTGGCTTCCATCTGGCCACTTTACTATAAAGGCCTAATTGGTGGAGTGCTGCAGAGATGGTTGTTCTTCTGGAAGGTTCCCTCATCTCCACATAGGAACTCTGGAGCTTTGCCCAAACATCAGCTGTGATGGCCATCGGCGTGGACACAGAAATAAAGGACGCCTTTATTAAATCCCTCGGTGTGAGCTGTCAGTCACAAAAGTATCACGCACACAAACGTGTGCACCCACACAAACATGCTTAGCCTGGTCCAGGTCACATCTAGAGGACTGTGGCCTGACAGTACTAAAACAAACACTGATGTTTGTTTATTAGCCAACCCATTGTAATGGCAAAGGATTGGATACCTCATTTAAAGGGACGGGAGGGATGGATGGACCAGTGTGTAGGAAGGGTGTGTATGTGTGCATGTGAGCCTGCATGTCTGTGTGTCGCTTTGGTCTGCTAGGGTTACTTTCTATAAGGAATGAAAGGGATATTACCCTTTTCATATACCTTTCAGGGATCACTTCATGGAAGGATGCATTTTTAAAGTACTCAAACAGGGGTTCACACACATATTCTGCAGACATACATACCCCGCCTGCCCCTGACTCCTTGCTGTATCTCATCCCTGCCTATCGTAACACACAGGGCCAGAGCTACATTTAGGGATGGATAAACGACTGGAGGGATGTGGGTCAAATCAAAGTTGCGTCTCACTAAAGTCCTTTTCAGGCAGCAACACTGAGGACAGAGCCTGATAGATTGGTTTGGGGGTGGATTGTGTGTGTGTGTATGTGTGCACGAGATAATTACATATGTACATTGTATGCACACACGTTACTTCACATGCACATTCCCCTTCCTTCCATCCCCCTTCCTCTGCCTGCATGTATCTCAACACCAGCAGTAGTAGAAGGTGGGAGTGAATGTTCGTTGAGTATAATGTTGGGGTATTGACTCAGGTCCAAGGGTTTCACGCTAATGTAGCCAAGCCCCCCTGCCACCCCGTCTCACCGTCACCTGGGATGTGGAGCGGCAGGAAACGTCCGCTCCCGAGGTAAACGGGATCTCACCATGCTACAGAACATGCTAGAGAACCACACGCTATGTAGGTGGAGGCATTCATTCCATTCAAGCCATTACAATGTGCCATCTTCCTGATTTTTCCCAACACCAGCCTCCACTGATGCCCATCTCAGCACTGCTGTACTCCGTACGGAGCATGTAGGCCCCCTTGGAATGGATCTTCTCATAATGACTATATCACAGCAAATTATAGTCACTTTTAAACGTATATAAAGAGAAGTTAAAGTAATGTTAGACATTTTCAGCAAGCTTAAAAGTGCTACCAAGTTCCTAATAGCTAAGATGTAGGTGGAAAGTACAAACCTAGCAAACGCAGGGCTAGCCGCTAGCTTACATATTATTAATTAACTACCAAGCTGGTTTGATGCAAGAAACATCTAAACTAATAGCCTACACATGTTACTTAAAGGTCAAATGCAGCTGTTTTTATCTCAACATCAAATAATTGATGGGTAACAATTAAGTACCTTACTGTGACTATTATAATTAAAATGGTCAAAAATAAAAAATAAATAGCCATTTCTCAAGCAAGGATTTTTCTAGGATTGGTCTGAGAGTGGTCTGAGTGAGGAGGGGAAAACTGAAAACTAGCTGTTGGCAGAGAGGTTTGGAACTATCTTTTTGGGGGGGTCTATTAACTAATTTACCACCTGGTGATGCCAACAGACAGGCCAAAACTCCATCCCACCAAAACAGGCTGAAATTTCAGGCAGTCTTTTCAAACAGCTCTCAGGAAATGCAAACATGTAGTGTATTCAAGATTTAAAAACGCTTCTAAAGTTTGTAAATTCCACTTTAAAATGTCAGACTTGATTTCCCTAATGAAAAATGTATCCTCCCCCCACGAAAATGTCAATTCATTATAATTCACATAACAATTAACATTTCCTTTTGCTATAGGATTATTTTCCTGCTGTGGGAAATTGGCTAAAATTAAGATACGGCATCTGTACTTATTCAAATACCCCACCTGCTATTGTATGTAAACCGCAGATCAACACGACTACAATAGATGAGTTCACAAACAGTATCAGAGCTAGATTGCATTCACCCTTTAGCATTCTTGTGTCTCAATGCTAATTGGGTTCAGCCACGACTACGTATGCACACTTGCTAGTTTGTTCTTGTTCAGGTTTGTTTTATTCCCCCCCCCCCCCCCCGGCAGCTGTTGAAAACCTGTAAAATACATTTCTGTGGGTTCACGTACAAAGCCAATTGAATAATATGAATAGGTAAGCAGCAATTATCAAGATATATTTTTGCACTGTACCCAGTGTGGTAGCTGGACTGACTTTGAAGCCTGGGAAAGAGGATATAAGATCTCCCACGCAAAACTGGTCAATGGTTAACGCAGCACCAGTGGGTCTCTTGCTTTTCAAATTAGCATGAGAAGCAGTGTTATTTTCATAATAATCATCCAATTTACATGCTGGAGGATATGAGGCTGTAATGTGCATTTGAATACAATGAAATGCAACGCCATGATGCCCATTGTAAGAATATTTTGAAGATAAATACACAACGCAGAGGACTAACGGACAAGAAGGAATTAACGATCAATGGAAATAGTGTTTTTTCTGTAATAGGGAATTAATGATCAATGGGCCAAAGATAGGAGGAATTTGTCTAGGCATTGAACCTGAAACAGGATACTTGTTATTTGGCCATTGGCCCCGTTTTATTGCAATAAATTCGAATAGGTAAACCACAGGCTTATAAAACTACATCCGGTCTCTTTGTTCTGTGGAGAGAATCACCGAGGACAGGGGAGAATGAACATCTACCTCTCAGCATAACAACTATGATTTTTCCTCTTTGAATAAATCTATTTTTCTCCCCCTGGTTTGCCTTGGGGTCTGTGTTATTGAAAAGTAACATCAACTGCTAACATCATGAATGGGGTGGACGGCAGAGAATGCATGGTACTCCAGGCTTCTAAATCAACGATTGCTTGGAGTAATCAAGATGATGACTTGTTTAAGAGTCATTCATTTTCAATTGGGGAATGACAATCCTCTCAAATTCTCCATATGATGATGAACTGAGCGGGAGCATTTCCACCCCAGCAATTCGGTTTCCTGCATTCCTCGGTTTAAACTCGATTTTTAATGAGAGTTCAATTTCAACATGACGATGATTCCATAGCCCTTAACAGTGCTACTACAGCACCATTAAGATAATTCAAGCTCTTCTTGTATACATTTTTTGTGAAATGCAACTTTCTTTCATTACCTTTGCAAAAAAATATATGGATTATCAAGATTTCTTATTACCCCGAGGCTTTGGCGAAGCGAGATGTTCACGGCGGCTTCACTTCCTTTTCAAGGTAATGAAAGAGAATCTGCGTCTGTTTATTAGGCCTTCCAGTCTCTAGGGTAGACAGATTCGACAAGAGAACGGAGCAGTCTTAAACAAAGAGATATAATGAGCAAACAGTGCTGATGTTGGGAACTATAACTCGGCATCAAGGCTCAGACAGAAGACAATTTAACACATGCACATGCATATTTTTCCTCGACTCTAATTCTAAACATGGCTTCGGTACGGAATGGAAGATTCAGTACCAAGTATTGTCTGATGTAAGAGATGTTCTTCTGTCGCCTACCTGGGTCGTGTTCTGTAGGGGGCATGATGTAGCGAGACGTTTTGTGATGGAAATGAAAATGTTTTTTTGTTCTTTAACTCAGCATAGACTGCTTATTATAGTGGTAAAAATACTAAAGAAAAGTACACACTGTTTGAGACAACGCCAGTTCAAAATACAAGAATCTGCAAGTTCCATCAGTCAATTATATTTTTGGACAACGGTTCCACTCAGCTGCTACTTTAGAAGAATGACTCCAAATAATGATTCAAATATGGGCTTATGGTAGGATTGTGTTCAGTGGGGCCCACCTCTGAGCAAAAAAAAACTAACCGTATCTCGTTTTCTCCGCCTTCAAAGTTCTCAGCGAATCTAACAAATGAATTGATCTGTTGACCTCATAATGCAATTGACAACAGCCATCACATACCCAGGTAATCACATCAAGCCATTTAAGACCCCAGTTGTCCTTGAAGATGGCCATTAGAAAAACAAACATGGCCATCATTGCCTGCATGGCCTTTGATGGTATTCCTCACATATAGAGAAGAGGGTTGGGATCTGCACCAAGGAAACTGATAATTGAGTCAAGTTAGGCACTCCCACTCAAACCATATTAGAAAATATCAGAACGTTCAATTATACTCCATACTTGACCTTATAGTATCTGTCAGAAAATACATTGTGTCCCAACATCTTGAAAAAGCTTAGAGCACTAACCTTGACCAGTTTTTCCTAGGTTTCTTTTTTCCCATAAGATTGGACAAAGTGAGAAAAAAAACAATGCCCTTCTGGAAAGGTCAAAGCTGATTGGCTGGGGGTCAACTAATCACAGTCCACCAATAATACAGTATAGTCCATTATTGGAATCCTACAGAAGCAATCTACTGTTGGTAATTTCTTCACGTATTGTGACCCATTGGTGGCTGTACATTGGGGTGGTGGGAGGGCTAGATGGGTTGGGTAAAGGGTGATTACTAGTGCCTTGTCAAAAGCAATCATTCCGAATCGTTTCCTGTCACCCATCATCTACTCCTTGTACACACTCTCACACATACTGTACCTTCGAAATCAAGTAATTGGCAAGTAATAGTCACAGGTCTTTGCTTTTATCATCATGGAACCTATTACAGAATAACTGTATTATTCGGAACTCTTATGGTTGGTTGCGTCGTACTGACAAATCAGAACCTTTTTTTCCCCAACCCACCAATTGGTTCTTGGTTGCAGTGCGAGCAAATCTGAGAAGAATGAGAATGAGAATGAGAAGAATGAGAATTTAAAACTGATAATTGATGAAGTGTGGCTACGTGTTGACATTGTAGGAAATATAAGATAGCTGTGTGATATTTCCTCTGAGTGTTGGGTAAGAGGATATAACAATCCAAACGTGTGTATTTTCCAAGACAAGTGGTTAGTAAATAGACAATAGAATATAGGTTGAATTACATTTTACATGACAATTACCTGTTGTATTTAGCCCTATTCGGATGGGATTAATATTACTATACAGAGCAGCATGTCTTGCCCTTCACTGTACTCAGAGGCATAATATCGACACGTGAATTCTTTGGGCCTCATAAATTTTCTTTAGCCGATTTTGGTCTTTAATGCAGGGCCAACAGACAAGTTCCCTACTTTCTCTCCCTTCTACATGCCTCTTCTATTTTTGAGGTAATTCTGCAATTATTTTGTTGTAATTTCGAGTAAAGCAGATATTTCCATATATTTTGGTTAGCTGCATGTGTGACATAACTCCACCTGTCCTATTTATGATATAATTAAAAAAGATTGCACAGTTTTTTAATGTTAGTTAAAAATAACGTTTTTTTTTTTATCAATTAGTATATTTGAGTTTAGCCATAATATTTGTTGTCTTTTCTGCTGGATTTAACTAAAATTGCAACCAACTTTCTATGGCTTTTTTTAAATATAGCAATATTTTGGAGATAACCGAATGTGAGAGGTTGTACTCTGAATCCAAGGAAAAAGGCCATTCTTGAAAATGGAGTGAGACATTCTTACTAATCTGCTAGAGAACCAGTTTGGATTTAATTATAGCTTTTGTATGACTGAAGTTTTTAGTGAGAGCTCTAAGGCTTTAATATATAACCATTTCTGCCCTCTGAATTCATATTCATTACATAAATAGGCCCGTTTAATTTTGTTTGGCTTGCCCTTTCAAATAAAAATGAACATTTTTTGCTCATATAATTTCAAACAAGTTGCTAGGTGTAGGCAAGGCCATAAGTAAATAGGTAAACTTAGATATAACTTAGGGTGATTTTTCCACAAATATACAGGTATTTTCCTTTAAATGGGAGAAAGATCTTATCTATTTTTGCTAACTTTCTATAAAAAATTATAATTTATTTCGGGATATGAAACCAGGTATGTCCATTTCATCATTAGTCCATTTTATTGGTAATCTACATTGTAATTTAAATGTTGTATTCAGACCCTTGACGTTTTCCACATTTTGTAACGTTTTATTCTAAAATTTATTTAAATAAATGTTTTATTCAATCTACACACAATACCCCATAATGACAAAGCGAAAACAGGTTTTTAGAAATGTTCGCAAATGTATTAAAAATAAAAAAACAGACACTTTATTTACATAAGTATTCAGACCCTTTGATATGAGACTTGAAATTGTGCATCCAGCGACGCTCCCCATCCAACCTGACAAAACTTGAGAGAATCTGCAGTAGAATGGGAGAAACTCCCAAAATACAGGTGTGCCAAGTTTGTAGCATCATACCCATGAAGACTTGAGGCCGTAATCGCTGCCAAAAGGAGCTTCAACAGAGGCTTTAATTGCATCAATAAGTTTCTCTCTAAATGGGCTGTTCATTATAAATGATTCATTTGAAAAAAATCCTTAAAATGAACTTCGGTTAGTGGAGATGGAGGAGACGGAAACAAAAACATATGCTTAAAGTACTTTGCTTCCTATTTCAAAATATTGTTTGGGGAACCATGGGTGACCATTTCATTTGTTACAAGTTTCAATCAATTATTTTTGGTCGCATTTCTATGTTGAAGATTCAAAAATAATTTGGTGCATTTGTCCCCATATTCCATCCAGTTCGCTTTATTTTTTATAATATATTACACTTGATCTTTATTGAATAAGTTCCTCCATTTCCTTTTGTTTTCCTCTAACGTATTCTGTGCCTCCACAGTACGTTTTCTTATTGCTGTCTATCTATCTATCTGTACTGTTAGTCCCTCTATTTCCTTTCTTAATATGAATTATTTTGACATAAATTGCTTTAGTTTTATATATGAGTATTGAATTGCATGGCCTCTAAAGGCACATTTAAAAGCACCCCATACAATAAGGGGATCACAAGTTCTCAGTCAATAGACTTTGATTACATTTTCAATATATTCACTCATGTGGAAATTCTGTAATTGTAAGATATATGCCAATTATTTGACTGTCTGACCGCATCCTGTCCCATATCAACACTAACTTTTGGTGCCAGTGAGAATGACATAAGAAAGTAGTCGAGACGACTAGCTTGATTGAGCCTTCGCCATGTAAATCTCACTAGGTCAGGGTATTTAAGCCCCGTATATTCACTAGTTCCAATATATCCATGATATTTGGGATTTCCTTAAGTGTATGAGGGCAATTCGTTTGTTCAGTGATTTCCTGTATGGTTCAATGAGGTATTTATAACTGTATTATCATCTCCCACCATAATAATAGTATTGTATTGCTTGATAAATTATTATGTATATTTTCAAAGAAGCGTGGATCATCATTATTTGGAACATATAGATTAATGAGCCAAATCTGTTTGTGGTACAATAACATATTTAAAATAATCCATCTACCTCGAGGATCTGTTTGAACAATTTGCACATCCGGATGAAAATGATTGTAAATTAATACCATCACCCCTTTTAAGTTTCTTTGCCCATGGGAGTAGTATATTCACCCCCCCCCCCCCCCCCCCCCCCCTTTTTACATCTTAATCTAAAAATGTTGATTGAGTTTCCTGTAAACAATATATATTATATTCCTTCTCCTTTAGCCAGGTAAATACTGATCATCTTTTGTATTATCTGCTAAGCCATTACAATTATAACTGTCTGTACTTAATTGACCAATTACCATAATGAGACAAGTTTCAGTTCTATATATCATCATTTATGTTTGTACTTAACATTAAAAAGTACCATAATGATTGAGTGTCTATTTAGCTATACCATGGTATTTGCATTGCTACTGTTCTCCACTATTTCATCCGCTTGAACGTCCCCCATTCCAAGTTGGATTGTCTTCCCAGTGACTGGCAGACCACCCCTGTCCACCTGTATCCTAGGGCCTTTGAGAGATTGGGACCCATCCTTTAAAAACAGCATGAAGAACAGAAGCAGATTAACTGCCAAAGGCATTTCCAACGCACTGTACTCGATTGGATTACAGTTATATATATTTTATATACACAGTGTCTTCGGAAAGTATTCAGACACCTTGACTTTTTCCAGATTTTGACATGTTACAGCATTATTCTAAAATGGATTAAATAAAAAATGTTCCTCAGCAATCTACACACAATATCCCATAAAGACAAAGTGAATACGTTATGCAAAAAACAGAAATGCCAAATTTACATAAGTATCAGGACCCTTTGCTATGAGACTCAAAATTGAGCTCAAGTTTCCATTGATCATCCTTGATGTTTCTATAACTTGATTGGAGTCCACCTGTGGTAAATTCAATTGATTGGACATGGCACACAGCTGTCTATATAAAGTCTGACAGTTGACAGAGCATATCAAAGCAAAAACCAACGTAGGCTTTGATCTGAAGCCATTCTTTGAATTTTGCCATTGCAAATGTTTGTCGGCTAATGTAGCCAAATTGTATCTATGATCTATGATCGTACGCTATCCATTTATGTTTTTTGTTCTCATTAATATATGAGAAGTAACCAATGATATCAGGCCATACCCGGCCATGATTACAGACACCTGTGTGTCTTTTGAAACAATATAAACGAGTCACCCCGCAGTGTTTGTCATTATACCCTGATGACGACAACTTGTCTAACCTTCCAGAAGGACAACCATCTCTGCAGCACTCCACCAATCCGGCCTTTATGGAAGGGTGGCCAGACGGAAGACACTCCCAAGTAAAAGGCACATGACCGCCCGCTTGAAGTTTGTCAAAAGACACCTAATGACTCTCAGACCTTGAGGAACAAGATTCTCTGGTCTGATGAAACCAACCGTTTAACTCTTTGGCCTAAATGCTAAGCATCACGTTTGGAGAAAAGCTGGCATCATCCCTATGGTGAAGCATGATGGTGGCAGCATCATGCTGTGGGCATGTTTTTAGTGGCAGGGACTGGGAGACTAGTCAGGATCGAGGCAAAGAAGAATGGAGCAAAGTACAGAGAGATCCTTGATTAAAAACCAGGTCCAGAGCGCTCAGGGCCTCAGATTGGGGCGAAGGTTCACCTTCCAACAGGACAACAACCCTAAGCAAACAGCCAAGACAATGCAGGAGTGGCTTCGGGACAAGTCTCTCAATGACCTTGAGTAACACAGCCAGAGCCCGGACTTGAACACGATCAAACATCTCTGGAAAGACCTGAAAATAGCTGTGCAGCAACGCTCCCCATCCAACCTGCCAGAGCTTGAGAGGATCTGCAGAAAAGAATGGGAGAAACTCCTAAAATACAGGTGTGCCAAGCCTGTAGCATCATACCAAAGAAAACTCTAGGCTGTAATCGCTGCCAAAGGTGCTTTAACAAAGTACTACGTAAAGGGTCTGAGTACTTCTGAATATGTGATATTTCAGTTTTTTTTATGTAACTTTCTGCTTTTTCATTATGAGGTATTGTGTGTAGATTGATGATAGGAAAAAAACAATAGAATACATTTGAGAATAAGGCTATAACCTAACAAAATGTTGAAAAAGTCAAAGGTCAAACCCTTTCAAAGGTCAAATGCTTAGGCACACAATATGTAAAAAGAAACATCCTCTCACTGTCATCTGCGTTTATTTTCAGCAAACGTAACATGTGTAACTATTTGTATGAATATAACAGGATTCAACAGCTGAGACATAAACTGAACATGATCTACAGTCATGTGACTATAATAAATGGAATAAATGTGTCCGTGAACAACGGGAGGGTCAAAATCAAAAGCAACAGTTAGTATCTGGTGTGGCCACAAGCTGCATTAAGTACTGCAGTGCATCTCATCCTCATGGACTGCACCAGAATTGCCAGTTCTTGCAGTGAGATGTTCCCAACACTTCCACCAAGGCACCTGCAAGTTCCCAGACATTTTTGGGGGGAATGACTCAATGGGATTTAGATCCGGGCTCTTCGCTGTCCATGGCAGAACACTGACATTCCTGTCTTGCAGGAAATCACGCACAGAATGAGCAGTATGGCTGGTGGTATTGTCATGCTGAAGGGTCATGTCAGGATGAGCCTTCAGGAAGGGTAGCACATGAGGGAAGAGGATGTCTTCCCTGTAACGCACAGAGTTGAGATTGCCTGCAATGACAACAAGCTCAGTGCAATGATGCTGTGACACACTGCCCCAGATCATGATGGACCCTCCACCTCCAAATCGATTCTGCTCCAGAGTACAGGCCTGGGTGTAACGCTTCGACGATAAATGCGAATCCAACCTTCACCCCCGGTCAGACAAAACCACGACTCGTGGGTGGGTTTGTGCCCATAGGCGACGTGTAGCATTGTAGCATTGTCTTAGGCGTCTCACAGTACGGACATTGCAATTTATTTCCCTGGTCACATCTGCAGTCCCCGTGCCTCCTTCTGACATGCCTAGGGCATGTTCATGCAGATGAGGAGGGACCCTGAGCATCTTTCTTTTGGTCTTTTTCAGAGCCAGTTGAAAGGCCTCTTCAGTGTCTTAAGTTTTCAAAAACTGTGACCTTAATTGCCTACCTTCTGTAAGCTGTGAGTGTCTTAACGACCGTTCCACAGGTGCATGTTCATTTATTGATTATGGTTAATTGAACAGGCATGGGAAACAGTGTTTAAACTCTTTACAATGAAGATCTGTGAAGTTATTTGGATTTTTACACAGCTGACAGTTAGAGGATATAGTGGGGCAAAAAAGTATTTAGTCAGCCACCAATTGTGCAAGTTCTCCCACTTAAAAAGATGAGAGAGGCCTGTCATTTTCATCATAGGTACACTTCAACTATGACAGACAAAATGAAGAAAAAAAATCCAGAAAATCACATGGTAGGATCTTTAATGAATTTATTTTCAAATGATGGTGGAAAATAAGTATTTGGTCACCTACAAACAAGCAAGATTTCTGGCTCTCACAGACCTGTAACTTCTTCTTTAAGAGGCTCCTCTGTCCTCCACTCGTTACCTGTATTAATGGCACCTGTTTGAACTTGTTATCAGTATAAAAGACACCTGTCCACAACCTCAAACAGTCACACTCCAAACTTCACTATGGCCAAGACCAAAGAGCTGTCAAAGGACACCAGAAACAAAATTGTAGACCTGCACCAGGCTGGGAAGACTGAATCTGCAATAGGTAAGCAGCTTGGTTTGAAGAAATCAACTGTTGGAGCAATTATTAGGAAATGGAAGACATACAAGACCACTGATAATCTCCCTCGATCTGGGGCTCCACGCAAGATCTCACCCCGTGGGGTCAAAATGTTCACAAGAACGGTGAGCGAAAATCCCAGAACCACACGGGGGTGACCTAGTGAATGACCTGCAGAGAGCTGGGACCAAAGTAACAAAGCCTACCATCAGTAACACACTACGCCGCCAGGGACTCAAATCCTGCAGTGCCAGACTTGTCCCCCTGCTTAAGCCAGTACATGTCCAGGCCCGTCTGAAGTTTGCTAGAGAGCATTTGGGTGATCCAGAAGAAGATTGGGAGAATGTCATATGGTCAGATGAAACCAAAATATAACTTTTTGGTAAAAACTCAACTCGTCGTGTTTGGAGGACAAAGAATGCTAGGTTGCATTCAAAGAACACCATACCTACTGTGAAGCATGGGGGTGGAAACATCATGCTTTGGGGCTGTTTTTCTGCAAAGGGACCAGGACGACTGATCCGTGTAAAGGAAAGAATGAATGGGGCCATGTATCGTGAGATTTTGAGTGAAAACCTCCTTCCATCAGCAAGGGCATTGAAGATGAAACATGGCTGGGTCTTTCAGCATGCCAATGATCCCAAACACACCGCCCGGGAAATGAAGGAGTGGCTTCGTAAGAAGCATTTCAAGGTCCTGGAGTGGCCTAGCCAGTCTCCAGATCTCAACCCCATAGAAAATCTTTGGAGGGAGTTGAAAGTCTGTGTTGCCCAGCAACAGCCCCAAAACATCACTGCTCTAGAGGAGATCTGCATGGAGGAATGGGCCAAAATACCAGCAACAGTGTGTTGAAACCTTGTGAAGACTTCCAGAAAACGTTTGACCTTTGTCATTGCCAACAAAGGGTATATAACAAACTATTGAGATAAACTTTTGTTATTGACCAAATACTTATTTTCCACCATAATTTGCAAATAAATGCATGAAAAAAATCATACAATGTGATTTTCTGGAAGTAGTTGAAGTGTACCTATGATGAAAATTACAGGCCACTCTCATCTTTTTAATTGGGAGAACTTGCACAATTGGTGGCTGACTAAATACCTTTTTGCCCCACTGTATATATATATATCTTAAATTATTTCCACAGTCAATAATATGCGTAATAACGTTGGCAGGAATGGAATTGTAAAATTACATTTTTGGCAAGCAATTATTTTTGGGGCAAACAATTATTGTGATTCTTCCTTTATTGTCCCTAACATCTTTGCCCCCTAGCAACAGATGTGGGATACAGACACACACACACTCCCCACCCTTCCCCCACAAACAACCACAAGCTCAGATGTTCAACAGTTGTTCTATCTCCAAGCCCAACTCAAGAAAGGACTTTATGTGCGAATGCATACATAGTTGTAGCTGTTTGAGAAGGCATGCAAAATTGTGCAAGAATGGGGAGATTTGATTAATAACAGGATCAGTGTCCCTAAATCAGGACAGTTGTTGTTCATTATGCGATAATATGGCTAGAATGATGTTGTAAACAACAGCCAACTTTACAGGTCTATGGGCAGAAAGCTTAAATTCTTGTTAATCTAACTGCCGTGTCCAATTTACAGTAGCTATTACAGTGAAAGAATACCATGCTATTGTTTGAGGATAGTGCTCAACAACAAAACACTTTTATCACAGCAACTGGTTTGATACATTCACCTCTGAAGGTAAATAATATACTTACATTCAGTAATCTTGCTCTGATTTGTCATCCTGAGGGTCCCAGAGATAAAATGTAGCTTAGTTTTGTTTGATAAAAATCTATTTTTATATTTAAATGTAGGAACTGGCTTTGGCTCCACACTCACCCCGCCCAGCCATCTAGATGTGTGAAAGTTAGTGTATTTCCTGTTGGGAAGCTAATGATCCATCATGTATGATATTCCTGTGAGTGTGTGAACATTTATTTTTATTACCATAGAATTTTTGTACGTTCTCTATAGTTATGTACTTGAAAATGTATCAATTGACCAATTCGGCACATTTGGGTAAACTCGTGAAAGACACCTGGCAGACTTGATACCAAATACTTTGTCGTGATGTAATTCTTCAATGGCTTAGTCTGAAACTTTGCACACACACTGCTGCCATATTGTGGACAACATCTAAATTACATCTAGAATCCTACGTCTGGCCTTGCTCTTGCATTTCAAAGATGATGCAAAAAAAATAGAAAACATTATTTTTTTTTGTATTATCTTTGTATTCTTTGTTTGTATGATCTAATGTGTTATATTCTCTTATATTAATTTCACACTTCCACAAACTTCAAAGTGTTCCCGTTCAAATGGTACCAAGAATATGCATATCCTTGCTTCAGGTCCTGAGCTACAGGCAGTTACATTTGGGTATGTCGTTTTAGGCGGAAATTGAAAAAAATGTGTCCGATCCTTTTAACCAATGTCAAGTCCTAGCTGATGGCGCTCAGATACAACACCCTACCCTGAAAGACACAAACGCTGGTCCCCCGTTGTGACCATATTCCCAAGCATCTATGTGCAGTCAGCCCTTTTGATTATTTTGCGCCACCAGGAACACAATTTGCCCCCTCTCTGATAGTCCGAGTGTGACCCCCTCCCCATGGGTTTACAGCAGCTAGTTTTGCCAGCACTGCCACTGCCTGGGTGGGGGCACCCCACCGGAATCGCCACCGGCTAGGTACAATGTCATCAAGGTTCTCATTAGCAGCTTTGAGAAATTCCTTGTAAATTATGCTCACCCATCCGGGGGCTTTGGCTTTGTTGGACCAACCCTCAGAATCTTGAGGGGGCAGTTCTGCTTTAGTGGGTCTCTGACTGAGTTTATGTTTCTGTCTTGGCTGCATATAAACTACTTGCAGGAGGCCTATAAAACAGATAAAGAATAAAAAAATGTTGTCTTGCCCACTCACCCTCTGAATAGCACACATGCACAATCCATGTCTCAATTGTCTCAAGTCTAGAACATTCTTCTAATACCTGTCTCCTCCCCTTCATCTACACTAATTGAAGTGGATTGACAGGTGACATCAATACGGGATCACCTGGTCAGTCTATGTCATGGAAAGAGCAGGTATCCTAATGTTTTGTACACTCATGGACAGTATATACATTACCTTTCAAACGTTTGTGGTCACTTAGAAATGTCCTTGTTTTTTAAAGAAGAGCACATTTTTTGCCTATTAAAATAACAACAAATTGATCAGAAATACAGATGTTACAGACAGGACTAACCCTATAATTGTAGATTTTTTTAAATTCAGAATTTAACGTTAAAGGAGGCCTGGAGTCTGTTCTAGGAGTGAAGATATTTCAACTTGTCTAAGGTTCGGAAAAAGTCTCAATAATAATGCAATTCAATAAAAAACCATGAACTGTTTGCAGACATTGAATTATCTGACGTATTTGGTGATTTCAGTTATTGGCTAAATGAATCTGCAGGTAACTAACCAATCAGGTTCAATGGTAGCTAGCTAACATTAGGCTATAAATATCAATGCAAATGGCTCTGAGATATGAATAAAATAACTACACAGATCATACACATAATGTTAGCTAGCAAGCCAGCCAGCTAACATTAGCTAGCTAGCTAACAGTACACTTTAACTTGAAATGAAAATGACTTTCTGACCAAATTAGAAACGTGTAATCTGAAAATGTAGCCAGTTAAACGCTTATCCGTATACATGGACGGACAGTTCTCACTCTCTGTGTCATGCCCTGGCCATAGAGAGGCTTTTATTCTCTATTTTGGTTAGGCCAGGGTGTGACTAGGTGGGGGCATTCTATGTTATTTTTTCTATGAATTTGTATTTCTTTGTTTTTGGCCAGGTATGGTTCTCAATCAGGGACAGCTGTCGATCATTGTTAGCTTTTGCCCACATGGGTTTTGTGGGTAGTTGTTTTCTGTATTGTTAGTTTCCTTACAGAAATGTTCATTTTCCTCTTTGTTATTTTTTGTTCTAGTGTTCTGATTTCTCACGCTGTGCCTTGGTCCAGTCATTCACAGGAAGAGGATCGTTACACTCTGTCACGGATGCCATGGTTGCCCTAAGTTTGAAGATCCGGAGACAGTTGTTTTATACAACAGCCTTCTGTGTGTTCTCTTTTCAACTCCCTCTGCATATATTGCAAGCAAACGCCAGAATTTTAGCTGTCATACTCCTTAGCTATCATACTCTAATTCCACTGATTTCAAAACTCGGTGCTCCAGAAAGTGGAGAGCAACACTTATGCAGTTCTACTTCGGGATATCTTTCAAAAAAGTCACTTTAAAAAGGATTACCAACACATACTGACCAGCTCATGTTATAGACAGAAGCGTGCTATATGGCAGACCAATCCAAACTCATCTCTTGGCATGTCCAGCCCACTCATTATCTTAGCCAATCATGGCTAGCAGGAAGGTTGCTGGCTTTCTTGATGGCTAAACCAACTAGGCTCGTAATGTATCAATTTTATTCGTATTTATAGATGGCATACAAGTTTGTTATTTAGGCACATGAAAGTTCACATTTTCCAGAAGGTATTTCTACCCAAAAACACATTTTTATAAAATAAATAATGTTATGCTCAAAT
Source organism: Oncorhynchus mykiss (assembly GCF_057628025.1). Classification (NCBI taxonomy): domain Eukaryota; kingdom Metazoa; phylum Chordata; class Actinopteri; order Salmoniformes; family Salmonidae; genus Oncorhynchus; species Oncorhynchus mykiss. The sequence continues at coordinate 4,159,725 of NC_143047.1, read as the reverse complement.
GGCTCTCCTGTGCAGTAGGGACTTGAGACATGCGCCTAGCTTCCTGAAACGAGTCACAAATATATTTCTGGTGCTCCTATATTTTATGTGGTGCTCGTAACCTTTTAGGGCACAAATGAAAAGCTTGCCTAATAATTTTGAATAATTGGTTGGTCACAGATACCTTAAAAATAAGGTAGGGGCGTGGATCAGAAAACAAGTCAGTATCTGGTGTGACCACCATTTTCCTCATGCAGCGCGACACATCTCCAGCACATAGAGTTGATCAGGCTGTTGATTGTGGCCTGTGGAATATTGTCCCACTCCTCTTCAATGAATGTGTAAATTTGCTGGATATTGGTGGGATTTGGAACACACTGTTGTACACGTTGATCCAGATCATCTCAAACATGTCTGGTGAGTATGCAGGCCATGGAAGAACTGGGACATGTTCAGCTTCCAGGGAATTGTGCACAGATCCTTGTGACATGGGGCCATGCATTATCGTGCTGAAACATGAGGTGATGGCGGCGGATGAATGGCACAACAATGGGCCTCAGGATCTCATCACGGTATCTCTGTGCTTTCAAATTGCCATCGATAAAATGCAATTGTGTTCTTTGCCTGTAGCTTATGCCTGTCCATACCATAACCCCACCGCCACCATGGGGCACTCAGTTCACAATGTTGACATCAGCAAACTTCTCTGCCATCTGTCCGGTACCTGGGATTAATCCATGAAGAGCACAGCGTGCCAGTGACATCGAAGGTGAGCAATTATTCACTGCAGTCAGATTGAGGCCCTGGTGAGGACAACGAGCACGTTAGAGGCGGTTTCAGACAGAAATTCTTTGGTTGTGCAAACCCACAGTTTCATTAGCTTTCTGGATGGCTGATCTCAGACGATCCCGCAGGTGAAGAAGCTGGATGTGGAGGTCCTGGGCTGGCGTGGTTACACGTGGTCTGCTGTTGTGAGGCTGGTTGGATGCACTATCTGGTAACAGCTCTGGTTGGCATTCCTGCAGTCAGCATGCCAATTGCATGCTCCTCAAAACTTGAGACATCTGCGGCATTATGTTATGTGACAAAACTGCAAATTTTAGAGTGACCTTTTATTGTCCCCAGCACAAGGTGAACCTGTGTAATGATCATGCTGTTTAATCAGCTTCTTGATATGCCACAACTGTAAGGTGGATGGATTATCTTGGCAAAGTAGAAATGCTTACTAACAGGGTGCTTACTAACAAATTTGTGCACAAAATGAGAGAAGTAAGCTTTTTGTTTGTATGGAAAAATTCTGGGATCTTTTATCTCCCCCAGGAAAACGAATCCTGTCCGAACAGGGCTTTGACAATTACCGGACTTTAATTTATGTTCCTAATTACTTCTTCAAAACTACACACAGTTGGTCTGTTTTTAAACTCACTTTGTGGATATGCCAATCTAATATAGACCGTTTTCATTTTCAACATGTGAAAAGTGCCTTAGAAAGCCCTCATTGTCTGCTCAGCTCGTTGCTACTGGACAGGAAATTAGGCGAGGCATCGGAATCTGCATGTTAGACACACTAATTGCCTCCTCCCAAACACAGGGACTTGAATGATTTGGAGTGGATTAGAAGTCTTGTTACAGATCATATAGCCAACCTATTATTAAATGAGGATTGGCCACTATGGCAGAGTTCCCAGACTGTTATAAGCAGAGTGCGCTGCCAGGCTTGGTGCCAGTTTGATAATATTGTTTGGTCTGGGAACACTAGCGAGTGCACATTATATGCAACACATTCATTTAAATCCCTGCGTATGATTCTGTTGTGATTGTGGTGTTGATACGCTTCTATGGTGGTGATAAGTCAGAATGATGTTGCTTGTTTTGCCCAGATATTCCCCCCAAGGTGTACCTCTGTAATGTTTATCACAGTGGGCAATCTATTCTGAAAGTTGGCTGGCATTGCTGGTTGCCTGAGTACGTAATTCCAAGTCACAAGTAAGGTCAGTCTTTATGGGTGTGAATTGTTGTATGCTCAAAACAACTCATTGGCCATTGGGATTTTTCCAGTTTTTTTTTTGTGAGAAGTACCATATGTTTTTTTATTTGTTGTTATTTAACCTTTATTTAACCAGGTAAAGCCCATTGAGGTTAAGACCCTCTTTTGCGAGGGCGACCTGGCAAGAAGGCAAATCAAGGAAACAGTAGCGTGTCCAGAAAACACTACAGAAAATATAGAATACACACAAAAGACAAAGTGTCACAATTGAAGATTAGAAACAACTGCAGTTATCACAAACAGTGTTGTCGATCGGAGTCTTAAAAACAGGCAAAGACACTAACTGCCCTAACTTTAAAATCCTCTGAAGCATGTTCCAGGATGTAGGGGCATTATGGGAAAAATATTGTTTCCCCATCTCAGTTCTAGCCTTAAGAATAGACAAGGACAGCAGCGACTGTGAACGAAGACTGTATTGAGTGACTGATCTGGTCAGTGAAGAACAGAGATACAAAGGGAGTTGTCCCATCCAGCCTCCTGGTGGAGAGAGAGGTCCAATGCACCATAGCATACAGATCACAGTGATGGGTGAGGGATCGAGCATTTGTAATGAATCTTAAAGCACCATGATACACTGTGTCCAGAGTTTAAGGTACTTGCTGCGGCATATAGACAATATCACCCTAATCCAGCACTGATTAAAAGAGTGCTTTGAACAAGATATTTTCTGACTAACATTGAAATGCAAGATTTGTTCCTGAAATAGAAACCCAATTTCAACTTGGTCAAGTTTCTTGGTCAAGGTATCAATGTGCTGTTTAAAATTCAGCTTTTCATCTAACCAAATCCCAAGATACTTATAGGAGGTGACCCTATCAATTTGTTTCGCCTGTTATAGTTCAAATCTGCATCTGTTAACTTTCAGGGAAGAGAAAACCATAAACTGTTTTCCTTTCATTCACACAAGTTTCAATTGGAAAAGCTGCCTTTGAATAACAAAGGTCAACTGTAAGTCCAGAAAAGCCTTCTCAATATTAGATGCGCTAGAATAAATAATTGTGTCATCAGCATACAGATGGAGATTTGCATAGTCTTCACTATATCATTCATATACCGTGTAAAAAGGATCGGACCTAAAAATTGAGCCCTGGGGAACTCCTTTCGTAAGCCCTTTGAATCTCAGATTTTGTCACGACTTCCACCGAAGTCGGCCCCTCTCCTTGTTCGGGTGGCGTTCAGCGGTTGACGTCACCGGCCTTCTAGCCACCGGCGATACACTTTTCATTTTCCATTTGTTCTTTCTTTGTCTTACACACCTGGCTTCACTTACCTAATTACTTGTTTATTATTTAACCCTCTGTTCCCCATGTTGTGTTTGTGAGTGATTGTTCTTTGTACATCGGTCTGTATTTTGTGGACTCGCAATGTTGCTTTGTATTTTTGGTATTTTGAGAAAAGTATGTTGATTTACTCCTATCTGCTGTCCTGTGCCTGACTCTCTACACCAGCTACACATAGGACGTTTTACAGATTTCATACCCTCCTGAGCTACACACTGTGTTCTGTCAGAAAGGTCGTTTTGGGACCAATCCAATGCATCAACACTTAAACCATTTTTTAGTCTATACAACAACAGGGCATGGCTTCGATAAGTCAATAAAAAGTGAAAGTGATTTTTCTTGTCCTGAGCTAGAATATCACCGACAACCTTACCTACAACCTTACTTACAGCAGTAATTGTACTACGCTTGGCTCTAAAACCCGACTTGGAGTTGAGATAAAAGTGAGTTATTATAAAACAAAGTCTTTGAACTGTGAGTCCACCAGGTTTTCCAAAACTTTTGCCAGTTTAGATACTGTTACCCAACTGGGACGGATCTACACCTTTATGTAAAGGCGTGACATAGGCTGCTTTCCAGACTTTTGGAATGGTATTACTCGTCAATTAAAGATTGAATACTGTATATGAGGGAGAGAGGCAGCAATAATCTCTCTCTCTCTCTCTTGAAAATATGGCTTTAATTCATCCGGGCCAGCTGCTTTCTTAATATCAATAGATTTGAGTTACTTTACAACATCTGAAAGCTCAATCTCGGTAAAATAAAATAGATGAGCCGTAGGCCGGCACGCGGCAGTTTCATTCACAGCCTCATTCGAGATGTTCGGAAGGAGTTCGTTATCAAATAAATGCCCAGCTTTAGCAAAATGCTCATTAAACATGTCAAGCAGTTTATTCTTGTCAGTCTCATCCATTGAATTCGAGGTCAATTTCAGTGGAAGACCAGAGGAGTTAGTGTTCATGGATTTAATGGTTTTCCATAATTTTGTCGGGTTATTGAGGTTTGCCTTTGTAGATTCGTAATAGAAGCTAGATTTGCATTTTTGTATTAACAAGGTGCACTTATTTCTCAGTGCCCTGAATAACTGCCATTCAGCCTGGAGATGACTATTTCTGGCCCATTGTGTATTTCTGGATCCAATCAGATAATTCCCCTGTAAACCAGGGGTTGTCTACCTCTTACCGGGTACTTTTTGAAAGGGGCGTGTTTATCACAGATAGTAGAAAACATAGAATGAAAATAGAATGCCTCTTCGATATCTGGAATAAGTGCAATCGTATCCCAGTTGCATGCATACAATTCATGCAGGAATGCCTGCTCACAGAACTACATAAAGTGTTGTTTGACTATGAACCGAGAGGGCGCTTTGGGGATTTTGGTGTCTCTAATGCAAGCAACTGCACAATGATCACTTAAATCATTAGCAAAAAATACCAACAGGCAAGTATTTATGCAGATTGTTTGTTGGAATAACATCAATAAATGTTGACTTAGAGATGTCTTTGGGATTGAGTCTTGTGACTGCATGTATAATTAAATGTAATGTATTGCACAGTCCTCTTATGTTCTCAGAGTTTGGAGATAACCAATCCCAACTTAAAATAGACCATAAGGACCATTTCATTTTTCACCCAACCACACATCAGTTCAGCCAGAGAATCCAGGGATTCTACTTTTGCAGATGGAGGTCTATAACATCCTATTAAATCTAAGTTCACAGCTTTCGATAACTGCAGCTCAATGCTAAAAACTCAAACTGTTTTGGTTTAGATAAAGACCTTAGTTCAGTATCACATATGTCTTTAATATACGTAGATGGCTATACCTTCCATCTCTACTTTTTTTTTAAACCAAAATACACATTTTTACCACTGAATCCAACAATTCACTGAAACAAAAATAAAACAAATTAAAATATGCTGAGTCAGTCTTTTGAAACCTTAAATTCCCCAAACATGTTCAGCTGTAGCCTACAGGTGTAGTAGAATTAGAAAGAAAGTGTGTGCACAAGCATTGTTGCCTTAGTTAGAGCATTCAGCGCGTTCAGCAGCCGCTGCAGGAATATACTAACAGGGATTTCGCACAGTGTGTGGGTCTGGTCAATGCACCCAGTCACCTTGCAGTAGACTACCGCACAGTGAGGCAGAGCAGGCCCAGTAGTAGACCTGACAATCACTGGTGGCTCGGGCCCAGTAGACCGGCCAATCACGGCAGGGGTATCCTGGGCTAGGAAGCCCAGCGCATCTAGATGTTATGTCACAGCAACACAGATAAAAACCTGACCTTCGAGGAGTATCTAAGGCTAGTCGCCCAATATGTCCAGACCGGCAGTCACAGCACAGATGTATCCTCTCTGGCTTTAAGGGAGGGAACCACACCGGCTTTATCTCCTCGTGTAGAAAACAGCAGATGTCAATTTGACGCTTTAATTGCTTTGATCCTGTAGGATTTGAGATTTTGCCTGTTGTTTAATGACAACTCTCGCAGCCCATAATGGTTTTGCTAAGTAATAAAAACTTGTAACACTTGAAACAAACAAACAGTGTGACACAACACGCTCAGCAAAACTGCCCTGCCGCCATCTTGGATGTTTATGAATCTGAGTTTGGCAGATGCCATGTATAATATAGTAACAAAAATGTCTTTCAACTAATGTACCATACTTGAACATGTTTCCCCCTTGAATATCCAAGAGGGATCATGGTTCTAAGCCCACATTCCACTCGATAAAGTGTGTGTGTGCTCCTGTGTGTGTGGAGGAGTATGCCATAGAGGAAGTGCCTCACAGGGCTAATGGAGGTAATACAGAACACACAGCATGAGACTCAGCCATGTTCCCCCAGAGAAGTAGTACCACTAGAGTGGAAGAGCTAAACCAACTTTCCTTGAGTGCTGGCAAATTGTGGAGATGGCACCCTGGTGACGAGTTCTCAGACTAATACAATCCTATTCTGTCAGTCTTCACAGCCTGGCAGCCACAGTCCAGTCACCGCCACACCCCAGCAAACACAGTGGCAACTACTCTGAACAAAAATAGAATTGGGATGCTCTGGAAGGACGTGCAAGACAGCGTGTTCCAGTTCCCCCAAATATCCAACAAGGAGATGTGTTGTGCTGCATGAGGCAAGAGAAGTTCACACCAGATAATGACTGGTTATCTGATCCATACCCCTACCTTTTTTAAGGTATCTAACTGTGACCAACAGATGCATATTAGTCTTACCAGTCATGTGAAATCCATAAATTAGGGCCTAATTTATTTACTTCCATTGACTGTGACTCAGTAAAATCTTTGAAATTGCTACATGTTGCGTTTATATTTTTGTTCAGTGTAGTTTAAGATCTGGGTGGGATAAAAATGCTTTACTCTATAACCCCCTAGAGTCTAAGTAACATAATACAAAAATCCCCATCGATCTGTCAGTTTGTTGGTGATATCTTATCTTATTTTTTGCATTGGATGCGTCTCAATCGACAGCATCCGCTGATGTCGCACTTCCAGGTCTACGGTGAAAGGTGGCAGAGCGAGAGCTGTGTGTCAGACCATGAGACATCCCAAAAATCCATTCTCATGAAAACGTATGTAGCATAGAAATGGTTTGACCTTCAAACTATTATTTACACTCTATGGAACTCCCACAAGTGTCACGCGACTCTTCTGAAATCGGTACCGTCGATGTGCCAACTTCTGTTTGTAGCGTCCAAACCATTTGGGATACAAACTGTGGCCCCACTGTGGAAGTGTGAAGAGTCTTACAAACACGATGGTGATCTCCGTTTTGCTCGACGACACCCACGTGTCACAAGAGTCGTCTGAAGGTGAAGGTAGTTGTGTGAAGGTAGTTTTGTGTCTACCCAAAAATGGGGTTAAATCGGTGTAATTTGTTTTTACATATTTCCTGAGCTTTCTTTTGTCTCCTAGATAGAGGACAAACACTTCAAAATCTTGTTTGTTATTTGTTTTACTGTCTACCATTTATGAATGTGTTATTCAATGAGTTTCTCTGGGCTATAGTAGTAAAGGCCAAATTCAATATTTTCCTTTGATACCTAAAGGGATCCTAAAATTCCAAATCAAATAGCTAAATAATCGATAGTATGACCATCATAAAACAATTCCATATATCAGCTTAATAACACCCCCCCCTGGTCCCAATTCACCACCTACCCCTCCCCCTTTGCCCCAGTCATCTGTAAGGAGGACGCTTCACTACTTAATACCTGTCCAGACCCTTCAGATTTGCAAACATCAAAGAATTAGGGCCAGGGCGAGCGGTAGGTAGTGAGTTGGGTCTGCTATCACATCTTCACACTTTCTAAAGAAAGGAATCCCAACAAATATGCATTTTTCCTGCTGGTCAGCTTCCAGTTGTGGACCGGGGCTGGCCAGCTTTCAGTTGTGGACCGGAGCTGGTCAGCTTCCAGTTGTGGACCGGGGCTGCAGGGTGACCTTCCATACAGTCTATTTGTTAGAATAGACTGTACAAAGTTGCTCTTATTCAGAGTGACTTACAGTTCATTTTAAGATATCTGTTTCTCTCAACTAGCTATCAGTTAAATATAGAGGATACGAACATTCCATTTCAGCTAAACAATTACTTTAAAAAAAATAACATTTTATTACACATCTAAAATATATTCATAAATATCTGAGAACAGTAATATTTTACACACACATGAAGGTATCCCATAAGCAATCATTTCTCATGAAAAAACATTGGTGGCTACAGTGTTTTGGAAAAAAACTCTTCACATATTGTCTGAAACACAGGTAATTTAGCACTGCTGCTACAAATGATAGATAAAGGGATTAAGAATTGTGCTTTTTTTATCTACTTTAAAGAGATAAAGGCTACTAAAAGGGTAACAACATGCATATACATATATATTATCACACTGTGATATGGGTTCTTCTTCTAAATGGGTTCTTCTTTGAAAGCCAATCCGTTTCAGAAGACAGTCATCAATAATGGCATGTCTTAATCCACTCTGCCTTCAGCAGGCATCTGCTGGATTTCCAGAATCCTTTTGGATTACTGCTCAGCATATCGACAAACAGTATCACAGATACCGAGGGCTTACATCATTATGCATGACAAATGACCGGCGCTCAGTCGGTGCGACAGTTGGCTTTTCTTTCCAATTAGTGTTTACCAATGGCTTCCAGCTTGAGGCATTGCACATTAGGAATCTTTATTCCCCCCCCATCCTGTGGCGTCACAGAAACAGAGAGGGACCCGAGAACTGGGAACTGTGGCTTGATTCATGAGGTGATAGCACCAAGATACGTATATTGATACACTGACCTCTCGAGAGGATCAAGCCAATGCCCAATTCCCTATTCGCTATTACCCCAATACCTAGTCATTGCCAAGGAAACTGGAAATGAAGATGAAAGGAAACTCGGTTTTCTAATTAAGAGACAACAGATAAGCAAGCACTCCCGATGCTTGGGTATTCAAACAGCACCTGCCTATCTTAGAACATTTCAAGACGGCCATAATACAATGGCTGGTTAAATAGTAATTTTGCGTTTCGCCCCCGACACCAACACAGAGCATCTTATTTGTGCTTGAAGCGACTAGAATCATCTCGTTTGAAGCCGCAAGAACAAGCAAGTCAGAGGGTAATAAGATTTTTCAGAGCCAAAACATTATTAGAGGATGGTTATCACACGTTTGCAAATGAAGACATGCGAAGTGACACATGTGCCACTCCCCAACAGCTCTCCCTAATGGTTGGGATGAACACCAACAACACCAAAAACTTTTTTCCGACGGGGGAAGAGGGAAGCGGGAGAAAGCTGTTTGTTAGGATTTGAGAGAAAAAAACAATTGTGTGACTCATTCATACATTGAACCCATTTGTTGTGGAATTGGAGTCAACTGTCACTCTAGCAGAGAGGGAGATTGTTTAAGAGCTATTGGCAGGCTGCTAAGAGCAATTCATCTCCCCCTAAAATGCCTGTGTAATCCGTCTAATGGATCCTGCCTATTCTCACCTGTGGCTGAATGAGACTCATATGTGCTCACTGCAGCTAGTCAGCAGCCACATTTACTCCAGGATGTACATACACTTGCTGTACGTTTCTCATTCACTAATATATGGGGACCCAAATACTATACACACTTCCTCAAGACTGATATCTGCATATGTTACACAAATACTGTATATGGAGACCCCCTACTATAAACACTTATTCAAGACTGATATTTACATATATTACACATACGCTGTATGCCCTCATTCCTTAGGGATATGCTCAATACACAATTACTCAATACTAATATTTACATACACTTGCTGTATGTTGTCACGTCCTGACCTTAGTTCCCTTTTTATGTCTCTATTTTAGTTTGGTCAGGGCGTGAGTTGGGGTGGGCATTCTATGTTTTGTTCTAGGTTTGGTATTACTAGGTGTTTGGCCTGGTATGGTTCCCAATCAGAGGCAGCTGTCAATCGTTGTCTTTGATTGAGAACCATACTTAGGTAGCCTGTTTTGCCACTTTTGTTTGTGGGTAGTTATTTTCCGTTTCAGTGTTTGCACCATACGGGACTGTTTCGGTTTTCATTTATGATCTTGTTCTTTTGTATTTAGTGTTCAGTGTATTAAAGTTAACATGGACATGTACCACGCTGCGCTTTGGTCTACTCCTTCTTCAACCAACGAAAATTGCTACATATGTCCACATTCACTAATACGGAAAGGGAAATAGGATACCTAGTCAGTTGCACAACTAAATGCATTCAATTGAAATATGTCTTCTGCATTTAACCCAACCCCTCTGAATCAGAGAGGTGCAGGGGGCTGCCTTAATCGACGTCATCGGAGCCCAGGAAGCAGTTTGTTGGTTTGTTAACTGCCTTGCTCAAGGGCAGAACCTTTCGATTATTGGCCCAACACTCTTAACCACTAGGATATGTACATGCTATGCTATGCACACTTACTCAAGTCTCCTCTGGAGACAGATTCTATGACGAAGGTCACTTCAGTCTACTCTGGTGTGTGTGTGTGTGTGTGTGTGTGTGTGTGTGTGTGTGTGTGTGTGTGTGTGTGTGTGTGTGTGGTCAGATGTAAGTGTGGGGTGAGTATGTACATTACTCACCCAACACTTACATCTGGCCAAACACACACACACCAGAGCAGAGATGAGGACTCGAGTCATGTGACTTGGACTCGAGCACTCCCCGAGTCGCACATTTTGCGAGTTGAGACTTGACTTGGCAAAAAGAAAAATAGTTGCCACTCGACTTCGACTTGAGCATCTATGACTCATGACTTAACTTGGACTTGAGACAGCATGACTCATGACTTAACTTGGACTTGAGACAGCATGACTCATGACTTAACTTGGACATGATCTGTATGACTCGAGACTTAACTTGGACTTGAGCTGTATGACTCGAGAGACTCAGGAGACTTGTTTAGATCTCCCCATCCCAAAAGGGCATCACCCTCCTCTCATTGTCAAAGACTCCAGCCACCCTAGTCATAGACTGTTGTCACTGCTACCGCACGGTAAGTGGTACCGGAGCGCCAAGTCTAGGTCCAGGAGTCTTCTAAACAGCTTCTACCCCAAGCCATAAGACTCCTGAACGGCTAGTTAAATCGCTTCCCAGACTATTCACCACCACCCCCCCCCCACCCCCCCTCCCATCTCCACACCACTGCTACTCTCTGTTGTCGTCTATGCATATTCACTTTAATAACTCTACCTACATGTAATATACTACCTCAAATAACTTGTGCCCCCGCACACTGACTCTGGAAGAGTATCCCCCTGTTATTTTACTTCTGCTCTTTAATTACTTGTTACTTTTTTCTCTTATTCTTATTCATATTTTTTTAAACTGCACTGTCTGTTAGGGGCTCGTAAGTAACATTTCACTGTAAGGTCTACTATACCTGTTGTATTCGGCGCATGTGACTTATACAATTTAATTTAATTTGATCCTGTCAATTCCTTTCCTCTCGCAGCACCTTCTATTATTAGCCAACCAACCTCCACAGACCTCTCAACGTGCATCTAGTTGGCGTGAAAACAACAACACTGGACTCAAATGGGACATTTCCCGATGTAACTCAAACTGTGTCTGTCAACACTAGCAGAGAGGAAGAGGCGAAGCGAGAGGTTCCACTCCCATCAAAATCTGTCCACGGGATAAGCAGAACGATAAGCAGATCTCCTGCTTTCCCGCCTTTGGGACGACTGCCATTGTTAAGGGCGAAGACAAGACCATCTTGTCATTATATACAGCATCTCTGACGCTTGTTCACCAATTCAAAGAGACGTTGATTGAGTCTGTCATCATCATGGCATCAAAAGAGTCCAAAATCAATGATGCAATTGCAACAACCTTAAACTTCAGCCATATTGTGGGTGACCCAAGGAATCCTCTCATCTTTTTATCAGACCATATGTCTACCGTGACAGAGAACATGGTCAGCTTGTGCCTTCTCGTCTTTGACTGACTGTTGTCGATCTTGGAGCTTATGGTTCTGCAACACACTGGGGCGTATTTTTCTATCAACCACTGACAACAAGTGACGAAAGCTCGTGTTCAATCATGGACAGCGGAATGTTGTAATCCACAAGCAGGTCTGACATTATGGAATTGGAGATAGCTTTTTGCTGTGGATAGTTTGTGTTGTACAGTTGCACAGAGCGTGTCTCTATGAATTGGGAAATGTGAGGCTGCTGAGGGTCATCTGTAGATCGTCTTGCTCTTCTGGTATTATCAAAGCTATAAAATGTGTTTTTCATTTTTTATTTGCTAAATTGATATGATGTAGATAATCAACTCTCACCATCATTTTTTGTTGAATTCATGAATGAGCATAACGTTAAGGAAACGGATATTATTCAGTAGATAATTATCTGTGTATTTACAAACTTTTTTAACATTATTTAATAGTAGGCCTACACAGTAATCTAAATGTGCTGTCCACTTTGGACACAAATGGTAGGGGGGCCATTGCAAACTAGCTAGCTAGCTAACTGTAATACGTTCCAGAACATTACCTCATGTTAGCTAGCTAGCTAGCTCACACAGCAATCATTTAATTCTTACCTCTCTTTATGGGACTTAAACACACTGGATTGAAGTCATACAACTGAAGTCCAATCTGTTGGCATTTAACCGTTTTACAGAATCACTGTCACAACCTGACCTTAGTGTTCAATGTTCTCCTTGTTATTTTGGTTAGGTCAGGGTGTGACATGGATGATGTATGTGTTTGCCTTGTCTAGGGGTTTTGTATGTTTATGGGGCTGTTTCGTTTCTAGGTGTTTATGTAAGTCTATGGTTGCCTAGAGTGGTTCTCAATTAGAGGCAGGTGCTTATCGTTGTCTCTGATTAGGAACCATATTTAGGCAGCCATGTTCTTTGGGTATTTTGTGGGTGATTGTTTCCTGTGTCAGTGTTTGTATTGAACTGTATTGAACACCTACATACAATGGTTGCTCTGAAGTCTGCACTTTTTGAATTTTGCTGGTTTATATTTTGTGTCTAAAGTAGGCGTAAGTTGTGCCATTTGCATGGCCTTTCTTTCTTCTTAAAAATTTTTTTTTTTTACTCCCCAATTTTGATCTTGTCTCATCGCTGCAACTCCCCAACGGGCTAGGGAGGCGACAGTCGAGTCATTCGTCCTCCGAAACATGACCCGCCAAACCGCGCTACATAACACCCACCCGCTTAACCCGGAAGTCAGCTGCACCAAGGTGTCGGAGGAAACCCCATTCACCTGCAGGTCGCAGAGTCGCTAGAGCGTGATGAGCCAAGTAAAGTCCCCCCGGGCCAAACCCTAAAATACAAAAAACTTGAAGGTTAAGTCTAGAGACTTGCTTAGGACTTGCAAACTTGTGACTTGGTCACATCCCTGGAGGTCATTTCCTTTTCTTTAGGGGATCTATTTGGTGTAATGGATGGGACAGAGCAATCAGCCCTCATATATAATCCCCCTCGCCTGTTATCAACAGAAACACACACATGCAGACAGCAGCCATGTATCAAGCATACACAGACATACAAGGTATCAAGCATACACAGACATACAAGGTATCAAACATACACAGACATACAAGGTATCAAGCATACACAGACATACAAGGTATCAAGCATACACAGACATACAAGGTATCAAGCATACACAGACATACAAGGTATCAAACATACACAGACATACAAGGTATCAAGCATACACAGACATACAAGGTATCAAGCATACACAGACATACAAGGTATCAAGCATACACAGACATACAAGGTATCAAGCATACACAGACATACAAGGTATCAAGCATACACAGACATACAAGGTATCAAGCATATACAGACATGGTATTACACAAGCTCTGATCTTTCTTGTTCTTTGTCTCTCAAACACACAGATTCATACACATGCATAGCCTCTCAGCTCTCTCACACATACACATTTCCTCTCACATATGCGTAGCCTCTCCCACACACACACACACACACAGCAGCCATGCGTATGCTTATCCACATGCTCCTACAAATACACAAACACAGCCCAGATGCACCTAAAGAATAAAAACGTTTTTTATTACACATTTATGTAACGAGGCAGGTCGAGGCAGGCCTACCCCAGCCAAACCCTCCCATTACCCGGACTATGCTGGGCCATTTGTGCAACGCCCTATGGAACTTCCAATCACGATGCATCCCAGGATAGATCCAGGGTGTCTATAGTGACGCCTCTAGCACTGAGTTGCAGTGCCTTAGATCGCTGCGCCACTTGGTAGCCCTAAATGGGCTATGACTTACAGTGGAGGCTGTTGACATAGGGTTGTGTTTGTTTTCCGAGACCTGTCAGTGACCCTCTCTGCATGGCATTGTGCTTGTGTACTCGTCACTGTGTATCCCTGGCTTTATCTCACACACACTTTCCTTTGAAACATTTTAAGAAAATTAGGTAGGCTCCTTTTTGTGTTTGGGAACACTGTTTGTGTGTGTGTGTGTGTGTGTGTGTGTGTGTGTGTGTGTGTGTGTGTGTGTGTGTGTGTGTGTGTGTGTGTGTGTGGGACACTGTGTGTGTGTGTGTGGGACACTGTGTGTGTGTGTGTGTGGGACACTGTGTGTGTGTGTGTGTGTGTGTGTGGGATACTGTTTGTGTGTGTGCGTGTGTGTGTGTGTGTGTGTGTGTGGGACACTGTGTGTGGGTGTGGGACACTGTGTGTGGGTGTGGGACACTGTTTGTGTGTGTGTGTGGGACACTGTTTGTGTGTGTGTGTGGGACACTGTTTGTGTGTGTGTGTGTGTGTGGGACACTGTGTGTGTGTGTGTGTGTGTGTGTGTGTGTGTGTGTGTGTGTGTGTGTGTGTGTGGGACACTGTTTGTGTGTGTGTGGGACACTGTGTGTGTGTGTGTGTGTGTGGGACACTGTTTGTGTGTGTGTGGGACACTGTTTGTGTGTGTGTGTGTGTGTGTGTGTGGGACACTGTTTGTGTGTGTGTGTGTGTGAGAGAGAGAGAGAGAGTCTATGGAAGTGTGTGAGTTGGCCGATTAACTGGAGGGGGATGAAAGAACGGCTTCCTTATCATCAGCTAATTAAATCTATCGTAGGACACAGGAGGACCTGACAGAACAAGATCCATTTTAATCAAACCCTTTCCTCTGTCATAAAGACATCTCAACAGCTGTCCCTTTTCTGAAGGTAATGTCCCAAATGGCACCCTGTTCCCTATATAGTGCAATACTTTTGACCTCGGCCCATAGGATTCCCATAGGGCTCTATTCTAAAGTAGTACACTATGTAGGGAATATGGTGGCATTTTGGGGGCCATCTATAATATGTCTGTTATTTCAGCATCTCTCTTAAAATATCTCTTTCTCTTTTTTGACATTTTGCAATTGGAGATAGGCAGTTTTTTTTATTTTCATGCTGTTTTCGAGGAGAAACATAATAGGAAAATGATATAGTGAATCAGCTAACACATGGAACTTTTGCCTCTGGCTTAAAAACATAATTTATAGTTTTGTTGTTTAACTTCTTTGAGAAATTATCGGTGGCACTGTTAGTCCTTGCATCCACAACTCCATCTATGATTTTGAAACAGTTTTTTTTTGTGGCGAGACCACTGTTGACTGAGAACGAATGACGGATTTGGCTTTAAAGCCTGCAAGTATGTAATGCATTAGAATGTGCTTAGGATGCATTTTAAGACTTGCCATAAGCATGCCTTTATCAAGCCAGTGTAAAGTAGTGAAGACAGAAATCACACTTTGGAAGCATACAGTAGCAGTATGCATTACCGTTCCCTGCCCATCACTGGCTTGAACTGCCAGCATCATACAATTATTGACAATACGCAAAACTCTGAAACAATTTTAAAACTACTGAGCTGAGCCGAACCAAGCTAAGCTGGCCTGGTTACACATACAATGTTTCGTAAGTGAAAATCCAACACTACAAGTTTGATATTTCCTGCATTACAGGAAAGTTCTCCTGCAACAGGTGATCAAATTAAAATCCTACATCTTTAGACTGGCAAACAGTTCTCTTCACGATCAAAGAACCCTGTCTGTGTCCCAAATGGCACTCGATTCCCTATATAGGCCTTGGTCAAAAGCAGTGCACTACATAGGGCAGGGCCGACCAAACTAGGATTTTGGCCCAGGACTAAGTTTGGTTTGGCCAACCAGGACCTCTATGGATAACCACTATGAATAATAATATATATTTTTAGGAAGTCAGTCTCAACTTACTGTTGAGAGATAGCATAGTAGGATACAAAACATGCAATTTTGAAATTTGGTAGTGCATCAGCATTTTTACTCAGTTTTACTCTGTCCGTCACTGACAGTCAATCAATTAGCCCATGTTAGCTAACATTTTATAGATTGCTAGCTAGGTAAGTTAGTCTAGCCAGCTATCTAAACCTTGTAGTAATCATGCCCGATTTGCTGACAAGGAACCCAAGGCACGTGCCCATGGGCCCTGACCACCAGAGGGCTGCAATGGATTTTGTTAGTCACTCTCACTCAAATGTCATATGAACATGGCAGGGAATTTGCATTAAAACTGCAACATTTTCTCTCCATCCCATGGCAAAATGAGTAGAATCACATGAAATTAGTTTTAAAACAACATTTTCTCTCTGCTCCATGGAAACATTTGTAGAATTGAAGAAAATCTGCTTTAAAACTGCAACCTTTTCTCCACGCCCCATGTAAAACAATGCACATGCACATATTCAAGTTATTAGCCTTACGCTACAATGGTCAAATGTAATAAATCTTTAGTACTGGGTAATCAGAATGTGTAAGTTAGGTGTCAAGTTGTTTGGCTTTGATTTGAAGTGTCATTTTATGATTACTTTCAAAAAAGCCATTATTCCAAGACTCTAAAAAGCTATTGTTTACCTTTAATATTTCTAAATCAATCATTTCTTCAGCCAATGGCCCACCACTCAAATTATATTTTAGCCCACCAAGCCCAAAGGTTTGAGCACCCCTGACATAGGGAATAGGGTACCATTTGGGACAGTCACATTGTTTTCTTTCCCTGTAGATCAATCTCTATGTATGTCTGTACTCTCTACTCTTTCATTCCCTCTTCCTTTTCATATCCACAGTCCTGACGAATAGGATTGGTTTCATTCATCTGACAGTAATGATTATCCATTGTTACTGCGGACGTCTTTCTGTTCAGACGTCTTGAAGACTTATGACGTGTTACCAGTGTCTCATCTAGCTCATGATACCATCTATTTTGTGAAGTGCACCAGTCCCTCCTGCAACAAAGCAATGCCACAACATGATGCTGCCACCACCGTGCTTCACAGTTGGGATGGTGTTCTTCGGCTTGCAAGCCACCCCCTTTTTCCTCCAAACATAAGGATGGTCATTATGGTCCAAACAGTTCTTTCTTTGTTTCATCAGACCAGAGGACATTTCTCCAAAAAATACGATCTTTGTCCCCATGTGCAGTCGCAAACAGTAGTCTGGCTTTTTTATGTTGGTTTTGGAGCAGTGGCTTCTTCCTTACTGAGCGGCCTTTCAGGTTATGTCGATATAGGACTTGTTTTACTGTGGATATAGATGCTTTTGTACCGGTTTCCTCCAGCATCTTCACAAGGTCCTTTGCTGTTGTTCTGGGATTGATTTGCACTGTTTGCACCAAGTACGTTCATCTCTAGGAGAAAGAACGCGTCTCCTTCCTGTGCGGTACGACGGCTACTTGGTCCCATGGTGTTTATAGTTGTGTACTATTGTTTGTACAGATGAACTTGGTACCTTCAGGCATTTGGAAAATGCTCCCAAGGATGAACCAGACTTGTGGAGGTCTACAATTTTGTTTCTGAGGTCTTGACTGATATCTTTTGATTTTCCCATGATGTCAAGCAAAGAGGCACTGAGTTTAAAGGTAGGCCTTGAAATACATCCACAGGTACACCTCCAATTGTCTCAAATGATGTCAATTAGCCTATCAGAAGCTTTTAAAGCCATTACATAATTTTCTGGAATTTTCCAACCTGTTTAAAGGCACAGTCAACTTAGTGTATTTAAACTTCTGACCCACTGGAATTGTGATACAGTGAATTATAAGTGAAATGATCTGTCTGTAAACAATTGTTGGATAAATTACTTGTGTCCTGCACAAAGTATATGTCCTAACCGACTTGCCAAAACTATAGTTTGTTAACAAGATGTTTCTGGAGTGGTTGAAAATGAGTTTTAATGACTCCAACCTAAGTGTATGTAAACCTACGACTTCAACTGTATGTAATACGTGGCGAGCGGAAATCACCCGGTATTTGATTATGATGATTTATTCAACGAGCAGCGGATACTCCGCCAGAGCAAGACTACCTTTATTATGCATGTGACAGCGGACACCTCTCCACACTTGCAATATTCATGCAGGCTGAAAATGTATGGGTCAGTCATGAAATATGGGCGACTTAACAGTGTTCCAAACTCATTCCCCAAGAACGCCTTTTTCCTAATTGGATCCAGAGATCTTTTTTCCATCACACGCCCTCCTTCATCCCTCCTTTCCTCTTCCTCTCCTCTTTTCCCTCCCACTCTCCACTGTGTTCAGGAGCGAGTTGGGACAGGGGGCAGGCAACAGAGCTAATTGCATTAGCATCAATTTACTGGTGCGGCAGAGGACAGCTGTTTACGCCGATGTGATGACCAAAAGTGTCTGTATCTGAGAGAGAAAGTGCACGTGGTAGAGAAAATGTGTGTGTCTGAGAGAGAATGTGTACACGTGGTAGAGAAAGTGTGTGTGTCTGAGAGAGAAAGTGTACACGTGGTAGAGAAAGTGTATATGTCTGAGAGAGAAAGTGTACATGTGGTAGAGAAAGTGTGTGTGTCTGAGAGAGAAAGTGTACACGTGGTAGAGAAAGAGTGTATATCTGAGAGAGAAAGTGTGCACGTGGTAGAGAAAGAGTGTGTGGCTGAGAGAGACAGTGTGTATGTGGTAGAGAAGTGTGTGTGTGAGAGAGAAAGTGTACATGTGGTAGAGAAAGTGTGTGTATCTCAGAAAGTGTACATGTGGTAGAGAAAGTGTGTGTGTCTGAGAGAGAAAGTGTGTGTGTGTGTGTTCACCGGCTCTCCGAAGTGAGACTGTACTGCTACGTCAAGTTATGCAGATTGAGCCAAGATGGCTCATTCACACTCTCACACACACTTACACTCCCGTGGTGACCTCCTCCTGTTTAGAGATGATGAAT
Organism: Oncorhynchus mykiss; assembly: GCF_057628025.1. Lineage (NCBI taxonomy): Eukaryota > Metazoa > Chordata > Actinopteri > Salmoniformes > Salmonidae > Oncorhynchus > Oncorhynchus mykiss. The sequence goes on along the minus strand of NC_143047.1, from coordinate 4,140,715 downwards.
CATATTTATGGCCTTGTGTCTCTGTTACTCCAGCATCAAGGACCCCACATGGGGGAGAATTCAAATATCATGTCACAGCCTCTTAGTGCCTTCAGATCACTGAGCATACGTCCCCTTTCTTCCCTCTGCCCCGAAGGCACATGGCATGAGTAAATGCCATTCAGGTGGAAAGAAACATATTGATAGTATCTCCATAATGTCTATGTGGGAGGGAGAAAGTGTGTCTACTGGTGTGCGCGTGACACCAGACAGTGTTGGCACTGACTTCTAAGGGGACTTATATGCAACACAGACTCAAACTGGTAGCAAATCAGTTTTAAAAAGCCACATCACCATTTGAAAACCTCAATTTGTTTTAAAATCAGATCTTGTTTTACATTTCTGGGTAAATTAATTAGTAATTATACAATGAGTGGGTCTAATCCTGAATGCTGATTGGTTAAAACCGCATTCCAGCCGTTGTCTATTTCACAAGTTACCACTGGCTAAATATATGACGTTGAAATGCCTATTTACTCTGTTTCATCTCACTGTGCAATCCAAGGTCTCATCCACCCTGCCAGGAAATGTATAAATGTGATCTCCACTATTAAAAGCATCTAGTCTTTATCTCCCATTTCTTTCAGACTAGCATTTTGGTTTTCAACAGCAGAAATTTGTATAAACCGTGTTGGCTGTCTCTCTGACCTGTTCAATATTGTTTCAATATTGAATTGCGATCTCCACTGTCCCATATAAAGTGTCCGAACGACACAGACAGCAAATTGAGCTGCTTGTCATAGCAACATACAAAACTTTTTTCAGTTGAATGGCTAAATCGATATATTGTTACGAAAACTAAAATGGATGAGTGGAACATTTCTTTTGATCTTTTCGGCAGCATGACTATGGATGAATGGGAAAAAGAGATGGCAATAATACCCAGGCATGCAGATTTGGAGGATACTGAATACTGACCTAGAGAAAAGCCACAACGAAAAAAACACAGTTAAGAATACAAACTGGGCTGTGCGTTGCTTCGAGGGCTGGCTAGCAGAGAATAAAAAAGTTGTTGACTTCAAAACTGACATTAAGGAAGAGTTTAACATCGTTCTCAGACAGTTTTATGGAAAGTTTTATGGAAATTTACGCTTCTCCTTCACCCAAATCCAGACAGCTGATGTCCTGAAAGAGCTGCAGAATCTGGATCCCTACAAATCAGCTAGGCAAGAATCTGGACCCTCTGTTCCTTAAATTATCCTCTGCCATTGTCGCAACCCCTATTACTAGTCTGTTCAACCTCTCTTTCGTATTGTCTGAGATTCCTAAAGACTGGAAAGCAGCCGCGGTCATTCCCATCTTCAAAGGGGGAGACACTCCAGACCCAAACTGTTACAGACCTATATCCATCCTGCCCTGCCTTTCTAGTCTTCGAAAGCCAAGTGAACAAAGATCACCGACCATCTCGAATCGCACCGTACCTTCTCCACTATGCAATCCGGTTTCCGAGCTGGTCACAGCTGTACCTCAGCCACGCTCAAGGTCCTAAACGATATCATAACCACCATTCGATAAAAAACAGTACTGTGCAGCCGTCTTCATCGACCTGGCCAAGGCTTTCGACTCTGTCAATCACCGCATTCTTATCGGCAGACTCAACAGCCTTGGTTTCTCTAATGACTGCCTCGCCTGGTTCACTAACTACCTCTCAAATAGAGTTCAGTGTGTCTCAATCGGAGTGCCTGTTGTCCGGAACTCTGGCAGTCTCTATGGGGGTTCCACAGTGTTCAATTCTCGGGCCGACTCTCTTCTCTGTAAATATCAATGATGTCGCTCCTGCTGCGGGTGATTCTTTGATCCACCTCTACGCAGACGACACCATTTTGTCTACATCTGGCCGTTCTTTTGACACTGTGTTAACAAACCTCCAAACGAGCATCGATGCCATACACCACTCCTTCCGTGGCTTCCAACTGCTCTTAAACACTAGTAAAACTAAATACATGCTCTTCAACCGATCGCTGCCCGCACCTGCCCGCCCGTCCAACATCACTACTGTGGACGGTTCTGACTTAGAATATGTGGACAACTACAAATACCTAGGTGTCTGGTTAGACTGTAAACTCTCCTTCCAGACTCTCATCAAACATCTCCAATCCAAAATTAAATCTAGAATCGGTTTCCTATTTCGCAACAAAGCATCCTTCACTCTTGCTGCCAAACATACCTCGTAAAACTGACCATCCTACCGATCCCCGACTTCGGTGATGTCATTTACAAAATAGACTCCAACACTCTATTCAACCATTTGGATGCAGTCTATCACAGTGCCATCCGTTTATCACCAAAGCCCCATATACTACCCACCACTGCGACCTGTACACTCTCGTTGGCTGGCCCTCGCTTCATACTCGTCGCCAAACCCACTGGCTCCAGGTCATCTACAAGACTTTGCTAGGTAAAGCCCTGCCTTATCTCAGCTCACTGGTCACCATAGCAGCATAGCGGCCAGGTCACAGTTGTAAATGAGAACTTGTTCTCAACTAGCCTACCTGGATAAATAAAGATGAAAAATATATACACTGTATATATAATAAAAAATTCTATACTATCTATTCACAAACTGGGGTACACGCAATGTTGGCGGGGGTACGCCAAATAAAATGTGATTCACATTTTCAAACAGTCCAATTAGATTTTACAAAGAGCATATACATTTGGGTGATGAATTTTTCAATGCCTGAGTAGCCTCGTTCCACTGCCAAAAATGTAATTTGCCTAGTGAAATAATTAACATCCAATCACATGAACCGTTACTCTCTCAGGGGAACTCCACTAACGGTCTGTATGTAGCCAAATGTAGCTGCTGCTCATTCTGTTTGCTCGAAAATTGATAAATGGTCAAAAAAAAGTAAGGCCCACGTCCATAGAGACACAAACAAGCTCTACTGGTCGTACTGCTACCACTATCAGTACTACACCTGTACTGTTACACGACGCATCAGTGACATGGCAGGATATGTTTTGAAACAATTACTGCTTCGCATACAAGCCAGTGAATTCTATGCATTACAGCTGGATGAGTTCCATTTAAATGTCTGTTACGTTTATGGAGGGTCAATTAAGGAAGACATCCTCTTCTGCAAACCACTGGAAACCAGTACAACAGGAGACTATTTTTTAACTACTGGATAGCTTTGTGAAATCAAATGGACTTTGGTGGTCAAGATATGTTGGTATCTGTACTGATGATGCAAAAGCCATGAAAGGGAGACATAGTGGAGTGGTAACGCACGTTCAAGCAGTTGCTCCCGAGCAGTTGCTTGGGTCCACTGCAGCATCCACCGAGAGGCTCTTGCTGCCAAGGGAATGTCTGGCAGCTTGAAAGACGTTTTGGGCACTACAGTGAAAACGGTTAACTTCGTTAAAGCAAGGCCCCTGAACTCTCGTCTGTTTTCTGTGTTATGCAATGATATGACAGTGACCTTATAACGTTTTTACACAAGTGTATTGGTTATCAAGGGGCAAAGTATTGACACGTTTTTTTAAATTGAGAGCAAAGCTTAAAGTTTTCTTAACTGACCATCATTTTTATTTGTCTGACTGCTTGCATGATGACTAGTTTCTCACATGACTGGCCTATCTGGGTGATGTTTTTTCTTGCCTGAAAGATCTGAATCAAGGATTACAGGGACTCTCTGCAACTACAGCTGAAGTCGGAAGTTTACATACACTTATGTTGGAGTCATTAAAACTCGTTTTCAACCAATCCACACATTTCTTGTTAACAAAATAGGGTTTTGGCAAGTTGGTTAGGACATCTACTTTGTGCATGACACAAATTATTTTTCCTACAACTGTTTACATACAGATTATGTCTCTTAGAATTCACTGTATCACAATTCCAGTGGGTCAGAGGTTTAAATAAACTAAGTTGACTGTGCCTTTAAGCAGCTTGGAAAATTCCAGAAAATTATGTAATGGCTTTAGAAGTTTCTGAATGGCTAATTAACATAATTTGAATCAATTGGAGGTGTACCTGTGAATGTATTTCAAGGCCTACCTTCAAACTCAGTGCCTCTTTGCTTGACGTCATGGGAAAATCAAAAGAAATCAGCCAATACCTCAGGAAAAGCAATTGTAGACCGCCACAAGTCTGGTTCATCCTTGGGAGCAATTTCCAAACGCCTGAATGTACCGCATTCATCTGTACAAACAAAAATCACCATGGGACAGCACAGCAGTCATACAGCTCAGGAAGGAGACGCGTTTTGTCTCCTAGAGATTAACGCATTTTGGTGCGAAAAGTGCAAATCAATCCCAAAACAACAGCAAAGGAGCTTGTGAAGATGCTGGAGGAAACAGATACAAAAGCATCTATATCCACAGTAAAACGAGTCCTATATCAAAATAATCTGAAAGGCCACTCAGCAAGGAAGAAGCCACTGCTCCAGAACCACCATAAAAAAAGCCAGTTTTACAAATACTTCCAAAGTTGTGGCAAAATGGCTTAAGGACAACAAAGTCAAGGTATTGGAGTGACCATCACAAAGCCCTGACCTCAATCCTATAGAAATGTTTGTTGGCAGAACTGAAAGAGCGTGTACGAGCAAGAAGGCCTACAAACCTGACTCAGTTACACCAGCTCTGTCATGAGGAATGGGCCAAAATTCACCTAACTTATTGTGGGAAGCTTGTGGAAAGCTACCTGAAACGTTTGACCCAAGTTAAACAATTGAAAGGCAATGCTACCAAATACTAAAAAAGTGTATGTAAACTTCTGACCCACTGGGAATGTGATGAAATAAATAAAAGCTGAAATAAATCATTCTTAAAATAAAGTGGTAATTCTAACTGACCTAAGACAGGGAATTTTTACTCAGATTAAATGTCAGGAATTGTGAAAAACTGAATTTAAATGTCTTTGTCTCAGGTGTATGTAAACTTCCAACTTCAAACTGTATATTTAATGTACGGGACAACATTGAGGTTATGATTAAGAAGTTGAAGCTCTTCTCTGTCTACATTAAGAAGGACAACACACAGGTTTTTCCATCATTGTATGATTTTTTTTTTGTGGAAATGAACTCAAGCTTTCGGACAATATCAAATGTAATATAGCAAAGCACCTGAGTGAGCCACTTACCGATATCTGAACAAGAGAGACTTGAATTTAACCAGAAGCCACTGCCAGATTTATGGATAGGGCTGCGCACAGAGTATCCTGCCTTGGCAAATCGCGCTGTTAAGACACTGATGCCCTTTGCAACCATGTACCTATGTGAGAGTGGATTCTCGGCCCTCACTAGCATGAAAACTAAATACAGGCACAGACTGTGTGTGGAAAATGATTTAAGTCTGATACTCTCTCCAATACAACCCAACATTGCAGAGTGTTGTATATCCTTCAAGCACACCCTTCCCATTAACCTGTGGTGAGTTATTCACAATATTTGATTAACAAGTAAGGTTTTATATGTAAGATGGCTAAATAAAGAGCAAAATTATTGATTATTATATTAGTTGTGCCCTGGTCCTATAAGAGCTCTTTGTTACTTCCCATGAGCCGGGTTGTGACAAAAACTCACACTCATTCTTATGTTTAATAAATGTATCGTATAGTGTGTGTGTGGGAGGCTTACAATGATTGCAAATGCAACATTTGAGATTGTGCTGACCCTGGTGCCAGAGGGGCTGGAGGTTGAATGTTTGAAGGGATACGGAACTATAAAAATGTTGGGAACAACTGCTCTATTGCATCTTAGCCTATGCCGCTCTGTCATTGCTCATCCATATATTTATAAATTCCTTATTCCATTAGGTATTTGTTGTGTAAATGTTAGATGACTTGTTAGATGACTAGGGTCAGTTTGTTATATCTGGAGTACTTCTCCTGTCCTATTCGGTGTCCTGTGTGAATCTAAGTGTGCGTTCTCTAATTCTCTCCTTCTCTCTTTCTTTCTCTCTCTCGAAGGACCTGAGCCCTAGGACCTTGCCCCAGGACTACCTGACATGATGACTCCTTGCTGTCCCCAGTCCACCTGGCCGTGCTGCTGCTCCAGTTTCAACTGTTCTGCCTTATTATTATTCGACCATGCTGGTCATTTATTAACATTTGAACATCTTGGCCGTGTGCTGTTATAATCTCCACCCAGCACAGCCAGAAGAGGACTGGCCACCCCACATATGCTCTCTCTAATTCTCTCTTTCTTTCTCTCTCTCGGAGGACCTGAGCCCTAGGACCATGCCCCAGGAATACCTGACATGATGACTCCTTGCTGTCCCCAGTCCACCTGACCGTGCTGCTGCTCCAGTTTCAACTGTTCTGCCTTATTATTATTCGACCATGCTGGTCATTTATGAACATTTGAACATCTTGTCCATGTTCTGTTATAATCTCCACCCGGCACAGCCAGAAGAGGACTGGCCACCCCACATAGCCTGGTTCCTCTCTAGGTTTCTTCCTAGGTTTTGGCCTTTCTAGGGAGTTTTTCCTAGCCACCGTACTTCTACACCTGCATTGCTTGCTGTTTGGGGTTTTAGGCTGGGTTTCTGTACAGCACTTTGAGATATCAGCTGATGTACGAAGGGCTATATAAATACATTTGATTTGATTTAGATATTGCTGCACTGTCAGAACTAGAAGCACAAGCATTTCGCTACACTAACATCTGCTAACCATGTGTATGTGACCAATACCATTTGATTTGATTTGCTAGGCACACCCCCACCCGACCCCCCACATGCTCTCTCTCACACACCCACAACCCATGAGTCTTTTTACTCAGTTAGGAGCCCAACCGATACCCACACAGATTCTATTTGCATGGCTTTGATGTCGCTCCCAACCTCTCTGAAACAGAAAACGATTATCTTTACTCTCTAATGCCAGGACTGTGTTGTACACACACAAGCAAACACTCTTTCACACACACACCCACACAAACACTGTTATACATGCAAATGCATACATACACACACAATCACTCTCTTACACACATACATGGAAGTTGTTTACATGGAAGCACACACTGCAGGGTGTTGCTGTTGCCGCAGATTGAGACCTCTCCTCCCCCTGTGCTATGGCACCGGATATTTGCTATCCGCTGCAACCGTGCAGCATGAGAGTGTGTGTGTGTGTGTGTGTGTGTGTGTGTGTGTGTGTATATGTGTGTGTGTGTGTGTGTGTGTGTGTGTGTGTGTGTGTGTGTGTGTGTGTGTGTGTACACACGAGCGCTGGTGTATTGTGATCAGCATTGCACCACTTTTGTCTCTTTTATTTTCCATTGTTTGGCTTTAATTAAAATCGGCTAAAGGCAAATGCTCTGTGAATACAGCTACCCTGAATACACTGTTGCCTTGCATTTCTTTCTGAGAATGAGAGCAAGCACAATACCACTCAACCAATTAATGGACTAAACAGAGAGTGGTACAGATGCCGTATCTTAATTTGACCCAGTTTCTCACAGCAGGAAAATAATCCTGCAGCAACAGGAAATGTGCATTATTATGTGGATTATAATTAATGGACATTTTCTGTAGGGATTGATACACTTTTTGTTTTGGCAAATTAAGTCTGACATTTTAAATTGGAAATTACAAACTTTACAAGCCTCTGTATACCTTGAATAACAAAAGGTGGCATTTCCTGCAACAACAAGATTATCAAATTAAGATATGGCATCTGTACGTGATCAGAATCCTCAGAGGCAAAGGGATGTGATGTGGGTGGCTAGCATACTGTTAGACAATAAAGTGCAGTAAAGTAATGGGGCGGACCACACAAAGAGATTGGACTCAAGTGGAAGGGAGAGAGAGAGTGTGTGTGTGTGTGTGTGTGTGTGTGTGTGTGTGTGTGTGTGTGTGTGTGTGTGTGTGTGTGTGTGTGTGTGTGTGTGTGTGTAATTGGTACATATTCCAGTTCAAAACGCCCACATAGCATCAGAAAGTATAACAAGTCAACAGTAAACATGTTGTCCCCCACGAATGATGCAGCGACTCACACTTGGGCCAATTAGTGGCAACAATTCAAACTAGACTGTACTGATAGCAACAAAACATGTGCCCGCTATAGCTCCACCGTGTGGTCGATATGAATGGTCTCGCATATAATTCTTGACAGTGTTTGCAACATGTATACCATATTTTGTTACAATACGCATGCCCGTGACTGATTGATATGTATTTATGTGCCAGACCCAGCCCACGTGAATGTTTATTGGTAAATAGCGGCCATGTTGTTTTAGGTACTAATCAGGAAAATATGGCGTTGAGACACCTTTTCCCATAGATGCCACATATCAAGTTTCATGCAGATCACTCATTTGGTGCCAGAGGAGTAGCGTTTTAAGTGTTTTTTTACAAAATTCCAAATGAGGGAAAATCCATCATGGCCGACCTTATGGGTCCTGAGGCAAATGTGTTCCTTGTGAGGAGAGGGACCTAAACACCAAATTTCATGACTTTAGGTCAAATGTTGTGAGGAGTGTGACCTTTAAAAGTTTACATTTTCAATCGATTTTTATAGCGCCACCATCTGGCCAATCAGCATAATTTTGTAAATGCTGGACCTCAATGGCAAGAGGCGTCATTCACCCATGTTTCGTCAAAATCGGGCAAGGTGTCTGAGATATCGCGTGTGATGTGTACATATGTACGGAGACAGATCCATAGGTCCCCTTGCCGTTTTCATATTGCGGGACAATGAAAAAAGACTAAAGAACTTCACTGTACTTTTGGAGTGTACTGTACTTGTTTTGTGTGGGAGAGAGTGCAATAGAGAGGAGAGAGAGAGAAAGAAAGAAAGAAAGAAAGAAAGAGGTAGACAGGAATAGCTGAAACACTAAAGAACTAACACAGCGGTGAAAATGGGTGAAAAATACAAAAACATAATAGAAAAATCCCATTGTTCCACTGCTTAAGGTAGATTTACTGAGATCAGATGCAGAAAACTTTCAAGAGTTCATCTTACTTCTGCTTTTATGGTCCTTTTTAAGTTAAAACCTGCACCTCTATATCCACGACATGCGTCGGTTAACGAGGTCCCCAACATTAACACTTAATCAAATTAGGACTTTTAATGGGGCTCGCATAAGTAGAAGGAAACACTGTTGTGTTACAGTCCTTGACTTTATAGCTTTGTTTTCCGAGCTCGATGCCTGTTGTTCCAGTTTGTTGGACAGCCGACCTGACGCAGCAACGTTATTAAATCTCTCTGAGAATATATTGTTCATCGCAAAACGCCATCCTCAACGGCAGAAGAGATGCATGTTCCTCGCCTCATCGTAAAAAGAAGCAATCGGAACATCTTAGTTTATCTACTGACGAAGGCATTTACTGCACTCAAACTCAACTTAGTTGTAAGTGTGGCAGATGTCAGCGTTTAATGTATACATTTTTCTTTCACCTCGATTTAAATTAACATCAATTACACTCAATTACACTCAACTAAAGTTTTAGGTAATTTGAAGAATTTCAAATACAATTTGTTTCTGCTTACTACATGATTCCATGTGTTATTTCATAACTTTGATGTCTTCACCATTATTCTACAATGTAGAAAATAGTTTGTTTTTTTTTACAACAAAAAAACTGGAATAAGTAGGTGTTTTAAATCTTTTGACCGGTAGTGTACGTTGATAACTCGAGGGAACTTGATTTGTGCTCTTAAGTTAAAATAGTGTTCTCATTACAGCAGTAGTGGTGTGAGGGCAAAATCACTGGGTAAGTCAGTAAAAAAGCCATCATGACAACCTATGTTATGATATTTGTGTTGTTTGCTCTATAACCCATTTGCTCATATGCCACTGTGATCTACAATAAGGCCGTGACAATAAAAAGACAACAGTCACACAGTGGCGGAATAAATTCAACAACACATACGTTTGTTTCATCACAAAACGGGAGAGCAACATCTGTCCGATGAAGTCCACAAAGCAAATATTGTAACAAAAAAGTTATATGACATGCAGCATGGTTAATGTTTGACAGTTTACAAAAAAACTACTGATTTAGAACCACGGAGTCACCGCAAGTGTAAGGAGCTTAATACCGTTGTATTCCAGCCACTAGGGGGTACCTATGAAGCCCATAGGAAATAAAGATTAATAATGTAAGTGTACTGTGGGAGAAGAAGAAAAATGAACCAAAATTCTGTAAAAAAAAATCTGTAAAATTCAAGTAAACAGTACCTTTCGCGTTGGAGTTTATCTTATAGGCTCATAGAAAGGATAACAAATGTGGAGGCACTGTTGAGATTTATTTTCACGTGAGCACCCAACCTTTATTCCTTGAACGGAGAGTAGCTAGCTAATATTAGCAGGCTAACCACCAAACTATCTTGCCATTGCCTGCATTGTAGTTGTTGCCACGTGAGTAGGACAATGTGAGTCAAGAGAGGGAAACATTGTTGGATGAAATCAAACAGAGTCTATGAACTTTAACTGAGGACAATTTCAGGCACCTTTGTGTACATTGTGGAATAGGAGGTATGGATGACTCTGAAGGAAAAGGAAAGAGCCATCACGCATTGCGGTGCAAACTGATTCAAGACTATTGTGAGGATTTAATGGAATCAGAGGAGGTCTTGGCTGCTTCAACTGAAAGACGGCACCAACGACGCAAGTGGACAGCGAACCCAGCAGAGAGACAGGAGCTGGACGAAAATAGGAGGTAGGGGCAGCCCAGCAGAGAGTTTGGCCCAGCTCCAGAAAGGCACACACCACAGAGAGAGAGTGGAATGGAGTATGGCCAGTCAGAAAGACTTTAAAATCCATGGACAGATCCGAATCAGAAAGATAAGCTCAGCTTCAGCAGCCTAGAACATCAGATTGAAAATGGACTGAGAAAAGGATACAGTGAAATAGACATCATAGATGCAGTAATCAGAGCTGTGAGCCCAGGACTTAAGATGACATTATGCAGACAATGACACCACTGAACTGTATCACAAGTTGACGAAGGCAACACAAGAGCCGGGAGAGTCTTCCTTGGAATTCCTAGTCGGAGTCTTCGACCTGAGACAGAAAACGTTTGTGCTCAATCAGGACTGAAATATGGCACAGTCAAGAGCCATATCTGCAGGCTATTGTTTTTGTATTAACAAGTGATGACATCAGGGCAGAGATGAGAGTGCATCTCCAGAATATTAACACAAGTGGTGTAAAGTGCTTAATTAATTAATAAGTAAAAATACAACTTAAGTAGATGTTTGGGTTATTTGTACATTACTATTTATATTTTTGACAACTTATGATGTACAGTGCATTCAGAAAGTATTCAGACCCCTTGACATAAGTTACTGATTCAATAGTTTATTTTCTCAGCAATCTACACACATACCCCGTAATGGACAAAGCAAAAACAGGTTTTAGACAATTTATTTAAAAAAATACAACATTGAATTATCACATTTGCATATGTATTCAGACCCTTTACACAGCACTTTTTTGAAGCACCTTTTGCAGTGATTACAGCCTCAAGTCTTCCTGGGTATGATGCTACAACTGTATTTGGGGAGTTTCTCCCATTCTTCTCTGCAGATCCTCTCAAGCTCTGGCAGGTGGGCTGGGGAGTGTCGCTGCACAGCTATTTTCAGGTCTCTCCAGAGATGTTCGATCGAGTTCAAGTCTGGGCCTCTCAAGAACATTCAGAGACTTGTCCCGAAGCCACTCCTGCATTGTCTTGGCTGTGTGCTTAAGGTCATTGTCCTGTTGGATGGTGAACCTTCCCCTTGTCTGAGGTCCTGAGCACTCTGGACCAGGACCTCAGACCTCCATCAAGGATCTTCCCCAAGGACCTTCATCAAGGATCTCTCTGTACTTTGCTCCATTCATCTTACCCTTGATCCAGACTAGTCTCCCAGCCCCTACCACTGAAAAACATCCCCACGGCATGATGCTGCCCACAACATGATTCACCGTAGGGATGTTGCCAGGTTTCCTCCAAACATGAGGCTTGGTTTTCAGGTGAAAGAGTTCAATCTTGGTTTCATCAGACCAGAGAATCTTGTTTCTCATGGTCTGAGTATTTTAGGTGCCTTTTGGCAAATCCAAGTGGGCTGTCATGTGCCTTTTACTGAGGAGTGGCTTCCATCTGGCCACTCTACCATAAAGGTCTGATTGGTAGAGTGCTGCAGAGATGGTTGTCCTTCTGGAAGGTTCTCCCATCTCCACAGAGGAACTCTAGAGCTCTGTCCCCAATTGCTCAATTTGGCAGGGCGGACAGCTCTAGGAAGTGTCTTGATGGTTCCGAACTTCTTCCATTTAAGAATGATGGAGGCTACTGTGTTCTTGGGGACCTTCAATGCTACAAAAATGTTTTGGTACCCTTCCCCAGATCTGTGCCTCGACACAATCCTGTCCCGGAGCTCTACGGACAATTCCTTCGACGTCATGGTTTGGCTTTTTCCCCGACATGCACTGTCAACTGTGGGACCTTATATAGATACTGTAGCTGTGGGCCTTTCCAAATCATGTCCATTCAATTGAATTAACCACAGGTGGACTCCAATCAAGTTGTAGAAACATCACAAGGATGATCAATAGAAACAGGATGCATCTGAGCTCAATTTCGAGTCTCATAGCAAAGGGTCTGAATACTAATGTTAATCAGGTATTTCTGATTTTTTTTCTTTCTAAAAATATATATTTTTAGATCTATTTTGGCTTTGTCATTATGGGGTACTGTGCGTAGATTGATCAGGATTTTTAATTTATTTAATCCATTTCTTAAAAAGGCTGTAACGTAACAAAATGTGGAAAAAATCAAGGGGTCTGACAACTTTCTGTACTTTCTACTCCATACATTTTCCCTGACACCCAAAAGAACAGGACAGGAAAATGGTCTAAGTCACACACATATCAGAACAGTCCTGGTCATCCCTACTGCCCCTGATCTGGTGGACTCACTAAACACATACTTCAAATAAAAATTATGTCTGAGTGTTGGAGTGTGCCCCATGGCTATTCGTAATTAAAAGAATTTAGCTTAATATAAGGAATTTTAAATGATTTATACTTTTACTTTGATTCTTAAGTAGATTTTAGCAATTACATTTACTTTTGATGATGAAGTGCAGTTGAAGTCGGAAGTTTACATACACCTTAGCCAAATATATCTAAACTCAGTTTTTCACAATTCCTGACATTTAATCCTAGTAAAAATTCTCAGTCTTAGGTCTTTTAGGATCACCACTTTATTTTAAGAATGTGAAATGTCAGAATAATAGTAGAGAGAATGATTTATTTCAGCTTTTATTTATTTCATCACATTCTCAGTGGGTCAGAAGTTTACATACACCCAATTAGTATTTGGTAGCATTGCCTTTGAACTTTTTAACTTGGCTCAAATGTTTTGGGTAGCGTTCTACAAGCTTCCCACAATAAGTTAGGTGAATTTTGGCCCATTCCTCCTGAAAGAGCTGGTGTAACTGAGTAAGGTTTGTAGGCCTTCTTGCTCGTACACGCTCTTTCAGTTCTGCCCACAAATATTTCTATAGGATTGAGGTCAGGGCTTTGTGATGGCCACTCCAATACCTTGAATGTGTTGTCCTTAAGCCATTTTGCCACAACTTTGGAAGTACGTTTGGGGTCATTGTCCATTTGGAAGACCCATTTGCGACCAAGCTTTAACTTCCTGACTGACGTCTTGAGATGTGGCTTAAATATATCCACATAATTTTCCTGCCTACTGATGCCATCTATTTTGTGAAGTGCACCAGTCCCTCCTGCAGCAAAGCACCCCAACAACATGATGCTGCCACCCCCGTGCTTGACGGTTGGGATGGTGTTCTTCAGCTTGCAAGCCTCCCTCTAAACATAACGATGGTCATTATGGCCAAACAGTAGTTCTATTTTTGTTTCATCAGACCAGAGGAAATTTCTCCAAAAAGTACAATCTTTGTCCCCATGTTCAGTTGCAAACCGTAGTCTGGCTTTTTTATGGCGGTTTTGTAGCAGTGGCTTCTTCCTTGCTGAGCGGCCTTTCAGGTTATGTCAATATAGGTCTTGTTTTACTGTAGATATATATACTTTTGTACCTGTTACCTCCAGCATCTTCACAAGATCCTTTGCTGTTGTTCTGGGAGTGATTTGCACTTTTCGTACCAAAGTGTGTTCATCTCTAGGAGACAGAACGCGTTTCCTTCCTGAGAGGAATGACAGCTGCGTGGTCCCATGGTGTTTATACTTGTATTTTATTGTTTGTACAGATGAACGTGGTACCTTCAGGCATTTGGAAATTGCTCTCAAGGATGAACCAGACTTGTGGAGGTCTACAATGTTGTTTCTGAGGTCTTGGCTGATTTCTTTTGATTTTCTCATGATGTCAAGCAAAGAGGCACTGAGTTTGAAGTAAAGCCATGACATAATTATCTGAAATTTTCCGAGCTGGCACAGTCAACTTAATGTATGTAAACTTCTGACCCACTGGAATTGTGATACAGTGAATAACTGAAATAATCTGTCTGAAAACAATTGTTGGATAAATGACTTGTGGCATGCACAAAGTAGTGTCCTAACCAACTTGCCAAAACTATAGTTTGTTAACAAGACTTTTGTGGAGTGGTTTAAAAGCGAGTTTTAATGATTCCAACCTAAGTGTATGTAAACTTCCGACTTCAAACCAAATACTTTTATACGTTTACTCAAGTCGGATTTTACTGGGTGACTATCACTTTTACTTTCACTTTTATTTTTCTATTAAGGTGTCTTTTCTTTTACTCAAGTTCGACAATTTAGTACTTTTTCCACCACTGATTAACAACAGTGAACTGTTGCTTGAGAATATGCAAATTTCCCAGGGAAATGAAAGTGAACGCATAAGTTTTCAAATAAGTTCACACCCACAGGAGTGAGAGCAGTACAGAGGTGAGGATAACGGGGAGAGCAGAGAGGAATGTGCACAGGTAGAGCCCCCAGTCCGAAAAAAAATAAAATATAAACCCCCTCCCGAGTAAAATTTATGTAAGTAATGAAGCAATCAAAGAACTGACCTGTCAGGTAGTATCATTAGTACTGTCAGTGCAGGTGACAGTTCAGTTACAGTTCAGTTAGGAATCACTCCAACAGAAAAATAACTCCAACCAACAGAGAGAAAAGAAAATGCAAAAGTTATTAGACTGGTGACAGACTTGCCAGCATTGCTACACATGTGGCAGTGATAGCCGTTGGGCAGTCAGATGTAGGATCAGGGGCAACGTGAAACACCTGAGGGTCACAACCATGGAACTGGGAATAACCTGAGATACATCTAGCTCCATCCAGTTTTGCAGTGGCTCAGAGTTGAAGTTGTGTTCATTGTGTCATAAATCTGCCTATTGTTCCAAAGTTTGCCAACAGGATCATTGGAAACAGCACCAACCTACATGTAAGACTGCTCACAAGACTGACCACAACTCCCCTTGTCCCATGACACAGAGAGAGTGGGGGCCAACTACCCCAGCTACT
Source organism: Oncorhynchus mykiss (assembly GCF_057628025.1). Taxonomy (NCBI): domain Eukaryota; kingdom Metazoa; phylum Chordata; class Actinopteri; order Salmoniformes; family Salmonidae; genus Oncorhynchus; species Oncorhynchus mykiss. The sequence continues at coordinate 4,125,290 of NC_143047.1, read as the reverse complement.
ACAGGACATTGTAATATAGCACAGCTCATTGGTAAAAAATGTAAAGTGTGGTGTTATATGGAGTGCGTAAAGACGCAAAAACTATGGGACACAGGGGCTCAGTTATCCATCATGAGTGAGAAATTGGGAAGACGGCATTTGACAGACACACAAATTAGAGCATTGGCAGGAATCATGGGCGATACAGAGAAACTGGATCTGAGGGCAGCCAATGGCACTGAAATTCCCTTTCTGGGTTGGATGGACATTTGTTTTAGTTTGCTTGATCCCAAAGCTGATGTCATTGCAAGAAAATAATTGAGAGTTCCTATATTAATTACAAATGAAAGACTGAAGAAACCAATCATTGGATTTTTGGCTATTGAAGAAATAGTAAAAACAAAAAGTAACAAAGAGCCCTCCGAGCTGATGTACACAGTAAAGATGTTAAGAAATGCACTTAAGGCCAGGCACCACAGCCTAATAGGGATATTTTTTTCTTTACTCTCATCAGACTGAAACTTTACCACTTTATAATAAGGCTGTAACGTAACCATCCTCACTTATATCTAATGCCACATCTCCCCTGGAGCACTCCTGCATTCTGGAGGAAGTGTAAACACTCCTCCTAAATGCATCACGATCACCTTCACAGTGTGCACATTCTATCATGACAGAATTACAGAATCCCTGGTTGGTGGGGTCTATGGTGATATTCAGTCCAGTGTTTAGACACTTAGGGTAAATCAAATCATGTATAAATTTGTTTATTTGTGACATGTGGAATAAAAGCCACTGTTGGCTAGCTGGCTGGCTGCTGTCTGGTTGATCGCTGCTAGCTGTCATCTTCATCTCAATTAATTTGCATCTCAACGAGCTGCTGCCGCATTGGCTAACTGAGATCGCCTATTTTTTTCACATACTGTAGGTATATTTGAGATTTTCTCATTTTGTTTCTCTTTACGCGGATTATTCGTGGGAGATATTTTCTAACAAGGAAGTGCTGCGCTTGAGGCATTTTAACCAATCAGGTTGCCTGAAAGGGCCTTTAAATGCCAGTAACCAATTGGATGTCAGGAAATGACTCATCTTTCAGCACGAAGCACTACGTCTACAAAGGATATAGCCATGTATGGACTAGCTAACGATATCCACCGGAAAACAAGCTTTTGGTTGATATATGATTCAAAATGGAGAGTTTAAAAAAATAGTGGTTGAAGTTCTACATGAAACATGCTAACAAGAACAAAAGTTATGGTATGTGTAGATGAAGGAGATGGGGAAAAAATGATACAAATCAAGTATTTATATATATTATTGCTGATTTAGTTTTACATTTCATGAAAGTATGGAAGATATAGTTGCAAAATATTCCAGAATCTGAAAATTGACAGATGGAGGCAAAATCAACATTTTTGCCTGTGGTGTCTGGTCTTGAACTAGGACAGGGCAAGGAAAAGACTACTCAATTTGCTTCAGCACTCAGAGTACACGGAGGAATGCTTGCAGACAGACGTGACATTGTCAGGTGGACAAACAAAATGCATTTGTCCCTGTATCTCAAGAGGCCCCTTTCAATTATGAAATTGTGTTATTTGAACCGGACATGAGAGTGATCTGGGGCATGGACCTGCAAAGTCAGGTCATGAAAACATCAAAACACCCATCTCGAAAAGTTGACATTGCAGTAGTGAATACTACCAAACATGACATTACCTTACCCAGACAAACAGTGATAGACACATTACAGAGAGTGGTAGCGTGTCACCCGGTTCCTATGCCCAGTGGAGAAAAGGTTAATGTAGCACAGGTTCATGAGCTACATGAGCCTGGCCCTGACACCGGTCACATAGAGTGGTGGGACCCACCTCTACAGCACTTGAGCTAAGAACATAAGAATTAGTCAAACAGATGCTCAGAGAGGAATCAGCCATTTTTGCCAAAGATGACATTGGCATAGGGTGCATTAAAAATCTCCAAATGGAGATAACATTGACTGATAACATACCAGTGGCAGAGAGATACAACGGTGTGCCACGCCCCTTGTGTGCTGAGTTGAAAAGCCACCTTTAGGGGCTCCTGAACAAAAACTTCATCAGGAAGTCAACTTCATCATACGCATCACCTCTGGTCTGTGCTCGGAAAAAGGATGGGCATTTAAGATTTTGTGTTGATTACAGAGGATTGAAAAAGAAGACTGTTCTGGACAGGCATCCCATACCCCGTATACAGGAAATACTTGATAGTTTGGGAGGAAACTCATGGTTAACAGTTTTAGATCATGAAAAGGAAAGATCACACTGTGAGGACTAAATTTATGTGGTGGTAACCAGGAAAGGTGATGACAGCCCTGTCTATGAGGTCAGCCCCGAGAGGGGTACAGGCAGGGCCCGGGTTCTGTATCGCAATATGCTCATATTATGTAATTCCCTACCATTTGAGGAACCAGTTCAAGCACCACGTAGAGGTCTGTGGAGAAGGGAACCACCCCAGCAAAAGCAGCAAAATGCAGAGAGCGCTGAGTCTGAGAGCTCAGATGAGGATTCTTATCCAGTATTCATCAACAGGCCACGAGGGATGAAGAGAGCAGACAGAGTAGCACACAGCTAGTATCAGATCACACAGCTCATTTCAGATAATAGTGAGGAACAGGGTCAAACTTCACTGTGAAGGAGTGCCAGCCAGCCTGTCTTCAGGGAAACCCCACGGGAGGACAGGGGGAAATATGGAAACAGCTGAGGGCTCAGAGACTCAAACATCCCATGATGAAGTGGACACGGATTCATTGGGGTCACCAATGACCTTACCCCGCCTTTCATTCTGGCAGAGGAGGCCCAGAGACATTCTAACCTAGCTCGTATCAGGATACTAACTAGAGATGCTAAGAAATATATATATATATTTTTTACCTTTACTAATCATAGTGTGATAATGGGGAGTAGGGGTTGAGTCTTTGCCCATATAGACCGTACATGTCTATATAGTTATATGGGTGTTAGTAAAAAAATTTCAGGTGTTCTTCTGACCAGTACTTATGTCCTCTGTGTTTGTTTTGGGGGCAGTGAAATGTTTGGGACAACTTTACATTTTTGCAGTGGGGTGTTGTAAGAGGCTTAATATTTGTATTCCAGCCACTAGGGGGTAGTAGGGTGAAGCCCATGGGAAATAAATAAGAAAAGTTTAAGTGGACTGGTGGAGAGGAAGAAAAACGAACAAAACATATTGTAAACTGCATATTGTAAACTTACATCATGCTGACATGATTAAAATTCAAGTAAACGGTACCTTTTGCGTTAGAGTTTATATTATAGGCTCATATAAAGGCTAACACAAGTCAGCACAAAAACAACAGGAGCACTGCCTCTGCTATTCCAGCACCATTTCAACCAGGCTAAACAACAAGGCTATATATGCTTAGTTTAAAACACCGAAAACAAACTTAAACATACCGAAAACTATTTAGTCCAATCAATGTTGCTAAATATCATGTGTCTGTCCATGAATGATGGAGGCCAGACTGTTTTTCAATGAATGTCTTCAGTAGCCTCAGCACCACTGTAGGGTAGCATCATGGTGTAGCTGGAGGATAGCTAACTTCTGTCCTCCTCTGGGTATATTGACTTCAATACAAAGCCTAGGAGGCTCATGGTTCTCACCCCTTCCAGACTTCAAAAGTAATTATAACTTCCAGAGGACGTCCTCCAACCTATCGGAGAGAGAGAGCGAAAACACTAGCTATGTTTGGTTGTATTTATTTTTATTTTCACTTTCACTTACCTAGCAAATGCATCTAACTAGTTTAGCCTACTCAAACCACAGAGAGGGATGCTATGTTAGCTAGCTGGCTATGGCCATCCAACACTGGAACTCTTCCAAGTCAAGGTTAGCTTTTGATTTTGTTAATTTATTGCCACTGGGCCCGTCGGTGAAACTGCTTATGCAGCTAGCTAGTCTAGCTTACTCAAACACCTGGCAGAATCAGAGGCTGTGTTCGAATACCCATACTAACATACTGTATACAACATACTTAATGAGTATATACTACATACTAAATACTATTAGTTAATTGTTGTATACTGGAAATGAACTGTATCGTTTCAAATAAATAAATAAAAACAATTCAGTTGAGCGTACTAGAGCTTCGCCTGTATATCGGAAGTTGATGCTGTTGCTATGCAGCCTCTTGCTAGCTTGTTAGTATAACAAATGACTAGCTAAACATTTTACGATTTCAGGTGTGTTCGTAATTTCAATCTGGAGTGTCAGAGTGCGCTCTGGGTGTTTGGAAATCAAGGGCGCAGTCAAGCCCCCAAGCTAACTGGTTAACGTTGGCTAGCTACTTCCAGACACAAATGAGAGAACACCTCACTCTGACCATTTTACACGCCCTAGTTAGCTGGTTAGGCTGTTTTCGTGTTATCCAGAGCATTGGTGACTGTAACTGTGCTGCTGGCAATAATTTAATTATGCATTTTTTGGGCCAATGTTTACTGACCCCGGCCATATTCCACGGGTGTTGAGTGTTTATAAATTCATAATTTATTCTGCGAGAGAGTGCTCTGAAATCGGAGTAGATCGCCAGAATTAACAATGTCCATTGAAACGCACAATGACTATACCACTTAGTTAAGAATGATGTGAATAATCAAGTTAATAAATGTTGGGTAGATAGTTAGATAGCAGATAGTTAATATACTGCCTGGCAAGTTCGAGTAGCCAACTATAGTTTGGTAACTAGCTAACATACCCGGTACATACTGCTGTACTGGGATGCGGTTCGTAAGGAAAGCATAGCTAACAAATTGTCAGCCAACATAACATGTAACTTGTTTGAAAAGTCATTACTTTATTATTTGCTCCACATTTTCATAACATTTCTCATAATTAGTTAAAGCAATGAATTTGCATCTGCTCTCGTCAGACTTCGGCTGCATATTTTCCGCCATTTTCTTCAAATCTGAAAATGGCCATTAAATTAATTGCATTATGGGCCCTAAAAGTACAGAAATAGTGTCCACTGAATGTATACTTTGTATTTTGGCGAATTTAGTACGACATCCGGGAACTTTTGGCACACAAACTATATCCATACTCTGACCAATATGCATGCTATATACTCAATTCACGTCACAATTAGTGTGGTTAGTATGAGTATTTGAACACAGCTAGAGAGGGATGCTATGCTAGCTAGTTAGCTGGCTATGACTATCCAACACTGGAACACTTCCAAGTCCAGGTAAGCTTTTGGTTTTATTTATTTATTGTCACCGGGGCGTCCGGTGTAACTGCTAAACTGTTTTCTGACTGTACACTGTATTGCATGATTGTAGCGGGTTTACTAACGCGTTAGTTCTAGTAGTTCTAATTGACTATAACATGACAACGATGTAGGCTGTGTGTAGCGATTAGCGGTCATGATATGAAGGTTTGGCTTGGAAAGGTTTTTTCACCTGGTTACAGACAGCTGTTGTGTTGGGCACTGAAGTCCACAAGCGAAGGGAAAAGGTGAGAGGAGGAGAGCGTGTAGATAGTTGCGAGAAGGAATTATATATACAACTTGCAAAGTGATCATGCTGTTTTTATGTGGCCGGTATGAAAGTGAACTCTGTTTGCGTGTGATATAGGGGTGTATTCATTCCACCGACTCTGTTGAAAAAACGTTTCTTAAACGGAAGCAAACGAAACAGGGATAAACATAAACAATAGAAACTCTAATTTGAAACTGTTGGACTAATGATTAAACCCTAGATCTGTGATATGCAGGCCAGAGTGTGTCACTATCTGTCACCTTGATTACTCAAAATTCTCTCGACCAGTGCACCTACATTGTAAACTTTAATTCATAGGCCAGGTTGTTGTAGCCACCTCATGATGGGTACAGGGAAAATGTTAGTGCTCATAAAAAAATATTACAAATCCTCCCTCATCTTAAACGACACCGACCGCCACTGATGTATACAAATGTAGGATCTCATTTGATCACTCTTTTGTTGCAGGAAATGCAAACTTGTAGTGTATTTGAGTTTAAAAGGTTTCTAAAGTTTGTAACTTCCACTTTGAAAAATGTATCTACAAAATGTTAATTTAATTATAATACAAAATAATTCATATTTCCTGTTGCTGCAGGATTATTTTCCTGCTGTAGCAAACTGGCTTAAATTAAGTTAGCATTATGGGATTGAATTGACAGTCACAGCCTTAGAGAAAGAGACTACAGATATTTGGTATTTTGGGGGTATTTTATTAGGATCACCATTACTCTTCCTTGGGTCCACACAAAACATGACACATTACATTATACAGAACATTAATAGACAAGAACAGCTCATGGACAGAACTACATCATTTTTTTTTTAAAGTCACATATCAATACATACAGACAAACTATCAAATAGATAGTATAAGGCTGAGATTAGGGTATTTCTAGTAGTATTTGTAAAAATTAATCCTACTCCGAGAGGCTCATTGAATACAGGCCCTGGTGATTTGTAACAAGGCAAAGGAGGAACATTCCCCAAACTGTCAGCAACCCTATTAATGACACACGTTCTTGTGGGAGTCACACTTTGACATCTTAAAAAGCTCCACACATGGCTGCATCCCAAATGGCACCCTATTCCCTATATAGTGCACTACTACTAAAAGTAGTGCCATTTGGGACACAGTCAGGCTGAAAGAAACCAGCACTTTAGAATGCTCTCCCTTGTGTGCATTGCCTAAAATAATGAAAATCACCCCCCTAAAGTGTTTTCCCATTTCTCCTCCGCTGTACTTTCCACTTACTACGTGGGCGCTTTTCACAGTACATGCTCCAGCTGAGAGGAGAAGGGAAAAACAAAGAAAGTACTGAATGTGTTAAAACATTTTCCCAAAAAGAATGAAGTGAAAACAGTTCAGTGAGTTGAAAACTGTCACGCCTACTCCCGCTCGACATTGCTGGTCTACTAACCACTGGTCCTGGCACCGTCATTACGCACACCTGGACCTCATCACTTTAATTACTCTCCCTTTATTTAGCCCTCAGTAGCCTCAGTCATCAGGCAGTATGGGTTTTGTCTTGTTCAGTATGCGTCTCCTGTTTTGTTTATCTGCCTTTTACTATTATTATACTCACCTTCTGCATCTGCTCCCTGACTCCCAGCGAATACGTTACAAAAACAACTAAATATGCAAAAAAAAAATTCTGTCATGGTCTCTTTTTTTGGGGGCCGGGGCTGAGAATACGGAGTTTCGACCCCCCGCCCCACCCCTTTGGAAACTTTTTTCTCAAAGCTACGGATCCGGATAGCTTCTGCTCAGGTCATATTTTCATGTTGATCATGTCTTTTGTGTACAACATGTAGGCTAAATAGCTACATGCAGCCTAACTCCCCTCCTAAAAAAATAACATGACATCGCACTTATGCTTAGGCATGGAATGCAATAGTTTGAATCAAAGTCATGTAACATGTCAACCATGTCCATTTGGTACAACATAAAGTTTGTAAGCTACACCAGCCAAAGGCATTCATCGCTGATAGGAGGGGGACTACGTAGGCAGCAGCTACATAAAAGACAATCATGCACATTTTGGGCTCCCGAGTGGCGCAGTGGTATAAGTCACTGCATTTCAGTGTCACTACAGACACCCTGGTTTGATTCCAGGCTGTATCACAACCGGCCGTGATTGGGAGTCCCATAGGGCAGCACACAATTGGCCCCCGGGTTTGGCCGGTGTAGGCCGTCACTGTAAATAAGAATTTGTTCTTAACTCAAATCAAATCAAATCAAATTTATTTATATAGCCCTTCGTACATCAGCTGATCTCAAAGTGCTGTACAGAAACCCAGCCTAAAACCCCAAACAGCAAGCAATGCTGTTGCTTGCCTAGTTAAATAAAGGTTACACACACACACACACATGCACACCACACTGATCAAAAAGTAATTTTGTTGGCATTTACGTACGTCCCCATTACCAGTAAAACATCATCAAAACCTATTTCTTTCACTTACTTGCTGTGCTGTTTTGTTGTTCATTTGTTCAGTAGTTTCATTCTCAATCAGGATTTCTATGGAATGTCGTTTGGTCTTTGCGTGTCAAAAAAATATACTATTTAACACTATTAGACGTGTCAATTAAGCTTGTTGACCAATCAGGACCTGAATATGACTGTGCGTCACATAATAATTTAACTCGTTCATACATTTTTTACATAGTTATTACACATTGATTACACTATCAGTCGTATTTCATATGTCACACCGATTCATAGATACGTATGCTATGATGCTGGTAAAGTTGTCTCGCGTGGTGGTGGTAAAAAAAGCCATCTAGCTCATGGATGCAAACAATGTTCTTCCCAAAAAACTTAGCAAAACAACATAATCTCTTTCAGTAGCTATAGTTAGCTTGCTAACTATATAGCTAGGTGTCATCTAAAATAACCCAAATTTATAAGACAGTTCTTTGATTAATGGTGGTCGGACCCATCTATGTGAAGCTAGCCACAATAAGGATTAGCCACAACAGTGGACTTTGCGGTTAGCCTTCAAAATAAAAGTATGGCATAATTCTACTATTTCTATTCATTTGCATCACGGTCAATGGCATACTTTTATTTTGAAGGTAAACCAAAAATTGTCTTCATTTTTCAAATGACTGCTTGACTTGTTGACTGCTCGATCCACACAGCAGCCATATGGGCTAGGTTAGGAATGCTGTGTTGCACGTGTAGCGCAATGTGTGGTATGCACGTCAGCTTGACTGTTTTGCACATCGCCGTTAAACTAGACATCCGATATGTTCACCGATATATTGTGCGTTCCTAAAAAATACTTTAAAGTACAATATTATGTTTTTGACAACTTTTACTTTTAATGCACTTTTTACTCCATACATTTTCCATGACACCCAAAGGTACTCATTCAATTTTGAATGCTTATCAGGAGAGGAAAATGGTCCAATTCATGCACTTAGCAAGAGAACATCCCTGGTCATCCCTACTGCCTCTGATCTGCCGACTCACTAAACACAAATGCTTCACTTGTAAATGGATTGGCTTTTGCAGTTTTTCTGTAGAATAGCATGAGATTAGCTATAAAACTGCACATTTTCTCTTTGCCCCATGGCAAAATTTGTACAATTTCAAGAAGTTAGCTGTCTCTCCCCCCAGGGCCCACCTGAATTTCTGGCTATGCCACTGACGCACACACAAAAAGATTCACACACACATAGAGGAGCGAGAGTTAGGGAAGAGAGGTGAATTAAATTCTGCTCACTGAAGTCTGTTGCTTTGTTCATTCATAATCAATCAATCAATAAAAAAATGGAGTGGCTGCTTTTCCAGATTTTCTAAAAACCTGATTTGCCGTGGTTAAAACGTGATTCATGCTTGATCTGACAATGCAGTCTGGAGACTCCGTACGTGTGACGCAATTGCAGAGCTCCTGAAGGCTTGCAGAGGCCAAATCGAGCTCCGTACAGCTATACCATGCGCCTCCCAAATTTCGGAACAATGCGGATGGCTCCGTATAGCTCTACATTAACATGATTAGTTGACGGTAGGTGGGGGCGTTACGTTATGTATAAACAAACTTACTTCCTTGACAACTTCCTTCACAACAGCTCTGCTCCAATCTGCTCTGTGAAGCATGAATGCCTTGACTTCTGTGGAGGCTGTGTTGCCATATATGCTGTATGGCCATCGGCTTTAACAATACAGAGATTTCTGCAAAACATTTTTTACTTGAACCTTTATTTAACTAGGCAAGTCAGTTTAAGAACAAATTCTTATTTACAATGACAGCCTACCCCAGCCAAACCTGGATGACGCTGGGCCAATTGTGCGCCACCCTATGGGACTCCCAATCATGGTCGGATGTGATACAGCTTGGATTCGAACCAGGGACTGTCGTGACGCTTCTTGCACTGAGATGCAGTGCCTTAGACCGCTGTGTCCATGTGTGTGTGTTAACTATTTAACTGTACTAGAAGGCATAAAAGGCAACAGAAAATGTTTATATCGGTTATCAGTATCGGTTTTTATTTTGCAAGGAAAATATCGGATATCGCTTTCGGTTAAAAATGTAATATCGATGCATCACTAGTATTTTTACTTAAGTACTTTACACCAGTGAAAAAGTTGCAGTTGTATAGCTCATCTCATGCTATTCTACACATTTTGCCATGAGGCTGAGAGAAAATGTAGCATTTTTAAAGCTAAATAAGCTCAAATATAAGTATGTTGACTGCGATAAAGGCACTGGATTATGAGATACCTTGATTGCTAAATGAACAAATTAAATAGGCACGGCATGGTGCATATAGCCATAAAAGCACAGTGATACTGTATATTCCTCAATGCAGTCATATTCGTGGCTTATTGGGGTTGTGGCTTTCAGTTAGTTCTTTTTGGCAACCCATCCCGTTAGAATGAATGTCATTCCAGTTAATCTGTTCTGTTATATTTCATCAAATCTGACTAGCACTGCTTGCTATGAATTCTATCTGATGGTGCTTGCATGTGTCACGTTCTGACCTTAGTTATTTTATTATGTCTTTGTTTTAGTTTGGTCAGGGCGTGAGTTGGGGTGGGCAGTCTGTTTGTTTTTTTATGTTGTGTTTTGCGTTTGGCCTGGTATAGTTCTCAATCAGAGGCAGGTGTCGTTAGTTGTCTCTGAGAATCATACTTAGGTAGCCTTCTTTCACCTGTGTTTCGTAGGTGATTATTTTCTGTTCTGTGTTTTGTATTTCAGGACTGTTTCGTTTCGTTCTCGTTGTTTTTTGTTTTGTGTTCATATAATAAATACAATATGGACACTTAGCATGCTGCGCATTGGTCCTCCGATCCTTCTTACTACTCCTCCTCAGAAGAGGAGGACGAGAACCGTTACAGCATGTGTACGTAAAAAGGCCAATCATGTCCCATTTGGAACACTGACAAGTAAAGAGCAGTTAAAAATATTGAACAAATTAAAGTTAAAAGTGTTTTGCTCAATCTGATTGGGTGGGCCTGGCTCCCCAGTGGGTTCCTACATCCCTTGTGTGTGTGTGTGTGTGTGTTTGTTTGGACGTGTTTAACTATACTTGTGGGGACCAGAAGTCTTTTCAAGAATAGTAAACTAACAAAATTTGACCAACTGGGGACAAGATCAAATGCTATTTTAGGAGTTTAGGGTTAAGGTTAGAATTAGGTTATGGTTAGAAGCTAGGGCAGTGTTACAATGTTTTGTCAGGAGGCCACTTTGGGTTGAGACAATCATTCAGAGGGCCGCAAAGATCTTTAATTTGTTCTACTTTTCCTTCCAATATTATAAATTATCAATTGAGAGCAAATTCAGAGCAATGTGCAATTGATTTGATGTACACCACATCACAAATATATACATACACACATCAAATAGGCTACATCACATGTATAAGAACCATTACCTCAGGATGCCATGGTTGATAGTTACATTAAGATGTACCCTGAAAATGAAAGTCATGAGCAATTATGCCAGCCTGTTGACTCAATTACTTGTTCTTTTATGTTTGTTACCTCAGTAGTTGGATGAGCAAAATTGTCCCTTCTAAATGTATAGTCTGTTGTTGCTATCTTGAGGCAATCCAGGTGTGCATTGGTCAGTCTGTTTCTCTGTTTTTGTTTCACAATGTTCATTGTTGAAAATGGTGCTTCACATGAATAAGTGCTGACAAAAAATTATGTCACACACTGCTTCAGAAGTGGATACTCTGTGTCTGACACAAGGCTCCAGAAGTGGGTAACACCTGACCTTAGTTCACCTTGCAATGTGTCCGTTGCCTGCAGCTCCACTATCTCACTCTCTATTCCAGCACGGTCAGGACAGAGTGCTGTGATGACTGGGGTCAGAGATGACACTGGCACATGAAAGGGGTTCTCAGTGAAGTTAGAAAACTTCTTGTACTCCATGATATCCTTGAATCAAACTCCAACTTCCACTCTTCCAACACACGCACAAATGCATCATAGTTCAAATGATGCAGTATGTCTGGGTTGGATGTGGTGACTGCTCTGAGTTTTGGGAAATTAACAAACTGTTTGTCAGCTATGAACAGTGTGGTGATTATATTTTGAAATGCTGTGACCCAGCGTTTTGTCCGGAGTTTTAGCTTTCCTTTGGAGGTGGAGATCCACCACGTTCAGGTGGCAGGTGATGTCAGTTTTTTTTTAAACAGTTTAATATCCACTGTGGATCATCCAGCTCTGGCTTGCAACAAATTCACGGATTTGAGGGAGGAGAGAGAAATCTTTCCAAAACTCTGCCACGAGACAGCCATCTCACCTCATTGTGAAATATCAAGTCAACGTATTCTGTCTGTTATTCCTCCAGCAACTCGTAGAATTGCCGTTGATTCAGTGCCCTCGCAATAATAATGTTCATCACGCCCACGACTTGCTGCATCACATTCTGTAAGTCACAGTCTTTGAGTTTAGCCACAATTCGTGAATATCCTCTCTCACCAGGCCTATGAGTCCCTTCTCCTTCCCTCGAATGTTTGGGGTGCCGTCAGTGCACACAGATGCCAGATTTGACCAGTCAATATTATCATCAGCAAAAAATTTTACAAGAGCTTTCAGAACATCCTCTCCTCGTGTCCTTGAAGGGGCAGTAAACATAAAAGTTCCTCTCTGAACGGCTCGTTTTGAGGGAAGCGGACCCAAACGCATAATTAGGTCATGTCACTTACGTCAGTGCTTTTGTCAAGCGCAATACTAAAACACAGCGCCACGGATGTGTCAGTAATCAGTTGCTTACCGATGTCCTCGCCAATGACTTCTACACATCTTATGGTCGAGTCTGAGAGCTGCAGTCCCTTAATTTGCTTTAAAATAGCTTCCTTGTTTGTGAAATCAGCATACAATATTTCGGCTGAGGCCAAAAAAACATTATTTGACAATCTCCACGTCTGTGATGGCCTTCTTGTTTCTCACAAGTATCCAACCAATGTTATCTCTGTCGTTTTCTCTGCAACAGTCCATCATTTGTTGTTGTCATTTGAGATTAACTATTTTGTTGTTTCTGAGGTTGCTTTGTGGCAGGTATGTTTTGTCAGAGTGGGCATGGTGTGACTGGAAACGTCACTCTAAATGTGCTCGTTTTAAACATTTTGTCTGCCTTCTGGCGAATAAGACAAAGTGAGCTTGGCCCATCATGCAGTACAAAAAAATACTTGTCTGTCCATTTCTCTTGGTACTTTTTGTGTTCTTCTTGAAATGACTGTATACTCCTCTTAGCCACGTTAGCTACGTTAGCTAGCTGCATTTTCCCGCTGCCATCTTCCTGATTTTCCTGGTTCTCCGGTGGTTGTTCGTTCATAGCTGTCACGTTGTTCTCCAGCTCTTCCCCTTGATTTTCAACGTCAATAGATTTATGTTTATTTTTTACAATAAATCGATCCATGTCGACCAGACTGCAAAATTAGCTAGTAGCAAACTGACACGTGTTGGTCGCTGTAGCTGAGCAGTTGTGTTCTATTTCGGCAAACGTTCTATTTCAGACTTTCTGTTCAACAGCTGCGCTATACTGCCATCTATCTGCCATCAAGGGAACAATATATTCAACTAAGTGATTCAGGCCTGCATTAAACACAGTGAATTTAAATTGCATCATTGTTATGCATTATGAATGGAAAATAGGAAAATCAGCGCTAGCTGCAAATTAAGGATTCGCGGGCGGCCTGCGGGCCGCGAAATAAGTACCACTGAGCTAGGGTTAGGGTTAGGTTTCGAGGATAAGGTTAGGGTTAGAGTTAGGAAAAATAGGATTTTGACTGGGACTGAATTATGTGCCCCCACAAGGTTAGTTATACAAGAATGTGTGTCTGTGGGCCCCACCTCCTTCTGAGATCAATTAGACCTCTCCCACTGGGTACAAATGTCAATTCAACATCTATTCCACCATGGTTCAACGTAATTTCATTGAAATTACATGGAAACAACGTTGATTCAACTAGTGTCTGCCCAGTGGGCTGGTACTGACCAGTGGCTGGAGGAAAAGATAATTAAGCTAGCAGACGCCAACACTGTGGCTCAGCAACTCTTGGCTGGCAGAGGAAACAATGGAGATACCCTCAGGGACGGCCTCTCGGCCCAATCATGAAGCAATTAAGTAATGATGGCCCAACTCTTTCTCCGCGGAAAGACGTCAGACAGAAAGGAAGGCAGTCATGGAATGGGGCAGAAAAGTCTTCTAAGATGCAGAGAATTATTGGTGGTAGAGTTAATCAAGACTAAATGGATTGGGCGGCTCATTTATTGGACACCCTGAATAGGGAGTGAATTCAGATTGCATTCCCCTGCTTAGAATTTGGTTACTGTTGGAATTGTTGTTGACTATATGCTGTCTTGTTAAAGTAAATGGATAGTTCAATTTCTTGGAAGTGTGTCAATTATTTTGACTTACTTAGGGTGCTGTCATCATCACTTTCCCCTTTACAAATATTACCGAAAGGTTGCTGGATTGACTCCCCGAGCAGACAAGGTAAATATCTGTCGTTCTGCCCCTGAGCAAGGCAGTTAACCCACTGTTCCCTGGGCGCCGATGACGTGGAAGTCGATTAAGGCAGCACCTTCACCTCTGATTCAGAGGTGTTGGGTTAAATGCGAAATACATATTTCAGTTGAAGGCATTCAGTTGTACAACTGACTAGGTATTCCCCCTTCCCTTTCCCATCCATACTGTGATCAGCATTAGCATCATCATTATCATCTACAGTTGAAGGCCTTCAGTTGTACAACTGACTAGGTATCCCCCTTTCCCTTTCCCTTTATGATCCATACTGTGATTAGCATTGCATCATCATTATCATCTACAGCTGAAGGCATTCAGTTGTACAACTGACTAGGTATCCCTCTTTCCCTTTCCCTTTATCATCCATACTGTGATTAGCATTAGCATCATCATTATCATCTACAGCTGAAGGCATTCAGTTGTACAACTGACTAGGTATCCCCCTTTCCCTTTCCCTTTATCATCCATACTGTGATTAGCATTAGCATCATCATTATCATCTACAGTTGAAGTCAGAAGTTTACATACACCTTAGCCAAATACATTTATTCTCAGTTTTTCACAAATACTGACATTTAATCTTTGTAAACATCCCTGTCTTAGGTCAGTTAGGATCACCACTTTATTTTAAGAATGGGAAAGGTCAGAATAATAGTAGAGAGAGTGATTTATTTCAGTTTTAATTTATTTCATCACATTCCCAGTAGGTCAGAAGTTTACATACACTCAATCAGTATTTGGTAACATTGCCATTAAATTGTTTAACTTGGGTCAAATGTTTTGGGTAGCCTTCCACAAGCTTTGGGATGGTCACTCCAATACCTTGAATGTGTTGTTCTTAAGCCATTTTGCCACAACTTTGGAAGTATGCTTGGGGTCATTGTCCATTTGGAAGACCCATTTGCGACCAAGCTTTAACTTCCTGACTGATGTCTTGAGATGTTGCTTCAATATATCCACATAATTTTCCTACCTCATGATGCCATCTATTTTGTGAAGTATACCAGTCCCTCCTGCAGCAAAGCACCCCCAAAACATGATGCTCCCACCCCCGTGCTTGACGGTTGGGATGGTGTTCTTCGGCTTGCAAGCATCCCCCTTTTCCCTCCAAACATAACAATGGTCGTTATGGCCAAACAGTTCTAATTTTGTTTAATCAGACCAGAGAACATTTCTCCAAAAAGTACGATCTTTGTTCCCATGTGCAGTTGCAAATCGTAGTCTGGCATTTTTATGGCAGTTTTGGAGTGTCTTCTTCCTTGCTGAGTGGCCTTTCAGGTTATGTAGATATAGGACTCATTTTTACTTTGGATATAGATAATTTTGTACTTGTTTCCTCCAGCATCTTCACAAGGTCCTTTGCTGTTGATCTGGGATTGATTTGCACTTTTTGCCCCAATGTGCGTTCATCTCTAGGAAACAGAGCGCATCTCCTTCCTGAGCGGTATGACGGCTGTGTCCTACCATGGTGTTTATACTTGCGTACTATTGTTTGTGCAGATAAACGTGGTACCTTCAGGCATTTGGAAATTTCTCTCAAGGATGAGCCAGACTTGTGGAGGTCTACAATTTTGTTTCTGAGGTCTTGGCTGATATCGTTTGATTTTCCCATGATGTCACGCAACGAGGCTCTGAGTTTGAAGGTAGGCCTTTGAAATACATCCACAGGTACACCTCCAATTGACTCAAATTATGTCAATTAGCCTATCAGAAGCTTCTAAAGCCATGACATCAATTTCTGGATATTTCCAAAGTGTTTAAAGGCAGTGTTTACACTTCTGATACACTGGAATTGTGATAGTGAATTACAAGTGAAAAAATCCCTCTGTAAAAAATTGTTGGAAATTGTTGGAAAAATGACTTGTGTCATATAAAAAAATTATGACGTTTTCGTCTTTTGAGCTTCTAGTCATGAAATCTATGCAGCCTACTCAGTCACTTTTTATAGCTACTGTTTACAGGCCTCCTGGGCCATATACAGCGTTCCTCACTGAGTTCCCTGAATTCCTATCGGACCTTGTAGTCATAGCAGATAATATTCTAATCTTTGGTGACTTTAATATTCACATGGAAAAGTCCACAGACCCACTCCAAAAGGCTTTCGGAGCAATCATCGACTCAGTGGGTTTTGTCCAACATGTCTCTGGACCCACTCACTGTCACAGTCATACGCTGGACCTAGTTTTGTCCCATGGAATAAATGTTGTGGATCTTAATGTTTTTCCTCATAATCCTGGAATATCGGACCACCATTTTATTACGTTTGCAATTGCAACAAATAATCTGCTCAGACCCCAACCAAGGATCATCAAAAGTCGTGCTATAAATTCACAGACAACACAAAGATTCCTTGATGTCCTTCCAGATTCCCTCTGTCTACCCAAGGACGCCAGAGGACAAAAATCAGTTAACCACCTAACTGAGGAACTCAATTTAACCTTGCGCAATACCCTAGATGCAGTTGCACCCCTAAAAACTAAAAACATTTCTCATAAGAAACTAGCTCCCTGGTACACAGAAAATACCCGCGCTCTGAAGCAAGCTTCCAGAAAATTGGAATGGAAATGGCGCCACACCAAACTGGAAGTCTTCCGACTAGCTTGGAAAGACAGTACTGTGCAGTACCGAAGAGCCCTTACTGCTGCTCGATCATCCTATTTTTCTAACTTAATTGAGGAAAATAAGAACAATCCGAAATTCCTTTTTGATACTGTCGCAAAGCTAACTAAAAAGCAGCATTCCCCAAGAGAGGATGACTTTCACTTTAGCAGTGATAAATTCATGAACTTCTTTGAGGAAAAGATTATGATTATTAGAAAGCAAATTACGGACTCCTCCTTAAATCTGCGTATTCCTTCAAAGCTCAGTTGTCCTGAGTCTGCACAACTCTGCCAGGACCTAGGATCAAGAGAGACGCTCAAGTGTTTTAGTACTATATCTCTTGACACAATGATGAAAATAATCATGGCCTCTAAACCTTCAAGCTGCATACTGGACCCTATTCCAACTAAACTACTGAAAGAGCTGCTTCCTGTGCTTGGCCCTCCTATGTTGAACATAATAAACGGCTCTCTATCCACCGGATGTGTACCAAACTCACTAAAAGTGGCAGTAATAAAGCCTCTCTTGAAAAAGCCAAACCTTGACCCAGAAAATATAAAAAAAACTATCGGCCTATATCGAATCTTCCATTCCTCTCAAAATTTTTAGAAAAGGGTGGTTTCTTCCTAGGTTTTGGCTTTTCTAGGGAGTTTTTCCTAGCCACCGTGCTTCTACACCTGCATTGCTTGCTGTTTGGGGTTTTAGGCTGGGTTTCTGTACAGCACTTTGAGATATCAGCTGATGTACGAAGGGCTATATAAATAAATTTGATTTGATTTGATTTGTCATGCACAAAGTAGATGTCATAACCGACTTGCCAAAACTATAGCTTCATAACAAGAAATGTGTGGAGTGGTTGAAAAATGAGTTTTAATGACTCCAACCTATGTTTATGTAAACTTCCGACTACAACTGTATAATGTGATTTTCATTAGCATGCTAATTACCATACTCAATCATGGTTCCATTGGTGTCATTGTCTTTACATACATTAATGAATGCCATAACAAAAAATGGTGTAACGCAAATTGTTTCCTCATGCATCACACCGCCTATTTAACAATGCTATTGGCATAAAGCTAATTGGTTAAACTAATTACTAGATGCCCTGCTTGGTGCGTAACAGGGTCTTCAAAGTGTCAAAATTAGCTCACTTGAAAAGAATGTTTCACAAGTTATATGAGGCAGTAGGCTACCTATCCTTAATCTCTCTTTGAGGCATGTTTTTGAAATCTAAGCTGACATATTATGATGAAGTACCTCTCTTGAGAACATGATAACAATAAAAAAAAATTAAAAAAAACATTGGGCTTGTGATTCCAGTTGGACATTGTCAGATGCAGTGAAATTGTGCCAAGAATTTGAAAAACTTAGCTGTGTAGGTAGACTTTAAACAAAGGACACGGGGTGATAGGAAACAAAGTTGTGAAAAAGTTTGCCAGCCTATCGTGTAGAGAGTTGCATATTTGTACTTCCTGTATGGTTTCTACATCCTGTTTGTGTTTGTATATGGGCTGGTTCGATAACACTTGCCTAGTTTTCCAGACACACTACTTGTCACTGTCACACACACAAATAGGGACTGTTTGTGGTCCAACTTCCCAAAACATATCTGGGTCATCTTTTATGAGTCTTTCCTACATGTTCCTCTGTGATTGTTTATTCGGAATGGGTGTATAATGGCCACCTGTCCATTTTTCACCAGGGCAGTCTGGTTACCAACTTCACTTCCAAGTGAAATATTGGATTTCCAATGTCCATATCCTAATTTGTGAAATGTGGACATATTATTTGTACACTCTTGTTACAGATGTAGGATCTTAATTTGAGCCAGTTTGCTATAGCAGGAAAATAATCCTGCAGCAACTGGACGTGAATTATTATGTGTATTATAATTTTTGTATGGCCTTTTAAACCTCAAATACAGTGCCTTGCAAAAGTATTCATCCCCCTTTGAGTTTTTCCTATTTTGTTGCATTACAATCGGTATTTTAAATTGATTTTTATTTGGAATTAATGTAATGGACATGCACAAAATAGTCCAAATTGGTGAAATGAAAATGATTACTTGTTTCAAAATATTTTTTAAAAAAGAAACGGAAAAGTGGTGCGTGCATATGTATTCACCCCCTTTGCTATGAAGCCCCTAAATAAGATCTGGTGCAACCAATTACCTTCAGAAGTCACATAATTAGTTAGATTGCACACAGGTGGACTTTATTTAACTGTCACATGATCTCAGTTTATATACACCTGTTCGGAAGGCCCCAGAGTTTGGGGCAACACCAAGTAAGCGGCACCATGAAGACCAAGGCGCTCTCCAAACAGGTCAGGGACAAAAATGTGGAGAAGTACAGATTAGGGCTGGGTTATAAAAACATATCCAGAACTTTGAACATCCCACGGAGCACCATTAAATGTATTATAAAAAATGGAAAGAATATGGAACAACAACAAACCTGCCAAGAGAGGGCCGCCCACAAAAACTCACAGACCAGGCAAGGAGGGCATTAATCAGAGAGGTAACAAAGAGGCCAAAGATAACCCTGAAGGAGCTGCAAAGCTCCACAGCGGAGATTGGAGTATCTGTCCATAGGACCACTCCACAGATCTGGGCATCACGGAAGAGTGGGCAAAAAAAACAATTTCTTAAAGGAAAAAACAAGCACACACATTTGCCGTTTGCTAAAAGGCATGTAGGAGACTCCCCAAACATATGGAAGAAGGTAGTCTGGTCAGATGAGACTAAAATGTTGCTTTTTGGCCATTATAGGAAAATGCTGTCTGGCGCAAACCCAACACCTCTCATCATCACGAGAATACCATCCCCACAGTGAAGCATGGTGGTGTCAACATCATGCTGTGGGGATGTTTTTCATCGGCAGGGACTGGGAAACTGGTCAGAATTGAAGGAATGATGAAAACACTAAATACAAGGAAATTCTTGAGGGAAACCTGTTTCAGTCTTCCAGAGATTTGAGACTGGCACGGAGGTTCACCTTCCAGCAGGACAATGACCCTAAGCATACTGCTAAAGCAACACTCGAGTGGTTTAAGGGGAGACATGTAAATGTCTTGGAAAGGCCCAGACAAAGTCCAGACCTCAATCCAATTGAGAATCTGTGGTATGACTTAAAGATTACTGTACACCAGCGGAACCCATCCAACTTGAAGGAGCTGGAGCAGTTTTGCCTTGAAGAATGGGAAAAAATCCCAGTGGCTAGATGTGCCAAGCTTATAGAGACATACCCCAAGAGACTTGCAGCTGTAATTGCTGCAAAAGGTGGCTCTATAAAGTATTGACTTTGGGGGGGGGGGGGGGGGTTGAATAGTTATGAACGCTCAAGATTTCTGTTTTTTGTTTGTTTCACAATAAAAAATATTTTGCATCTTCAAAGTGGTAGGCATGTTGTGTAAATCCAATGATACCCACCCCCAAAAATTATATTTTATTTCCAGGTTGTAAGCCAAAAAATTAGGAAAAATGCCAAGGAGGTGAGTACTTTCACAAGTCACTCTACAATACAAGTTTCATAGTTCTTGCGATGCGAAAAAGTTTTCCTGCAACAGGTTGATCAAATTGAGATCCTTCATCTGTATAACTTACATTAATACATGCATCTCTTTCAATAGCTGTCTTCAGTTAATGTGACTGACCGACTCGATTCGGTCTTCTGTAGCAAAATTTGAAATTGTGTTTTTACATTGGATAGAAGTATAGACACTACATTTAAGGAACAATGGGAAAGTAATTCTGCTTTGAAAGTTGCTAAACTTGTAACCTCACTTTAGAGATAATGGCCCTTGAATGTTTTGGTCCTACTGGAGTGCTCTTCAATGTCTACACTCATTCAGCATCATTCACACCCTCTTAAGCTTTAGCCTCTTTAAGGATTCACATGTGAGGCTATGTACTAAACAACCAAAGACTTCAAGACTAAAGGCTGGTTTATAGTATGGGTTTGTTCGTAAATTTAATCTGGAGTGCCAAAGTTTGCTATGGGCATTTGTAAACTCAGAGTGTGACGTAGAAGTCCGTCACTGGCCGCGGGCAGCATTTGGTTCTTTAACGCACACACATATTCATCACTCCTCCCTGCGCCATTATACCATAAGTTAACAATGTGGGTCGACACACAAATTAACTTCTGTCTTGGTGCAGGCATTTCACACTTGTCAATGTTCATATTTGAGAGATACAATAATTATTATACTTATCAATGTTGTGGATGAGCGCATTGTTTGTTTGTTCTGTTCCTCTCTCTCCATCTCTGTAGCTTCCGGGTATGCTGGAAAAGGACCCGAGCTAAGGGAATTGGGTTGGCTTTATAGTGCCTGTCCCAAATGGCTCATTAATGCATATGGGCATATTGAAAGATATTGTCAGTAGTGATGTAATGTTGTAAATGTTATGTTGTGATATTGTTTAAAACCGTGTTGCAATGTATATCCTTTAGTATGTTTAGTTCATGGAAAATGTAGGTTTGTATTGTTAATTGATTAATTAATTAGGGTTAATTGTTCTGAGGGGAGGGGCTAGCCCTACAAAAGGAGCCTCTCTCCAGTCTCTAGGGGGGCATTTTTTTGGATTGAGCTGTGGATGGGGCAGCATTGTTTTTAAGCTGTCCCATAAGGTAGACGGTGATGGCAGTACTGTTGTTTTTTGTTCCGGAATCACTTGTAAATAAACACCTTTGCACAGAAGAACTTTTGCGGCTCCGCCATCTTTTTATTTTGATAGAGGTTAGGTTATCCAGTTTAGCCTTCTGGCCTACTCTACGTGACACAGAGCATTATCCGATTGTCCGTTGTAAATTCAGAGTGTTTCAGTCTCGGAGCGTTCAGAGTGCACACTGGACTCTGGCCGAGGAGTAGGGTTGATCCGAGCGTTCTGACCTAACAACAGCAGTCATGCACCCAAGCTAAATGGGCTCATAATTTAGCCATTTTATTCACATTTACAGATGACATATACATGTGTTATTAAGGCACATGAAAGCTCACATGTTCCAGAAGGCATTTCTGCCAAAAAACATTTGAATTTACATTTTTGGGTGTGCGTCTTTAGTTACTACTCAACTTTTTTTCAAGGGTGGCAACCCTAATTTAGAATATCACTGAAAATGTATGCATTTGTATAACCATACATTTCTCAATAAGGGGTTACAGTTATCTTAATAAATGCATCACTTCTTCTTTCCTTTACATCAGATTCTTGAAATAATTGAAGTCTCATAAGCAACATGCTACAACACAGTCAACAAGCAAGCACATATGAGAAAGCAACTGCCAAGCATGGGACAGCATTTGTGAGTGGGCATTGAGTTGAGGTCTAATTTTAAAGAGGTGTTTTCTTTAATGGGCTATTAGTCATATATTTTTTGAAAGATATCACTCTTCTCGCCATTTGATTTGCAGTGAAGATGCAGCATTAGTAAATGGTGGATGTTCTAAAAGCAGCTGTCAAGCTCTGCAGTCTTGATATGTTCTCTTGCCTAATACAACTGTGCCTTCAGGGAAGCCGTAGGTGCAAACCCGTCTCTGGTTTGACATATTACAAATCACATTCATCAAGTCAAAGTTCAAGGTGTAGTATTAGACCTATAATACGATATTATGCGGCAAACTTCCATAAATCGATCACCAATTAAGTCGGAATGTTTAAGTAATTACCCTGCTATTCTCCATATATAGGCATTGCTTGACATAATATAATAGAATTAGGGGGATGCAACACCTAAACCCAGGGCTTAGCTGGTCCTGCTCCAGAGCAGGGTTAGCACCACTATTTGGGTAATTGCCCTAGGATACGCATGAAACTTTTACTGGCCATTCACACTTAGTCATTTTATTAACGAATGCTTGTGTGAAGGTAGCTCAGTGCTAGTTTTTTTCTCTCAGTCAATGCCGAGTGAAAAGCTCTAAAGGGTGTCAATAACCATTGAAACGCCATTGAAACATACTTTGTTGTTCCAAACATCAGCGATAAGAGTCAAAAGGGCCATATCATAGGAATGGTTCATAGAATACTCTGTGGGCTCGGTGCCTGCAGAATCTCTGAGGATAACAGCACATGCAGCTCTAACTGCAAAGCAGAGGTTGGATTTCAATTGAACAGCCAGCTGTTACGTGAACACAGCAGCAGAAACTCTCCTGGGCGCATACAGACGAAGGCCTCAGAGTGATGAGGGGAAATTACATATTGGTTTTATGCTATCGTACCTAACTGACTACATTTTCAACAAGAGATTGACTGAAGCATGTGAAAGTCTAAAATGGACTGCAAGCACATCGAAGTCTGGATGGTTGATCATGTTCGTCCCTAGGTAACTTCTGCAGTTTCTCTGTTTCTTTCACTTCAGTGGATAGAGAATATAACTTTAAAGCTCTGGGGAAGCATGCAGTTTATAGGAGGGGATTGGATATCTGAGTTGTTGAAATGGACAGATACTTGTTCTTAGATGTGTTGCTGATAATGTCAGTGTTATACATATAAATATAGTACCAGTCAAAAGTTTGGACATTGGGTTATTCTTTAGTTTTACTATTTTCTACATTGTAGAATAATTGTGAAGACATCAAAACTATGAAATAATACATATGGAATCAAGATGTAAGCAAAAAAGTGTTAAACAAATCAGACCATGAGACATCTGCTGTGAAAGGTAGCAGAGCTAGAGCGGTGTTTGTTAGACTATGAGACATCTGCTGTGAAAGGTAGCAGAGCTAGAGCGGTGTTTGTCAGACCAAACCACAAAACAAATATATGAAAATGGCACAGACAGAGATGGTCGCCTCGCTTCACGTTCTTAGGAAACTATGCAGTATTTAGTTTTTATATGTATTATTTCTTACATTGTTACCCCAGGAAATCTTAACTTCTTGGTGACAGGGGCAGTATTTTCACGTCCGGATGAAATGCATGCCCATATTCAACTGCCTACTACTCATCCCCAGAAGATAAGATATGCATATTATTATTTGGATAGAAAACGCTCTGAAGTTTCTAAAACTGTTTGAATCATGTCTGTGAGTATAACTGTAACGACGTTCGTCTGTAGAAGGAGAAGCGGACCAAAAAGCAGCGTGGTGGTTACTCATGTTTCTTTAATGGAAACTGAACGATACATGAAATAACTTAACTCTACAAAACAACAAACGGAACGTGAAAAACCTATACAGCCTATCCTGTGACAACAAACACAGGGACAGGAACAATCACCCACAAACACACAGTGAAACCCAGGCTACCTAAGTATGATTCTCAATCAGAGACAACTAATGACACCTGCCTCTGATTGAGAACCATACTAGGCCGAAAACATAGAAATGCCCCAAAACATAGAAAAACAAACATAGACTGCCCACCCAACTCACGCCCTGACCATACCAAATAAATACAAAACAACGGAAATCAAAGTCAGAACGTGACAATAACAGAACTTATGCGGGCGAAAACCGAAGGAAAAAACATTCAGATTTCTTTTTTTTTTTGAGGTCACTCTCTTTTCAATGGGCTTTCATTGGGAATCCAGATTTCTAAGGGATCTTCTTGCAGTTCCTACCGCTTCCACTGGATGTCTCCAGTCTTTAGAAATTGGTTAAGGTTTTTCCTTTGTGTAATGAAGAAGTAGCCCTGGTCAAAATGAGGGTCACTTCAAGTGTACTGTTTGTTAGAGGCGCGTGACCAGAAAGATAGCGTCAGTTTGTTTTCTTCCTGTATTGAACATAGATCATCCTGTCTTCAATTTGATCAATTATTTACTTTGAAAAATACCTCAAGTTGAATTACAAAAGTAGTTTGAAATGTTTTGGCAAAGTTTACAGGTAACTTTTGAGATACTTTGTAGTCACGTTGAGCAAGTTGGAACCAGTGTTTTTCTGGATCAAACACGCCAAATAAATTGACATTTTGAATATATATTGACGGAATTGATCGAACAAAAGGACAATTTGTCATGATTATGGGACATATTGGAGTGCCAACAGAAGAAGCTCGTCAAAGGTAAGGCATGATTTATATTTTTATTTCTGCGTTTTGTGTCGCGCCTGCAGGGTTGAAATATGTTTAAGTCTAATTACATACAGCCGGGAAGAACTATTGGATATAAGAGTAACGTCAACTTACCAACATTACGACCAGGAATACGACTTTCCCGAAGCAGATCCTGTCTTCAGACCACCACCCAGGACAATGGATCTCATCCCAGCAGCTGACCTAAAGCAACGGCGACGCAGAAGGGGCAGACGGAGCGGTCTTCTGGTCAGGCTTCGAAAACGGGCACATCACTCTCTGCTCCCAAGTATACTACTCGCCAATGTCCAGTCTATTGACAACAAGGTAGATGAAATTCGAGCAAGGGTTGCCTTCCAGAGAGACATCAGAGATTGTAACATTCTCTGTTTCACGGAAACATGGCTCTCTCAGGATATGTTGCCGGAATCGGTCCAGCCACTGGGCTTCTCCATGCGTCGCGCCGACAGAAATAAACATCTCTCTGGGAAGAGAAAGGGCTTGGGTGTATGCTTATGATTAACAGCTCATGGTGTGATCATAACAACACACAGGAACTCAGGTCTTTCTGCTCACCCGACCTATAATTCCTTACAATCAAATGTCGGCCATTCTACCTACCAAGAGAATTCTTGTCAGTTATAGTCACAGCTGTGTACATCCCCCCTCAAGCGAACACCAAGACGTCCCTCAAGGACTTCACTGGACTCTATGTAAACTGGAAACTATATACCCGGAGGCTGCATTTATTGTAGCTAGGGATTTTAACAAAGCTAATTTGAGATCAATGTTACCTAAATTTTATCAGCATATTGATTGCATGACACGTAGGGCTAATACTCTCGACCACTGCTACTAGAAACTCAAACAGGATGTAGCATTGACGAGAATCATTTAACGCTGGTCTGACCAATCGGAAGCCATGCTCCAAGATTGTTTTCATCACGCGAACTGGAATATTTTCCGGTCAACCTCAGAGAACGACAGTGATCTATACACTATACATATCTATATCAATCAATCAATCAATCAAATTTATTTTATATAGCCCTTCGTACATCAGCTGATATCTCAAAGTGCTGTACAGAAACCCAGCCTAAAACCCCAAACAGCAAGCAATGCAGGTGAAGAAGCACGGTGGCTAGGAAAAACTCCCTAGAAAGGCCAAAACCTAGGAAGAAACCTAGAGAGGAACCAGGCTATGTGGGGTGGCCAGTCCTCTTCTGGCTGTGCCAGGTGGAGATTATAACAAAACATGGTCAAGATGTTCAAATGTTCATAAATGACCAGCATGGTCGAATAATAATAAGGCAGAATAGTTGAAACTGGAGCAGCAGCACAGTCAGGTGGACTGGGGACAGCAAGGAGTCATCATGTCAGGTATTCCTGGGGCATGGTCCTAGGGCTCAGGTCCTCCGAGAGAGAGAAAGAAAGAGAGAATTAGAGAGAGCATATGTGGGATGGCCAGTCCTCTTCTGGCTGTGCCGGGTGGAGATTATAACAGAACATGGCCAAGATGTTCAAATGTTCATAAATGATCAGCATGGTCGAATAATAATAAGGCAGAACAGTTGAAACTGGAGCAGCAGCACAGCCAGGTGGACTGGGGACAGGATTACACTATACACTGACTCGGTGAGTGCGTTTATAAATAAGTGCATTGCAGATGTCGTACCCACTGTGACTATTAAAACATACCCTAACCAGAATCCGTGGATGGATGGCGGCATTTGCGAAAAACTGAAAGCGCGATCCATCGCATTTAACCATGGAAAGTGGTCCGGTGATATGGCTGAATATAAACAGTGTAGTTATTCCCTCCGCAAGGCAATCAAACAAGCGAAATCCTGGTACAGGGACAAGGTGGAGTCGAAATTCAATGGCTCAGACACAGGAAATCACGAACTACAAAAACAAAAACAGCCACGTCACTGTTACCGACGTCACGCTTCCAGACAAACTAAACACCCTCTTTGCCCGCTTTGAGGATAATACAGTGCCACTGTCACAGCTCGCTAACAAAGACTGCAGCACACCCTCTCCTTCTCAGTGGCTGGCATGAGTAAAACATTTAAACATGTTAACCCTTGCAATGCTGCTGGCCCAGATTGCATCCCTAGCAGCGTCCTCAGATCATGCGTTGACCAGCTGGCTGGTGTGTTTATGTCATATTTAATCGTTCCCTATCCCAGTCTGCTGTCCCCATATCACCACCACCTTACCGGCCACCCTAGATCCACTTCAATTTGCATACCACCACAACAGGTCCACAGATGACGCAATCGCCATCGTACTGCACACTGCCCTATCCTATCTGAACAAAGATCATATATATGTAAGAATGCGGTTCATTGAGTACAGCTCAGCATTCAACACCATAGTACCCTCCAAGCTCATCATTAAGCTGGAGGCCCTAGGTCTCAACCCCTCCCTGTGCAACTGGGTTCTGGACTTTCTGATGGGCCGCCCCAGGTGGTGAGGTAGTAAACAACATCCCCACTTCGCTGACCCTCAACACTGGGGCCACACAAGGATGTGTGCTCAGCACTCTCCTGTACTCCATGTTCACCTGCGACTGTGTGGCCATGCACGCCTCCAACTCAATCATCAAGTTTGCAGACGACACAACAGTAGTGGGCTTGGTCACCACCAACGATGAGACTGCCTACAGGGAGGAGGTGAGAACACTTGGAGTGTGGTGTCAGGAAAACAACCTCTCACTCAACGTTAGCAAAACAAAGGAGATGATTGTGGACTTCAGGAAACAGCAGAGGGAGCACCCCCCCTATCCACATCGAAGGGACAGCATTGGAGAAGGTGGAAAGTTTTAAGTTCCTGGGCATACACATCACAGACAAACTGATATGGTCCACCCACACAGACAGTGTGGTGAAGAAGGCGCAACAGCACCTCTTCAACCTCAGGAGGCTAAAGAAATTTGGCTTGTCACCCAAAACCCTGGCAAACTTTTACAGATGCACAATCGAGAGCATCCTGTCGGGCTGTATCACAGCCTGGTACGGCAACTGCACCGCCCTCAAACGCAAGCCTCTCCAGAGGGTGGTGCGATCTGCACAACACATCACCGGGGGCAAACTACCTGCCATCCAGGACACCTACACCACCCGATGTCACAGGAAGGCCAAAAAGATCATCAAGGACAACAACCACCCGAGGATTAAATAACAAATATTTCCTGAGCTTTTTTATACTATATCTCCTAGATACAGACAAACACTTCAAATCTTTGTTTTGTTTTTTGCCACTTAGGTATTCAAAGCATTCCTCTGGGATACAGTAGTAACGGACAAATGATGTATTTTATCAAGTCCTTTTTTCCTACATATATTTCTTTATACCTAAAGCGGTCCTAAAATTCCAAATCAAATAGCCCCGCCACCCCGAGCGGCTTATACTTTTAAGAATTAAAGCTCTATCCCTATCTCGTTCTCTTCTCTTACCTGTCCTCTATCACTTCTTATTTTTCTCTCTTTCGCCCATGGTTTCTCATTTGTCATTCTGATGACCCCTTCGGTTACTCTGGAGATGTACCCTGTGAATACCCTGTTCTCTCGTTCCCCATAAAGACATTGACCCATTTGATGGCTCTGTATAGCTCTTAAATTCTCTATTTATTCAAATGGGGCCGAGCCTTCGTAAAAGCCAGTCCTCCAATCAATGCAAAGATCTGCAGCATTCTCTCCACACTGCACACATACAGTGCCTTCAGAAAGTATTCATACCCCTTGACTTATTCCACATGTTGTTGTGTTACAGACATCTACACACTACCCCTTAATTACAAAGTGAAATATCTCATTTACATAAGTATTCGCACCTCTGAGTCAAAACATTGTAGAAGCACCTTTGGCAGTGATTACAGACTGGGGCGAAGGTTCACCTTCCAACAGGACAACGACCCTAAGCACACAGCCAAGACAATGCAGGAGTGGCTTCGGGACAGTTCTCTTAATGTCCTTGAGTAGCCCAGGCAGAGCCTGGACTTGAACCCGATTGAACATCTCTGGAGAGACCTGAAAATAGCAGTGCAGCAACGCTCCCCATCCAACCTGACAGAGCTTGAGAGGATCTGCAGAGAAGAATGGGAGAAACTCCCGTAATACCCAAGAAGACTCGAGGCTGTAATCGCTGCCAAAGGACTGAGTACTTTTTTTTTTAATACATTTTCTAAATTTTCTAAAACACTGTTTTTACTTTCTTATTATGGGGTATTGTGTGTCGATTGATGAGGGGAAAAAAACGATTTAAGCCATTTTAGAATAGGGTTGTACCGTAACAAAATTTTGAAAAAGTCCAAGGGTATTAATACTATCTGAATGCACTGGAAGTTTTTTATATTTCATATTTTTTATAATTTTGCAAACATTTCTAAAAGCCTGTTTTCAATTTGTCATTATGGGTTATTTTGTGTGGAAGATTGTTCATTTAATCCATTTAGAATAAGTCTGTAGTGTAACAAAATGTGGAAAAGTCAAGGGGTATTAATACTTTCCGAATGCACTGTATTTGTGGCGTACAGAGATGAGGTAGTCATTCAAAAATCTTGTTAAAGTCTTATTATTGCGCAGTCCATGCAACTTATTATGTGACTTGTTAATTAAGCACATTTTTACTGCTGAACTCAAGACTTTCATTTTTAATGAATGTGTAAAACTTTAGAAAAACACAATTCCACTTTGACATTATTGGGTATTGTGTCTAAATGTAATCAATTTTAAATACAGGCTGTAACACAACAAAATGTGGAAAAAGTCAAAGGGTGTGAAAACTTTCTGAAGGCCCTGTATGTCAAACACACATCCCCAGTAACTGACAGCCTTCTATGTTTCTTTGACAGAGGGACTTGTTGTCGAATCAAATGTGTCAACACAGGAATGACAATGGTACTAAAATACTCTGTCCACACTGGAATGTGAGTCAGCCACCGATCTAAGCAGGGCATCAAGGCAAGCTATGTTGGGCACATTTGTAAGCTGTGTTTCAGGGTGAACAGCTGGCAGTACCCTTTACTGTAGAATACGCACCATACACTGTTATATCCCCACCCCCTCATTTTTATATTGACCATAAAATCCGAAACTACTACAGTTACAAATGTAGTTGTAAGTTCACATACACATAGGTTGGAGTCAAACCTGATGACGGGTGAGGGTTCCCTTTTGGGAACGACCCCTCCCACGTTCAGCTGGAACGTGGCGCATGGAACGCAAAAATATTCTTAGAAATATTTAACCTCCACACATTAACAAGTCCAATACCTCAAATGAAAGATAAACACCTTGTTCATCTACCCAGCATGTCAGATTTTTTTAATGTTTTACGGCGAAAACACACCACATATTTATATTAGACCACCACCGAAACGAAGACAAGAGGCAGCCATTTTGTCCCAGAAAATATAAAATTATAAAAGCAGGATTAAAAAATAAATCATTCACTAACCTTTTGAAAATCTTCATCAGATGACAGTAATAGGACATGTTACACAGTACATTTTTTTTTCTCAATAATATGCCATTTATATCCATAAATGTCCATTTACATTGAATTCATGTTCAGAAAATACTGAAAAATGTCCGCAGAAAATATAGGTAGCGCCGCAAGATAACGTAAATAGACATCATAAACTTTGACTAAATATACATGTTCTACATATAGTTAGAAAGATACACTGCTTTTTAATGCAATCGCTTTGTTACCTTTCTTTTTAACGTTACAGAAATCGCTCACTATTCAATATTCTGAGACGGCGCTCAGACATAAGCAATATTTCTCCGCTATGTTGGAGTCAACAGAAACACACAATTTCAGCATAAATATTCCCTTACCTTTGATGGTCTTCGTTCAGAATGTACTGGAAGGGTTCATACTTACCCAAAACATTGTTTGGTTTCAAGTCTTGTGTCTTTGTATTAGCATCTGCTAACAATATCAGCTGAAATGCACCCAAAATGTCCTCTGGTCCCGAAAAGTTGCGCATCAAAACTTCAAAATTACATTTTATATGTCGACTAAACAGGTCAAACTAAGTGCAGAATCAAGCTTTAGGATGTTCTAAACGTACAAAACAATTTTCAATTCAACCGGTCATTGTTAGTTCTCCTCCGGAGTGCTGGAACAAAGGAATGGATGGGACCAATTCGCGCCCTAACGCACAGGTATTTTCTCGCGACACTCACTAAATTCACTCCCATAGGGCCAAAACTCGCGGGATTTGAACGATTAAACGTTCTACTGAATGAGGACATCTAGTGGAAGACATAGAAAGTGTCCCCAGATCCATAGCTGGTTGGGAAGGGTGGGGGCGATCACGTCAAAGTTGCCCCAACTTTCATGATCCCAAAACTAGTTTGGAAGAATGCCTGCCCTGTGAGTTCTGCTATACTTACAGACATAATTCCGACGGTTTTAGAAGCGTTAGAGTGTTTTCTATCCAATAATAATTATTATATGCATATATTAGCAATTTTGGACAGATTTTTTTTCAGTTTACTATGGGCACGCACTTCCTCCAAAGGGGCAGTATTCTGCCTAGCCTTAAACTTGTTTTTTAACCCTCCACAATTTATTGTAAACAAACTATAGTTTTGGCAAGTCGGTTAGGACATCTACTTTGTGCATGACACAAGTCATTTTTCAGACAGATTATTTTACATATAATTCACTGTATCACAATTCCAGTGGGTCAGAAGTTTACATAAACTAAGTTGACTGTGCCTTTAAACAGCTTGGAAAATTTCAGAGAATTATCTCATGGCTTTAGAAGCTTCTGATAGGCTAATTGACATTATTTGAGTCAATTGGAGATGTTCCTGTGGATGTATTTCAAGGCATACCTTCAATCTCAGTGGCTCTTTGCTTGACATCATGGGAAAATCAAAAGAAATCAGCCAAGGCAATGCTACCAAATACTAATTAAGTGTAAGTAAACTTCTGACCCACTGGAAATGTGATGAAAGAAATAAAAGCTGAAATAAATCACTCTCTACTATTATTCTGACATTTCACATTCTTAAAATAAAGTGGTGATCCTAACTGACCTAAAACAGGGAATTGTTACTAGGATTAAATGTCAGGAATTGTGGAAAAACTGAATTTAAATGTATTTGGCTAAGGTGTATGTAAACTTCCGACTTCAACTCTAGTATAGTTGAGGCTTTCAATGACAGTACTGTATGTGTAACGATAATGGGCTGTATATAAGAAAGATTTTATGTCACCTTTCACTTGGTGGAACTCTCAAATTCGTGAATGTGTTCTTTTGCACTTTAGAGACGCAATGCTGACCGCTTGTCCATAGATGTTGACATATGAAGACCTTTGTATGCAAGTGTTCAGAATGGCATCTATCAACACAAAAAATTCCCAAACACTGTCCTGAGTTTTGAATAAGAGGCCATCACCGACTACACAACATGCAGACCTCACTTGACTTGACTTCATCCACTCTGGCTATAGAGAAACACAAGGGTGGGTAGGGGGAGTAAACTGACCCCATCTCCTGCCATGTCTATTTAGGTGGAATTGCCATAAAGTCAATACGATCAATGGCTAATGGCCTCTTCCCCTTTGATGGCCTCTGTTTAATCAGAGTAAGAGCTGGGGGCATCCTCCTGCCTGGTCACGGCCATTAATACGCCTCTTCTTTCATTTGTTTTCTTTTTATTGCCACTCCGGCAGCCGGCCGGCAATCACGCGGCTGATTGAGCCCTGCTCAATACTAAACCAGTAAGACGTGTAAGATGAATGACCCGTGGCCCAGCGAGCTGATTCATACCACCACTGCCCTGCCCCAACATGTGTACTTCCTCCTGTAATATACACCAAAATACCTTTTTACAATTCAAGTAATGTTGGGAATAGGGAAGTAGGTCCAGCTCTCATATTCCACATTTGTCTTCATCGTTCAATTATATCTTATGTTCTTCGTGTGTCACACCCTGATCTGTTTCACCTCTTTGTGTGCTAGTCTCTCCTCCCCCCTCCAGGTGTTGCCCATCTTCCCCATTATCCCCAGAAATAGTCATATTTAACATTCATGATAATACAAAGTGTCATACATCAAAATAAAGCTTAACTTCTTGTTAATCCAGACGCTGTGTAAGATAAGGCTTTATGGCGAAATCATACCATGCGATTATCTGACCATGTGATTACAAACATTTTCAAGACAAGTAGAGGAGTCACAAAAGTCAAAAATAGCGATAAAATGAATCACCTACCTTTGATGATCTTCATCTGGTTGCACTCACAAGAGTCCCTGTTACACAATAAATGTTTGTTTTGTTCGATAAAGTTCCTCTTTATGTCCCAAAAACTCTGTTTTGTTGGTGCGTTTTGTTCAGTAATCCACTGGCTCAAAGGCGGTCACAACAGGCAGACAAATATATCCTAATAGTACCGGTAGTACTCCTGATTTTCCTTGTCTCTGTTTTCCAGCCCTCCCAGTTCCGACCTGTTCTGCCCGCCCTGACAATGAGGCCGCCTGCCTGACCATTCAGCCTGCCCTGACCTCGAGCCTGCCTGCCCCCTTGTACCATTTGGACTCTGACCTGGTTAATGAACTTCTGCCTGTCCTCGACCTGCTTATTGCCTGCCCCTTGTATTCTAATAAATATCAGAGACTCAAACCATCTGCCTCCTGTGTCTGCATCTGGGTCTTGCCCTGTGTCGTTATAGTACTGGCCCAGCAGACTCGGACTGGCTCCGCAATACTGTCCCCCTGCAGGGAGCCAGCATTGAAAAACATTAGGAGCTACTTCAGAGAATTATGGAAGGTCTCCATGCGCCGTTGGGATGCCATGACCAGGGTTTCAAGACATTCCTAGAGCAATTCTGTGGACTATCATGCAGCATGCCACAACGAAGACCTCCCGGATGCTCAGTAATTCCCCTGCCAGTGATGATTTTGTACAG
This sequence comes from Oncorhynchus mykiss, assembly GCF_057628025.1. Classification (NCBI taxonomy): domain Eukaryota; kingdom Metazoa; phylum Chordata; class Actinopteri; order Salmoniformes; family Salmonidae; genus Oncorhynchus; species Oncorhynchus mykiss. The sequence continues at coordinate 4,091,243 of NC_143047.1, read as the reverse complement.
CCTGCTCCGGCTTCCCGAGAACCCCACCTAACTCCTCCTGAGCGCTATGTTGGGACCCTGGAACCTGCCGGGCGCTTCTTTCCCAGTGCTCTCTTATCTTTGTGCTGCGGCCCTCTTCGTTCCCTTCGGACCATTCAAGAATAGCGTATCTTATAACGCTAATGTTCTCCTGGGCTACGACGGTTTGGGAGCAACAATTCTCCGTTTGCCTTCGTTTGGAGGATTTCATGGCGGAGGTGAGGAAGGTATTCGATTCTCCGGTGTCCGGGAGAGAGGGAAGTTACTTAGATTACGCCAAGAACCCTGTAGTGTGGCAGACTACGCAGTAGACTTTCGCACGTTGGCTGCCGAGAGTGCCTGGAACCCGGAGTCTGTTCGATACCTTTCTTTATGGACTATCCGAGGAGATTAAAGATGAGCTCGCAGCTCGGGAGTTACCCCTGGACCTCAACTCCCTCATAGCCTTAACAATAAGGATTGATGGACGTCTACGGGAGCACAGGAGGGAGAAGAGTTCTGTTTTTATCCCCACTTGTTCGTCTACAGCTGCCTGCTCGCCCCTGAAGAACCCCGGAAGTCCCCGATGCCTGCATTTCTGAGAGGATCCGAAGGCACCCGAGTCCCCTCGGGAATCATCGGGAACGAGTGACTCATTTTCAACTGTGCCTACACAATGGGGCAGATCTAGGTTGTCACATCAGAAACAACTACAGAGGCTTAACTCCAACAGTTACCTGTGTTGTGGTGCTACAGGGCATTACAAATCCGCCTGTCCAGGAAAATACCAGATTCATCAGCTAGGTAAGAGTACTATGGTGGGCCATACTGGGAGTTTTCTAACTGTTTTTTCATAGGCAATGTCACTCATAGTACGGTGCTCTTTAACCTGCATGTGTCGTGCAATTTATACAGCTCCTTCTCATTGAATCTCCCCATGTTCCTGTTGTTTTGGGATTCGCATGGCTCCAGGTGCACAACCCCATTATTGAATGGACCACTGGTTCTATCCTGGGTTGGAGCCCGTTCTGCGACTCATATTGCCTTAAAGGCGGTGCAACCTGCACCGGGACATTCTCCTGTGGGCTCTGGTAAAGCCTAGGATTTATCCACCATTCCCACGGAATACCAGGACCTACTGGAGGTGTTCAGCAAGGCTCAAGCCACCTCCCTCCGCATCGTCCCTACGATTGCGCTATTGATCTCCTCCCGGGCACAACACTGTTTTCTGGGCGGCCATACTCTCTGTCTGGCCCTGAGACCAAGGCCATGGAGGAGTACACTGAGGACTCTCTGGCTGCTGGGAGCACTCATCCTTCTGCCTCCCCTGCCGGCGCAGGGTTCTTTTTTGTGGAAAAAAAGGACAAGACCCTGCTTTCATGTATGGCCTCAATGATATCACAGTGAAGAATCACTACCTTCTACCACTCCTCTCCTCTGCTTTCTCCAGGGGGCAACCATCTTTTCCAAGTTGGCCCTTCGGAATGCCTAACACCTAGTTCGGATACACAAAGGAGACGAGTGGAAGATGGCCTTCAACACAGCTAGTGGACATTATGAGTCATGCCGTTTGGACTCACCAACGCTGCCACAGTGTTCCAGGCAACTGGTCAACAATGTGCTCCATGACATGTTGAATAGATTTGTGTTAGTCTACCTCGACAGCATCCTTTTTTTCTCCCATTCTGCTCAAGAACACATCCTCCATGTCCAACAAGTCCTTCAGTGCCTCCTAGAGAACCAGTTGTTTGTGAAAGCTGAGAAGTGCAAATTCCACATCTACATTATCTCCTTTCTGGGATACGCCATCACTGAAGGGAGTGTTCAGATGGATCCTAAAAAGGTAAGGGCGGTGGTGGATTGGTCCCAACCCACATGCAGAGGGCAGCTGCAACATTTCCTGGGATTTTCTCATTTCAACCGCTGCTTCATTCGGGGCTACAGCACCCTAGCGGCTCCCCTCTCTGCACTCACTTCTCCCAAGGTGCCGTTCACATGGTCTCCAGCTGTTGACAGGGCGTTCTTGGACCTCAAGCGTCGGTTTACTACAGCCCCCATCCATCCAGATCTGTCAGGTTAGTTCGTGGTTGAGGTCGACGCCTCTGACGTTGGAGTGGGGGCCATCCTGTCCCAGCAGTCTGCCCAGGACCAAAAGCTGCATCCCTGTGCCTTCCTGTCCCATCGTCTCAACCCCACTGAGAGAAATTACGACGTAGGAAATCGGGAACTTCTGGCGATCAAGATTGCGTTGGGGGAGTGGAGGCACTGGCTGGAAACAGAATAATTTAGAATATCTCCACACCATCAAGCGCCTTAATTCTAGGCAGGCCCGTTGTGCCCTGTTTTTCACCGGGTTCAATTTCACCATCTACTACCACCCAGGGTCCAAGAATGTGAAACTGGATGCTCTCTCTCACCAGTATAGTTCAGCTGCCACACAGTCTGACTCTGAGACCATCCTCTCTACCTCATGTTTGGCAGCTACAGTTGTCTGGGGTATCGAGAGCCTGGTTTGTAAGGCACAAGGTTACTAGCCGGACCCTGGGGCGGCTAACCGAATGTTTGTCCCTGATTCAGCCTGATCTCAGGTTCTGGAATGGGCTCATTCCTCCAAGCTCACCTATCATCCCGGCTCCCGTCAAACTCTGGTCTTCCCCAGACAATGCTTCTGGTGGCCCACTATGGTTCCTGACGTCTCAGCCTTTGTTGCCGCATGCACGGTGTGTGCTTAGAACAAGACTCAGAGGCAAGCTCCAGCTGGCCTCCTTCAGCCACTCCCTGTTCCTCATTTCCCCTGGTCCCAATATATCTCTGGATTTTGTCACTGGGCCGCCCATTTCATCCATCTCCCAAACTTACCTTCAGCCAAGCTCATGGTGCAGCACGTCTTCCGAATCCATGGACTCCCTGTCGACATTGTCTCTGATCGTGGTCCTCAATTATTTTCCTGATTATGGAAGACGTTCTCCACCCTCATTGGGTCGTCGGCCAGCCTGTCCTCCGTGTTTCATCCCCAGTCCGAAGGCCTGTCGGAGCGTGCCAATCAAGACCTGGAGATTGCACTTAGGTGCCCCGTCTCGACCAACCCCACCACCTGGAGCCGGCAACTTGTGTGGGTGGAATACGCCCGGAACACTGTTCCCTGCTTGGCCACTGGGCTCTCGCCCTTTGACTGCTCAATGGGTTATCAGCGCCCGCTCTTCCCAAAGCAAGAAGAAGAAGTCAACATACCCTCGGCCCAGATGTTCGTCCGCCGCTGTCGGCATGCCTGGAAGAGATCTCGGTCTGCTCTTCTCAAGGCCACCTCCAGGTATTGTCGACAAGCCTGACCATTCAGCCTGCCCTGATGTCGAGCCTGCCTGCCCCCTGTAACTTTCGGACTCTGACCTGGTTAATGAACTTCTGCCTGTCCTCGACCTGCCTATTGCCTGCCCCTTGTATTCTAATAAATATCAGAAACTCAAACAATCTGCCTCCTGTGTCTGCATCTGGGTCTCGCCCTGTGTTGTTATATTGTGTTCTAGGAAATTATATTAAGTTAAGCAGCTCTTGTCTGTGCCAACCTTTTTTGGAAAGGTGGGGTTCCACGGGGATCGTATCGTGCCCACTCCACATTTAGTTCTGGTCGAGGTCAGAACACATGAATGGGAGCTCATGGTAAAGTTCACCCTGGAAAAAACCTTTGGATCAAAACAGCTGTCAGGTTCCCGTCCCTTAGAAAAATGTCCCCTCTACCCCTTAAAGTCATTAGCAATAGCCGGTCTACTCCTCCATGGTCATCATTTAGAATGGGCCAGTGACCTGGCGGTTGGGTTCCTATTCTCAGGCCATGTTAGAGCTGTCACACTGCAAAGAACAGTTCCAAGGCTCAGTGACCAGGGCTATTCCATTACATGAGTTACTGCTGCTGAGGGGGACAGACGGCACAGTCACAGCTAATAATTTAAACCGAAGGCCTGTCAGAGCTATACATGTATGGTCATTGAGCACAGCCAAACTCAACTGGCGGACCATGGTCTGAGTCCGAACCCAGAGAAGGGTCATCTCGGACCGGACAACATCGCATTTTGTTATATAAAAGTCAATACATTATTTTTAGACAGCTTTTTAAAAAGATACCGGGCGCAGCGGCTTGTTTTTCTCGCTCGCTTTCTCTCGAAGCAAAGCCCAACTCTACTAGTGCCCTGTCTGATCCAATCGCGTGGTTATATGCAAAAACAAGAGACTGCATCTTACCCAATCACATTAATCCAAATATCCTCCGCAGAACCTTTTGGAAAGCAGGCAGAAAGAAACAGCACAATATGACTGCCGTTCAACTGTAAATATCACAGATAGAAGGAGCTTAGATTCCAGTATCTTTGTTAATATGGCTTGTTTAAAAATAAAAAAAAAGTTGACTCTGAAAACCGTATATTCAAAGGCGAGTGGACGGAACAGTATTTATTCAATCTCCCTGCAATTAGCAAAAAAACAATGTGCCTGATATGCAGTGAGTCTGGCACTTTTCACGAGAGCTACAATGTTAAGTGCCATTATGACACCAGGCATAGTAAATTCGATCAAACGTATCCTCTGAACACGGAGGTGAGAAGAAACAAGATTAACCAATTTAAATCCCAATATGAGCGGTCCACCACAATCCTTGTCAATTCCCTGATATTTACAGATGCTGGGATGGTAAAATAATGCATGTGTGAAGTTGCTGACATCTTGCTTGAGCGGAAAACAAAAAGATGAGCTCAGGGAAGAAAATGTGTCTTTGAAGGAGCAGGCTGGTGGTTGTGACCCTGTCACTTTCTGGGGAAATATGGTGCCTGCAGCTGATGTCCGTGTGCTCAGGAGACTGGCACTATACATGCTGACCATGTTTGGCTCCACATACAGCTGTGAATCAGCCTTCTCCACAATGAACTTTATTAAAAACAAACACCGCACCAGGCTCACCAATGAACACCTGCACCAGTGTCTCAGAGTTTCTCTCACACCATTTGTGCCAAAGTTCAAAGGATTGGCAGGAGACAGAAAGTCTAATTTCTCTTATTATTACAAGGCAAGGCCCAGACTGATTTATACATGAACATTGCATGGCCCACAGTGACGTTCTGTGCATTCAGATTATTATTTTTGTTCCTCTCCTTTGTTCTCCGTATTTTTTGTATTATTCAAGGCCCATGTACAATGGTTCACAGTGCACGTTTTGCATGGACAACTATGCAACTACTTTACTCTTCAGCAATGTTCATGCAATGCGGCACATGTTTACATTCGAAAGAAGTTGTGAATAATTCGGAGTCACATTTAATGTAATTAAGGTCAATTTTATATGACAACATGTTTCCAGCGCTGATAAAGCACGATATCCATCCGGACCTTTGCCACCTAGGAAATATGTATCACTGGACCTACTCAAATAGTAGTACCCCTGGTAAAGCTTAATGAGAGCTTCAGTTCCTTATGTCTCATCCTGTACTGTGTGTGTGTGTGTGTGTGTGTGTGTGTGTGTGTGTGTGTGTGTGTGTGTGTGTGTGTGTGTGTGTGTGTGTGTGTGTCTAGGTGTGTGTCTAGGTGTGTGTGTGTGTGTGTGTGTGTGTGTGTGTCTAGGTGTGTGTCTAGGTGTGTGTGTGTGTGTGTGTGTGTGTGTGTCTAGGTGTGTGTGTGTGTGTGTGTGTGTGTGTGTGTGTGTGTGTGTGTGTGTGTGTGTGTGTGTGTGTGTGTGTGTCTAGGTGTGTGTCTAGGTGTGTGTGTCTAGGTGTGTGTGTCTAGGTGTGTGTGTGTGTGTGTGTGTCTAGGTGTCTAGGTCTAGGTGTGTGTGTGTGTGTGTGTGTGTGTGTGTGTCTAGGTGTGTGTGTGTGTCTAGGTGTGTGTGTGTGTCTGATCCATGTCAACAAGGTATTCAAATAGTTACATTCCCTTTATTCCCACCTGAACAGTAGGCCATCTTAGTATGCATACCTATAATGAAATGGTTTTCATCCCCTGTTATTCAAGGGCTTTTCCCACAGGTATTCACACTCTGTATCCTCCAATAGATGACAGTTTAATCTAGAATGTTAGATTGTGACATGAGCCGTTACATGGCTAAGTGTTACTGTCCCTTTCAACGGAGAGTTTACATACAGTTTCTTTCCAGGAAATTCTTCAAGCTTGGCATTCATTCACAAAGAAACATCAATATCAATCTGAATTGGACATTGACATCCACCCCTACTCTCTTCCAATGGCCTAAGCAAAAACCATGCAACTTAAAAAACCCTCTGCTTGATTTTTGATTGGTATCGAATGGCAAATAGGAAATTAGCCAAACTCGCTTCCTACCAATGGCCATGCACTGGTTGAGCTGTGTCTGCCCATTTCGTTTCGGTTTAATCGCAACAAATGCTATGACAGCAAGGAGACCCCAAGTGCTTTAGGGTCAGCAAGTTTCGTATAAGCGATAAGCAAGAGATCGTTGCGGCAGCGCTATATTGATGAAAACGTTGTCCAATGGGTGAATTCATTACCCTGACCCTGTTACACTGCTAGCCCTCCTTGTTAAGTCTTCATTTCGTTTCTATCTTTTTACCTACCAACAAGCAGGGTCAGGAAATGGCTGGGGAAAAAGGGAGTGAGGGGGCAAGGGCCAGACTGAGCCTGGGCGCCTACTCCATGTACAAATGCAAGCAAACCCATCAAGGTCGCCCCCGATGTCATCCAGCTGGCAGTAGTGGCGAAATGCAGAGCTTTTTGATTTCTCCATGTTGCACTGCTGATGTGGCTGCATGGAGCCTGGCTACCGACTCATCATGTTCTACTGTTCCAGCAGGACCAATGACTGAAAGGTATGACTGACAGAAGGTCCCTTGATTAATTAAAAGGATCACTGGGATATGAGTGTACACTACAGCTACATCATTGCAAGAGGTGGTGGGCATGGGTAAATTATAGTTGAATGGTAGTGTTCCAACGACATGTCTTGCTCTCCACTGTTGGTGTACCTTCAGGCTATGCTCAAAACCTCCACCCCAACCCTTGGACCGACTCTCTTCTCTGTATACATCAATGAGGTCGCTCTTGCTGCTGGTGAGTCTCTGATCCACCTCTACGCAGACGACACCATTCTGTATACTTCTGGCCCTTCTTTGGACACTGTGTTAACAACCCTCCAGGCAAGCTTCAATGCCATACAACTCTCCTTCCGTGGCCTCCAATTGCTCTTAAATACAAGTAAAACTAAATGCATGCTCTTCAACCGATCGCTACCTGTACCTACCCGCCTGTCCAACATTACTACTCTGGACGGCTCTGACTTAGAATACGTGGACAACTACAAATACTTAGGTGTCTGGTTAGACTGTAAACTCTCCTTCCAGACCCATATCAAACATCTCCAATCCAAAGTTAAATCTAGAATTGGCTTCCTATTTCGCAACAAAGCATCCTTCACTCATGCTGCCAAAAATACCCTTGTAAAACTGACCATCCTACCAATCCTCGACTTTGGCGATGTCATTTACAAAATAGCCTCCAATACCCTACTCAACAAATTGGATGCAGTCTATCACAGTGCAATCCATTTTGTCACCAAAGCCCCATATACTACCCACCATTGCGACCTGTACGCTCTCGTTGGCTGGCCCTCGCTTCATACTCGTCGCCAAACCCTGTGGCTCCATGTCATCTACAAGACCCTGCTAGGTAAAGTCCCCCCTTATCTCAGCTCGCTGGTCACCATTGCATCTCCCACCTGTAGCACACGCTCCAGCAGGTATATCTCTCTAGTCACCCCCAAAACCAATTCTTTCTTTGGCCGCCTCTCCTTCCAGTTCTCTGCTGCCAATGACTGGAACGAACTACAAAAATCTCTGAAACTGGAAACACTTATCTCCCTCACTAGCTTTAAGCACCAACTGTCAGAGCAGCTCACAGATTACTGCACCTGTACATAGCCCACCTATAATTTAGCCCAAACAACTACCTCTTTCCCTACTGTATTTTATGTATTTATTTATTTTGCTCCTTTGCACCCCATTATTTTTATTTCTACTTTGCACATTCTCCCATTGCAAATCTACCATTCCAGTGTTTTACTTGCTATATTGTATTTACTTTGCCACCATGGCCTTTTTGCCTTTACCTCCCTTATCTCACCTCATTTGCTCACATCGTATATAGACTTGTTTATACTGTATTATTGACTGTATGTTTGTTTTACTCCATGTGTAACTCTGTGTCGTTGTATGTGTCGAACTGCTTTGCTTTATCTTGGCCAGGTCGCAATTGTAAATGAGAACTTGTTCTCAACTTGCCTACCTGGTTAAATAAAGGTGAAATAAAATTAAATAAATAAATAAAAACCCAAGCAACCCGTCCTGCCACCTCTGGTCTCTTGGCCCTCCCACTCGGAAAACATCTGAAATCCTAGTTACCCTTGCACCCCCTTCTCACCCCCCCCCCCCCCCCCCCCCCTTTGCTGATAGCTACTTTATTGAGGAAAAATGTACTTACTATGATTGTGATATGTGGTAGTTCCACCTAGCTATCTTAAGACGAATTCACTGACTAAGTCACTCTGGATAAGATCGTCTGCTAAATTACTAAAATAAAAAATCTAATGTGGTGTGTCCTTAAACTGACAATGACTGTACTCAAATGTTTCACATAGTGACAAAGCCTCTACAATACCATTTACAAGGCAAACAGGGAAAACTATATAAATACAATATTTCTTTGTTTATTCAAGGTGTTGCCATCTGGCGAGACACGAATATCATGTCAGCAAGCAAAGTAAATAGCTATCCCTATTAGATAATTCATTTTCAACATCACATCAATGATGAAAATGGGTGGCAACAAATAACGAATGGCACAACAAATAAACACCAGACATTGATTTATGTTTGTTTAAATCAATCACAACATGCAAACAATTCATCTCATTTAGACCGTCTTCAATTATTTGCCAGCATATTTCTGACCGAAAAATCTGTGCTATCAAGTGTGGAGCGGGAAGCCTAATGCCTAATGCACTGAAACTTCTCCACTGAAAACGAGGAATAAGAACAACAGCGAAAGGGCCCGACTCCATCAAACTTCTCCACACTGAGTACACTCTCCGCCGCTCAAGCCAAGAAGATACACCAACTGTTCGGAGACGTCAGAGAGTGGGTACAAAAACATCCGTGGCTGTGCCTCGATCCTATCAACCTCTCCACTCCGCTGAGCACATTGGGGCGTCCTCTCAGGCGCTCCCACTGATCAGATCATTCCAAACAGCTCCTCTAGCCCCTCCAGTGCCATTACTCGCCCCACCTCTCTCCCTTCTGACCAGCTCACCCACCTCTCACCATCTCTGCCCTAACCTCCCCAATCTACGCCTTTCACAGCTGGGGTGCATTCCACGGGCCTGATGGTGCAGTGGAGAGATGGGTGAACTGTTACGCACCATGCCCGTCTCTTAAATATGAGGTGTGTGATTACGAGAGGGGATCGGAAAAGGAAAGGGAATTATTGTATAAACTGTGCTTTCTCCAGAAGCTCCAGAGTGCCGCTACTTCTTCCCCCATTTCATTGTGAATCATATCATATTATAAGTGGGTTTTGTCCAGTGACAATGATACGTTGCACATCACTCCCTGCTCCTCGACAATCCCATTATGGATGATAAAGGGAGTTGGGGATGTTTGGGATGTGGCCTGAGAGCACTCAGGGGCTCCGTCCTAAATGGCACCCTAATCCCTATTTAATGCACTTCTTTTGGTGAGGGCCCATACGGCTCTGGTCAAAAGTAGTGCACTATATAGGGAATAAGGTGCCATTTAGTGACTCACCCTCTGTGCTTCAGACTAAAGGCAGTGAGGGAGGATGTATAAATGGGATCTAAAGCGATCTGCATCATCACCCGGCTAGTTTATCCCCCTGCACATCCTCTTGTTCATGCTTGATCATGGGCATCATGAGAGGCTGTTAATTGTGACACCAGTACCCACACTCGCTAATTGTGCTAGCTATGAACACACGACCACACACACTAATTGTGCTAATTGTGACTACAATCACATGCACGCACACACACACACACACACACACACACACACACACACACACACACACACACACACACACACACACACACACACACACACACACACACGGTTCACAGAATGACATCAGCAAAGAAATAGGTTTATTGATGTACTACTACCTTTGGGAGGAACTGGGTGTGTTAATCCACAAAGCCACATAGATATAGATTTTAAGTAAGTCTGTGTGACATTCTGACTCGGTCATTAACCATGTGGGTGATCACAATATGTCTGCCTTTGTGTGGTATGTACTTATCCCAAAATAGTTGACTTGAGTTTAATTTTTGACGTTCAAAAACCAACAATTATTGAATGTATATACAATTGAATCCGTGTTCGTGAGTCTGTGTGGCCATAGCCTAAGGATTAGCACGGTTGCAAAGCAATAGGTGTAGTGTGCTCTCCACAGTAATAGCACATGTGAAATCCTTATTGAGTACAATCATTTTACCTCATGTTTCAGTTGTAGCCGAGTCTCAAGGATGGAATAAACTGACAATTGGTAGAAAGAACTCCTGCCTTGCCACGTTTTGAAAAGGTTGCTTCTTGGTAGGTAGATTTTACATCATAGCAATGGCACTTGAATTAAAACATGCAATCAAAATGTGGTACATGCACTGAAAATCTCTTTCCTAGGTCTCGTTCCAACAGGAATGTAGAAAATGTCACACATTTCTTACTGTGACACACTGTTGCCTATTATGGCAGAGCAGATAAACCTAGGTCTACATTTGTGTCATAGCATTCCAAATTCCACACACACCAAGTATCGCCACCAATGTAACTCACACATAAACACTCTCCGACTTCCTACAACTTGAACGTAACCTCTTCCCTGAGCATTGTAAAGTGGAGCATCTCTGAAAAAAGTGGCTGCATAAATAAGCAACTGATGTGTGCCTCTTTCTCCATAAGTAGCATTAAGCTAAAACTCACGTGCCCTAGCTTCCATATGCACTACGCAATTAATAAAAAAAAATCTGTTGGAGGTTCTAAAAGAACAAACATAAATAACAAAAACATCCGGGAACGGCGACAGAGGTGACCAGCAGACCACACAAAGTTGCTAGAACAACATCAATGTCACCTTGAATTAAATGATGTCATCATATCAAATAATGGCCCTGGTATTAAACGCAAGTGCAGTGACTTAACATCATTAGAAGCATTAGGCGCCTGCACCACCAATTTTTGCAATCTCTTCCAAGCTCCATGGAGACAGCACCAATTATATTTTGCAATAATGGATCATAAACAGAAATGTTTCAAATGTTTTGGAACACAGACAGAAAGCCTAATGATTTTGTTATTCCTCTTGCTGCTTTTGTCATGAGGAGAAGTGAGTGGTCGGACTGCACTGGCCGTCCAACCGAATGTTTAGATCACAAATAGATTGTGGCAGGTTCAAGGGTCGCCTCATTAATATGCATTAAGTTCAGTAGAGGCTGCTGAGGGGAGGACGGCTTATGATAAATGACTGGAATGGAGCGAATGGAATAGCATCAAACCATGTGTTTGATACATTCCACTGATTCTGCTCCAGCCATTACCACGAGCCCATCCGCCCTAATTAAGGTGCCACCAACCTCCAGTGATTAATTTCATTCACCTGGACCTATCAGAGGTTTGCTTTGGAAAGCGCATTTTCCTAATACTGGGCCCTTTGAAATGAAAAGGGTGGGAGAGGAGGGCCTCATCTGAATCACATTATCAATACAGCAGAAAATTTGTTAAAAAATAGACTCACCGACGTAAATTACTGTAATTAAGCAATCAGAACTCGTTTGGCAACGGTTCATTGGATGTCAGTCAAACAGGACTGATTTTCTTGCCCACACGAAATGTTAACAGCTCTCAAGATGTTGATGATTGGCTGGAAATGTAACATTATGCTAATTGTATGCACAGTTGAAGTCAGAAGTTTACATACACTTAGGTTGGAGTCATTAAAACTCGTTTTTAAACCACTCCACAAAATTCTTGTTAACAAACTATGGTTTGGGCAAGTCGGTTAGGACATCTACTTTGTGCATGACACAAGTAATTTTTCCAACAATTGTTTACAGACAGATTATTTCACAGAAAATTCACTGTATCACAATTCCAGTGGGAATTGGGAATTCCAATTCTCACATTTACCTCTTTGATGGTGGATAATACTTGGTTTCACATTACCTTTCCAAGGAGGGATGTGTGTGGAAAGAAGCATACTGTACTAATACGTCACTGACAGTTCAACAGTATCACAATACCAAGAGGCGTATTTACAGATGAGAAAATAACTACAAATGTTTGACCTAGTTGATAACATTTGATGACATAGGGCTGTGCAGTTATTTTTATGTTGAGGGATGTTTTCTGCATGTCTGACTGGTGTTGACTCACCCAGCCAGGTGGAAGGCTGCAAAGCCACACATAAAGTGACAATGCAAAACCGTGTCACTGAGGATAGGAGACCACCACATGGCAATCAATGACACACTTGACATTTAAAGCTTGTATAAATCAGCTGCTAATGGGAAAGTCAATGGAAAGTCAAAATGACACAGCAGTTCATTATTTATGTATCTCAAATAATCAATGGGAACTCAAGGAGTTGCCCAATTACAAGTGACACCGTCGCCCTGTCTCTCCCCGCTCAAGTCCTAAAGGTGTTTGCTTGTTCAGTTCCTGATCAATACACACTGGGCACACGCTGGTTGAATCAACATGGAATAGACAAAGAATTGACATCTGTGCCCAGTGGGGAAGTAGTATTGCGCTAGATCAAGCGGGCTTCATTTAATGTGAAATGTCAGAATAATAGTTGAGAGAAATTTATTTCAGCTTGTATTTCTTTCATCACATTCCCAGTGGGTCAGAAGTTTACATACACTCAATTAGTATTTGGTAGCACTGTCTTTAAATTGTTTAACTTTGGTCAAATGTTTCAGGTAGCCTTCCACGAGCTTTTTTGCCCATTCGTCCTGAAAGAGCTGATGTAACTGAGTCAGGTTTGTAGGCCTCCTTGCTCGCACATTTTCTATGGGATTGAGGTTATTTTCCTACCTCATGATGCTATCTATTTTGTGAAGTGCACCAGTCCTTCCTGCAGCAAAGCACCCGCACAACATGATGCTGCCACCCTCGTGCTTCACGGCTAGGATGGTGTTCTTCGGCTTGCAAGCTTCCCCCTTTTTCCTCCAAACATAACGATGGTCAATTTTGGTCAGTTCTATTTTTGTTTCATCAGACCAGAGGACATTTCTCCAAAAAAGTACGATCTTCGTCCTCATTTGCAAACCATAGTTTGGCTTTTTTATGGCGGTTTTGGAGCAGTGGCTTCTTCCTTGCTGAGCGGCCTTTCAGGTTATGTCGATATAGGACTCGTTTTACTGTGGATATAGATGCTTTTGTACCTGTTTCCTCCAGCATCTTCACAAGGTCCTTTGCTGTTGTTCTGGGATTGATTTGTACTTTTCGCACCAAAGTACATTCATCTCCAGGAGACAGAACACGTCTCCTTCCTGAGCTTCCATGGCTGCGCTGTTCCATGATGTTTATACTTGCTTACTATTGCTTGTACAGATGAACGTGGTATCTTCAGGCGTTTGGAAATTGCTCCCAAGGATAAACCAGACTTCTGGAGGTCTACAATTTTTTTTCTGGCGTCTTGGCTGATTTCTTTTGATTTTCTCATTATGTCAAGCAAAAAGGCACTGAGTTTGAAGGTAGGCCTTGAAATACATCCACAGGTGCATCTCCAATTGACTCAAATAATGTCAATTAGCCTATCAGAAGCGTCTAAAGCCATGACATAATTTTCTGGAATTTTCCAAGCTGTCTAAAGGCACAGTCAACGTAGTGTATGTAAACTTCTGACCCACTGGAATTGTGATACAGTGAATTATAGGTGAAATAATCTGTCTGTAAACAATTGTTGGAAAAATTACTTGTGTCATGCACAAAGTAGATGTCCTAACCGACTTGCCATACTATAGTTTATTAACAAGAAATTTGTGGAGTGGTTGAAAAAACTAGTTTTAAAGACTCCAACCTAAATGTATGTAAACTTCCGACTTCAATTGTATGTAAATAGGTATTTCTGTTTTTCTATTTTAATACATTTCCAAATATTTCAAAAAAACTATTTTTGCTTTGTCATTATTGGGTATTGTGTGTGGATTGATGAGACAAAAAAGCAATTTAATCCATTTTAGAATAAGGCTGTAGTGTAACAAATTGTGGAAAAAGTCAAGGGGTCTGGATACTTTCTAAATGCACTATAGGTGGGCTGAAACCCAGACTTAATCCTCACATAGGTCATGCTCAGGATTATGTTTCTCAAATAAATAAGAATAGCCCGGTGGCAAAGGAGGGCTATAAGCGCAAACATTGAGAAATTAATCCATGAAGTACACTGAGAAAGTCAAATAAAAAATTGAATCAAATTTTATTTGTCACAGACACGTGTTTAGCAAATGTTATTGCGGGTGTAGCGAAATGTAACGAAATGTAGCAAAGTGCTCTCTGCAATTACTTCTATTTAATTCCAAGCTAATTATTTCTCATATTTACCTCTTCGATGGTGGATAATACTTGGTTTCACTACTTTTCCCTCCCTTTTCCCTTGAGACACCGGGAGGTGTTTTTCAAACATTGCAGGGTTAACGAAGTACGGGTCAGCTATGGTTTGCTCTTGTAATCACAAGATACTATAACCATCCTACTACTCACACCAGTAGGTACATGCGTTATATATTCATTGATGTGGGACCCTTATAGTATATTCTGATTACAATAGAACATAGGGCTTAAGCAAACCAGAGTTGAGAGTTGTTAAACCAGAGTTAAACCTGTAATGAAAATGGGCCATCATGGTGGATGTAATAGTGAGGAGGATCCCACTTTTGAAACCAGTGGCTACAATAAGAGCTGTATACAGTATAAAGTATGTCTCTCATTGTAACTACTGGTGACAGTGCGCTTTAGATCTGAGTATGGAGGTGTGGGATTCGTTGGTTCAAATGGAAACAATGTTGGGGAGAAAAAGGAGGGTCTCGGACAATCAAGTTGGCTAAGAATGTATGGAAACACTCGACACGGGGGAACAGTGCTATCAGTCTTAGACCAAGCAGTTTGCTTATCTGACTGCTCCCTCATCAAAGCGATTAAGCAATTATGATGATTACAGTGCACTGACGAAATGGGGAAGCACCTTCGAGTGTTGAGTACTAAGCATTCGCCAAGATAACTGCTTAATTTGTGCTTGATCAAATTTGGAATTTTTATCCCTGTCACTCCCTGATCTGTTTCACCTGTCATTGTGCTTGTCTCGACCACCTCCAGGTGTCACCCATCTTCCCCATTATCCCCTGTGTACTTATACCTGTGTTTTCTGTTTGTCTGTTGCCAGTTCCTCTTATTTGTCAAGTTTACCAGTGTTCGTCATGTCAGCTGCTGCTTTTTCTAGTCTCTCTTTTCTCGCCTGACTGACTACTCTACCTGCCCCTGAGCCTGCCTTCTGTCAGGTACCTTGCCCCCTCTGGATTACTGAACTCTGCCTGTCCCTGAGCCTGAGCCTGCCTTCTGTCCTGTACCTTTGCTCCACCTCTGGATTACTGAACTCTGCCTGTCCCTGACCCTGAGCCTGCCTGCCGACCTGTACCTTGCCCTCCTCTGGATTACTGAACTCTGCCTGATCCTGATCCTGACCCTGAGCCTGCCTACCGTCCTGTACCTTGCCCCCCCTCTGGATTACTGAACTCTGCCTGTCCCTGAGCCTGAGCCTGCCTGCCGTCCTGTACCTTGCCCCCCTCTGTATTACTGAACTCTGCCTGTCCCTGACCCTGAGCCTGCCTGCCGACCTGTACCTTGCCCCCCTCTGGATTACTGAACTCTGCCTGACCCTGAGCCTGAGCCTGCCTTCTGTCCTGTACCTTGCCCCCCTCTGAATTACTGAACTCTGCCTGACCCTGAGCTTGCCTGCTGTCCGGTACCTTTGCTCCACCTCTGGATTACTGAACTCTGCCTGACCCTGAGCCTGCCTGCTGTCCGGTAGCTTTGCTCCACCTCTGAATTACTGATCTCTGCCTGACCCTAAATCTGCCTGTCTTGACCTGTTTGCCTGCCCCTGATGTTACAATAAACATGGTTACTTCACAAGGTCTGCACTTGGGTCTTACCTTGATTCCTGATAATCCCTGACGTATCGGTACAGTGTGTCTTAGGTTCAGGGAATTGATGAGGCCTTTTAGGCAGGTTTAGAAATACAAAATAAACTACTTGAGGCTTTTATAACTTAAATAGCAATACATGAACTTTGACAGAGATTTTTCAGAGTTATTTTTGCAAACAGTATAATACGGTACCTTAATATGTTGTAGACTAGATGGGCCATAACTTTGATTTGGAAGGTATGTCAAGTCAATGTGGTCAAAATTAACAGGGGGGTGAAGCATTATTAACTATTTCATAACCAACATGGAAACAACATCAATGAAATCTAATATACAGTAGATGCTCTATAATGTTTAATACAGCAGTAATATCCGCACTCAATGTAGTCTTATTGCAAAATGAAGTGAGCGCCTGCTCTCAATGTAGTCTTTTGATGAACCCCATACCCCATCATTATTAAAGAAATGCCAACTGTTAAATAGACCTAACAGAAACACAATTTGCTCATACAGACAAGAGTGCCCTATAATTTGACGCAACACCATCACCACAGGCACCTTCTTTCATGTATCGCCAACATTCGTAGAATATGACGATATAACATGAGTCATTATTTACTACTGATTGAGTAGCTGGACTCTGTTACATAAGCACTAAGCCTAGGGTAACGTAGGGTAACGTGGGGTAACTAGCCACCTGGGGTACCTGCCCCCACTACTCTTGCTCAGTGTTATCCATCTCATCTAAAAGTCACTAACAAAACTATTCTTAGGTAAGTCGATCTAATATTTCATCATTTAGAAAAAGTTACAAACACAATCTGATTAAGTTAGATCTACAAACATACATACACCTGATTAAACTGGTTAACTAATCATCAAGCCCTTGATTTATTAAATCAGATGTGCTAGTTAGTGCTGGAATAGATCAAACAGATGGAATGGTTATGTGCACTTAATAAAATTAGATTTAAGAGCACTGACATACTATATACAGTGCATTCAGAAAGTATTCAGAGCTTTTCACTTTTTCCACAATTGATTATGTTACAGCCTTATTCTAAAATGTATTCAATAGTTTTTTCCCCTCACCAATCTACACACAATACCCCATGGTGGCAGCATGATGCTGATGCAGCATGATGCTGCCACCACGCTTCACCATAGAAATGGTATTGCCCAGGTGACGAGCGGAGCTTGGTTTCCTCCAGTCGGGACAATTTGCATTCAGGCCGAAGAGTTAAATTTTGGTTTCATCAGACCAGAGAATCTTGTTTATCCCCCTTTTTCTCCCCAATTTCGTCATATCCAATGATGAAATTGTTTCATCGCTGCAGCTCCCCAAATGGGCTCGGGAGAGGCGAAGGTCGAGTCATGCGTCCTCCGAAACATGACTCGCCAAACTGCCCACCTTAACACCTGCCCTCTCAACTTGGAAGCCAGCCACACCAATGTGTCGGAGGAAACACCTTTCAACTGACGACCAAGTCAGCCTGCAGGCGCCCGGCCCGCCACAAGGAGTCGCTAGTGCGTGATGAGACAAGTAAAAAAAAAACAGCCAAACCCTCCCCTAACCCGGATGACGCTAGGACTCCCGGTCATGGCCGGTTATGACACAATCTGGGATTGAACCCAGGTCTGTAGTGATGCCTCAAGTACTGCGATGCAGTGCCTTAGACCACTGTGCCACTCGTGAGGCCTCTGTTTTTTTGTGTGTTTTTTTTTTCATTTGCAAACCATCCTCAAAACCTATTTTTGTTTTGTCATTATGGGGTATTGTGTGTAGATTGACGAGGGGAAAAAATATTTAATAATTTTTAGAATAAGGCTGTAACGTAACAAAATGTGGAAAAAGTCAAGGGGTCTAAATACTTTCTAAATGCACTGTTTATACACATCATTAGTGGAGCATAAAGATAATTATAAACTGGGTGGTTCGAGCCCTGAATGCTGATTGGCTGAAAGCCATGGTATATCAGACCGTATACCATGGGTATGACAAAATATTAATTTTTATTGCTCTAATTACTTTGTTAAGCAGTTTATAATAGCAATAAAGCTTTTCGGGCTGAGGGCAGTGTCCAACGCATTGTGTCATATACCACACCCCCTTGTACCGTATTGCTTAAATAATCCAGAGTTTTTAATGAAGCAGTAACATTTAAGGCAATCCAATGCAAGTCAATGGTACCTAAATTAGCATTTTCCATGTCCAAATTATGTACAGGTAAATGTATTGAGATACTTTATTTTAAGGATGATTTGGCACGAAAATTCAGAGGGACCTTACATCAAAACCTCATCCTAATGAGGATATTAATTGTGAAATTTGCAATGCCATTTTGTTTCAATATTTGATTAGTTTAATTAAATAAAATTGTATAAAATTGATTTTAACACACTAATCTTTGGGGGCAAGATACCCAGGTACTTGGGAAAAACTCCCCTTTTCTAAACACATATCATTAAATAACAACAACAAAAGTGGCAATTGTAGCCACTTAATATCCTTCATAGTTTGTTTTCCTAAGCATGACCATCATCCACATACCAAATGTTTTAACCAAACTTAACTTTTCTTGCGTCAACAATTGGTCATTGTTCTTAGGGGGGAACCTAAGTCACCCCACTTTTGCCACATAACTCAGAAAGTAATACCACAGTGCCATCAGTCTGTGTAAAAATGTATCCAAGAGCAGTAGGAAATAGCCAAGCCCTAAAGCTATCTATCAAACCAAATAACCTTATCAACCCCAACAACACCATCAAACTTTTATCCTGAAGTTTCCAGACAGTGCAAAGGAACAAGCAGCCTTACGTATATCATTGTGGTCGTCGTTCATTCATTGATACAGTTAATTGTCGCTCAATGAGGCATTGCAATATGAGAACGTGTGTGTGTGTGTGTGTGTGTGTGTGTGTGTGTGTGTGTGTGTGTGTGTGTGTGTGTGTGTGTGTGTGTGTGTGTGTGTGTGTGTGTGTGTGTGCGCGTGTGCGTGCGTGCGTGTGCGTGTGTGACAGATAAATTAGGAGGGATCGCAATCCAAAACCTTACCTCGGGAGGCTATATGAATAAATAGTCGGGGGTCAGCTGCTCGTATCGCCGCGGTGTACTTGTCCTCTCTCCCGGGAACCTGTGCTTTCTTTTCTGGCATAAGCCGGACCCTTAGCCGGCCCCCTTCGGCGCCCAACCACCATTCTAAAATACTTGTTAGGTCCATTTCCAGGAAAAATACCGGGTCTTCTTCGTAGACTGTCAGTCCACCGCAACCCGTTTTAACCACGTCCTCCCCAATTTCCACCACGACTTGATTTGATTTTCGGCTGGCTTTCGTCAAACCCAAATTCAGAACTTTGGACAGCAACGGATTGTAGCGGTAAGAGAACTGTCCACCAGCACTGGTTGAATTCTCTGCCGTCATGCTATCGATTGCAGCCAACTTTGGGTCGAGAAAAGTAGCAACCGTTTTTTGTAAGGGTATGCAGTTCATCCTTAAGTTAGCGCGCACCATATAGCACCCATTAAAAGTCCGACAATTTCCGTTAAGTGGGCGTTTGATCAATTCGGCCATGTAGTAGCGCAACAGAGAGGGCACTGCAAAATCAATGGCCAGGTTTTTCCTCTTGAGTCGGGAGTTGTAGGTCTGGTTGGAGTCTTTTTTGCTGCTGATATCCCCGCCGCTGCTGTTGCCGAGCCCCGCGGAGGGGAACGCAAGCCCTGTGGTGGTCCTTTGCAAGGCGCACTGCAGCTCAGCGAGAAACGCTGCAGACCAAACGAGCAAGAATAACATCCTGGTCGTCATGCTTGGAATTGGAAATTCTCCTTTTTGATGCTCTTTTATCACCTTTCCCTTCCCTCCTTTTTTTCACCGACACAGCACAAAATCAAAGCGCAAATCAATTATCATGCGGGCTCTGTAGTTCTGGCTTGTGACACCCGCAGCACATTTGTTTGGTGATAGCGGTGACTGTTGCTACTATCCCCTTTTCCTTAAAGCCGAAAAGTGTAATCCTTTTTCCTCCCTAAATGATGTCCTTTGTCACGGGTATATGGCCCCAATTACTGCAGGGCTCTGCTTGATATGCCACTCGGATCCGCTTCAGTGGCTGTCAAAGGCTCCTTGTGTGTGTCTCGTGGAACAGTTGTGGCAGTACAAGTAGTCGTTTTGTCAGCAGAGATATGCAGTATTGCTTGCTCCTCTCATAACGCCTCGCACACACCGGGTGGGTAAACCTGCATGCGTTCCAGCAAAAGCCCATTCATTTCAGTGAAAGGCAAAGGCACCGCTGCTACTCATCTGACGGACTACAGTATTTTGCGATACGTGGCCAACGTGCAGTGTTTCTCATGCATTGGATTTTTTTCCATTTGTGCGTTGCTTTGCAGTGCGGTACCAGTAGTAAACCACCGAAGAAGTTGCTAATGTTTCGCGTGATTCTTTTTATTGTGATGCGGCACATAGACTGTGAAGACTAAGTAAAATGTACCGTATGACAATAATTTGTGTGCAGGCGGTTTAAGTCTTTACTGACCATGCCAGCATTCAGCAAAAGCTGTTTGACAAATTGACTGACCGTGAACCAATTTAGGCCTACTCCAATATGCATCCTCGATTAAATTCACCACCCGAGTTTTGGAGCCGTCAAGCATATAGTTCAACTTGAAATCTTAATAATATAGAGATTTTCCTCGAATAGGACTATACCCTCTCTGTCAGGACGCAGTGTCTTCCAGTTGATATCACCTCTGTAGTTGGATGGATCCTCTTCACAATTGGATTAATTTATTCCCGGGACGTGTTTTTTTCTATGTTTTTTGCTAAGGTTTTTTTGTATGAGTCACCTGTTCTCCCCAGGTTCCCATTGTAAACTAATTTATACATCCCGATGACGTCTGTGTGAAGCCAGTTATCCTCGAATATGCAAAAGTGTAGCCTGTAGCCTCAGTAGGATCGTCTGCCAGTTGAATGTCTGTTGCGGGTAGGAATACAGTATGCACCTTCACCTTAGTCTGTGTCAGCCTCCATTAAAGAGCCTTGAATCGCATTGAAATTACGCATGCCAAATGGTGAGCTACAGCAGCAGTGCTCCAGAATTCGCCCCAAATGAATTTCAATGAATCATCAAGCCTTTTGCAAGCAAATTATTTACCCACCACTCTCTCCAAATGCATCCTGAATTGGTCATTGTTTTGTGTAACCAACCCATTAACAATTTGGTCTTACCAAAAGCTAAGACAAATAAGCCGAAAGTGTCATAGCCTACCCTAAAGAAAATTAGATGGATAGGTTATCCAAGGCTTTCAATTTTAATTTGACAGCTGAAACATCATTTGAGTGCCTGGTTATCTTTGACCCAGTCAGTTTGACACTTAGTTTGGTTATTGAGCTATGGCCCACTGGTTCAGATCAGAAGATTGGATGGAGACGTGGGTTTCAGAGAGTTCTTTTTGGCCACCCATGAGAGAAAAACGTAATTCCTTTTCATCTGTTCTGTTGTTGTCACTGATCCCTCTGGAAATGTCATTGTGCACACCTGGCCCCTATATATCCACTGATTGCATTTGTATATACAGTTGAAGTCGGAAGTTTGCATACACCTTCGCCAAATACATTTGAACTAAGCTTTTTGCAATTCCTGACATTTAATCCTAGTAAGAATTCCCTGTCTTAGGTCAGTTAGGATCAACACATTATTTAAAAAATGTGAAATGTCAGAATAATAGTAGAGAGAATGTTTTATTTCAGCTTTTATTTCTTTCATCACATTCCCAGTGAGTCAGAAGTTTACACACACTCAATTAGTATTTGGTAGCATTGCCTGTAAATTGTTTAACTTGGGTCAAAGGTTTCCGGTAGCCTTCCACAAGCTTCCCACAATAAGTTCGGTGAATTTTGGCCCATTCCTCTTGACAGAGGTGGTGTAACTGAGTCAGGTTTGTAGGCCTCCTTCCTCGCACACACTTTTTCAGTTCTGCCCACAAATATTTCTACAGGATTGAGGTCAGGGCTTTGTGATGGCCACTCCCAAAACCTTGACTTTGTTGTCCTTAAGCCATTTTGCCACAACTTTGGAAGTATGCTTGGGGTCATTGTCCATTTGGAAGACCCATTTGTGACCAAGCTTTAACTTGGTCTTAAGCTTTAACTGATGTCTTGAGATGTTGCTTCAATATATCTACGTAATTTTCCTACCTCATGATGCCATCTATTTTGTGAAGCGCACCAGTCACTGCTGCAGCAAAGCACCACCACAACATGATGCTGCCACCCCCGTGCTTCACGGTTGGGATGGTGTACTTCAGCTTGCAAGCCACCCCCTTTTTTCTCCTAACATATCGATGATCATTATGGTCAAACAGTTCTATTTTTGTTTCATCAGACCAGAGGACATTTCTCCAAAAAGTATGATCTTTATCCCCATGTGCAGCTGTAAAACTGGCTTTTTTTATGGAGGTTTTGGAGCAGTGGCTTCTTCCTTGCTGAGGCCTTTCAGATTATTTCGATGTATAGGACTTGTTTTACTGTGGATATAGATGCTTTTGTACCTGTTTCCTCCAGCATCTTCACAAGCTCCTTTGCTGTTGTTTTTGGGATTGATTTGCACTTTTCGAACCAAAGTACGTTCATCTCTAGGAGACAGAACGCGTCTCCTTCCTGAGCGGTATGACAGCTGCGCTGTCCCATGGTGATTATTGTTTGTACCGATGAACGCGGTACATTCAGGCATTTGGGAATTGCTCCCACAGATGAACCAGATTGGTGGCTGTCTACAATTTATTTTCCTGAGGTATTGGCTGATTTCTTTTGATTTTCCCATGACGTCAAGCGAAGAGGCACTGAGTTTGAAGGTAGGCCTTGAAATACATTCACAGGTACACCTCCAATTGACTCAAATGATGTCAATTAGCCATTCAGAAACTTCTAAAGCCATGACATAATTTTCTAGAATTTTCCAAGCTGTTTAACGGCACAGTCAATTTAGAGCATGTAAACTTCTGATCCACTGGAATTGTGATACAGTGAATTATAAGTGAAATAATCTGTCTGTAAGCAATTGTTGGAAAAATGACTTGTGTCATGCACAAAGTAGATGTCCTAAACAAGTTGCCAAAACTATAGTTTGTTAACGAGAAATTTGTGGAGTGGTTGAAAAACAAGTTTTAATGACTCCAACCTAAGTGTATGTAAACTTCCGAATTCAACTGCATGTACCCTTTGTTCACCATGGCACTGTCGATTATTGTTGCAACGTCTGTTGGTGCGTGTGAGTACCTGTGCTATGTGTTTTGGGCTTTTGTGCCCTTGTGGATTGTGCAGATGATTACGGGTCTCGTCCCGTGTGATAATCATCGTGCGCTAGTGTTATTTATTCGAGGTACTCCTCGTGCTTTTGTTTGGGTTTCAACCCTTTTTTTTATTACATGTTTGTTACTTTACACGGCACGCCGTAATTTGGGTAAAATAAAAATAAAATGTTACGCATTCCTGCGCCTGTCAGTGCGAAAATTAACATACCAAAATGAACTGCAAAGCATACTGGGTATTATTATTGGCCTTGTTTTGGGGCGGAGCTCATTAGAATAATACTCAGCATGCTTTGCACTTGTACATTCTTACATATACATTTACATATACATTTACATATACATATACATGTATTTAATTAATTTAACAGACGCTTTTATCACACCATAGTGTCATGAGACTTCTGACACCAATGCAGGGTGAAAGGGGGCCACAAAATGGTGAACCGCTATTTAAAAAAAATTGTATACAAAAGTGTTTTGCATATTTACAATTCAAATTACAGCTCTCGAGACTATCTTGTTACAAATTATATTGGAGTGTAGTTCAGCCTAGTGTAATCCAAATCACAAAATACTCAGATGTAATTGAAACACATATTTCAAATACATGTAACAGAAGAATTTACCATCTCTGTCAGCACTGACAGCTTAATGAGGCTTACACAAATTGAGTTCCTCAACTGCTTATGCATATCCCAATGTTGGGATAGTTACCACTTTGTTATAAAGTTTAAATAATAATGTTATTAATTGCACATTAAAATATGTAATGTGCAAAAATATTGAAGGACAAGTTTAATTCACTTTGTACAAATATAACAGGAATTATATACTCTCACGGGTGGCCAAAAATACCTCTCTGGAGGCCAATATTCAAATTACCTTCAATATTTTTGCTAATGACATATTTCAATATGAAATTCATAACATTGTTATTAAAATATTCTAACAAGGTGGTAAAGATCCCAACATTGAGATACGCTTAGGCATTTAAATAACTCATATTTTTGTGTAGTTCTTATTAAAGCTACAAAAGTATCAGTGCCCCACCTTAACATGTGTTGATACAACAACATAACAGATTAACTAAAATTACATTTACTCTCACGGGTGGCCAAAAATAACTGATTCTGTCTTGGTGAGATGTGTATGCGGCATTAAATGGGGGGGGGGGGGGGGGGGGGGGGGGGGGGTTGATGTGTTAATAATGCGTGACATGTATATCGGCATGAATGTTTTTGACGGCGTTTAATCGTGTCTGCATTTCTTCACTGCACAGATGTTTTTGCATGGACCCTTTTAAACACGGAACACAGCAAGGAACACAGCTACAGTCAATGCTTGCACCTTTAGCTACATCGCTGAAGACCCTGTGCTTCTACCCAAAATCATGTCAAAGTTATGCCCAATATTATCTGAGCTATGTTTTTTCTTTATGCCATGGATTCATGCGCATGTATTGGGCCATTTTGGACTATTCGCCTTGGGTTGGTAATATTTGATATATGCATATTATACTGTACATGCAACTCATAATAAGACTATGCAATTAGCCCATTAAATTAATTATCTGACTTCATAAGATAAATAGCAATATGCAAGAGACTATAGATAAACAATGTGCAATCAAGTATTATGCATTTAGCTGACTGAGATCAAGGAAAGATCATGATAATGGAATTCTAAATACAAGTGCATTGTAAAATGAATGACATTATACAAGGCATAAACTTAACTTACAACAAATTAACAAGTATTACAAGGCAATATTCTAGGCATGATCAGAGAGAGAGCTAAACAAAGAAACCATGGTTTGAGCCATGGCCTATAGCTAATGGGAGAAGGGAGAGAGACATAAAGAGTGTAGGTGTCTCACCAGAGGAAGTCAGAAACATAAGAAAAATAACAAATAATCTAAGACCCTTTTATAAGCATCTGAGTTGTTTGGATTCAGAGTTGTTGACCAATAGTATTACTGTAAAGTTAACCTCCAATCAGATATCAGACTACATTGATTGATTGAATTTATTTGTAAAAATCCATACATAAGGCGTCACTCCAGCTGGTGACGCCTCCACATACAATTTAAGAAAATCATAAATCAATCAAAAAGCACAATCAACTTAACAGCTTTATTTCTATTGTGGTCCTTTTGAAGAGGGAAAGGGGTAGGGGGAATACAACAAGGTTAGGCGGCGATTGTAATGACAACAGACAATGACAGACACAATTAGTTTATTTCACAGCATTAGATCATGAATACAATTTCTGTTCCTAATAAACAACTATGGACAGGTACATCTTCCTTGTCTCACATACAGTGGCTTGTGAAAGTAATCACCCCCCTTAGCATTTTTCCTATTTTGTTGCCTTACAACTTTGAAGATGTAAAAAACTGTTTTGTTGTAAAACAAAAATAAATACGATTTGTTTTAAAACAGAAAACTTGAGCGTGCAAAACTATTCCCCCCCCCAAACAATTGTTGGAAAAAGGATTGGTGTCATGCACAAAGTAGATGTCCTAACCGACTTGGCAAAACTATGGTTTGTAAACAAGAAATGTGTGGAGTGGTTGAAAAACGAGTTTTATTGACTCCGACCTAAGTGTATGTAAACTTCCAAACTTCACCTGTATATACAGTGGGGAGAACAAGTATTTGACACACTGCCGATTTTGCAGGTTTTCCTACTTACAAAGCATGTAGAGGTCTGTAATTTTTATCATAGGTACACTTCAACTGTGAGTTACGGAATCTAAAACAAAAATCCAGAAAATCACATTGTATGATTTTTAAGTAATTAATTTGCATTTTATTGCATGACGTAAGTATTTGATACATCAGAAAAGCAGAACTTAATATTTGGTACAGAAACCTTAGTTTGCAATTACAGAGATCATACGTTTCCTGTAGTTCTTGACCAGGTTTGCACACACTGCAGCAGGGATTTTGGCCCACTCCTCCATACAGACCTTCTCCAGATCCTTCAGGTTTCGGGGCTGTCGCTGGGCAATATGGGCTTTCAGCTCCCTCCAAAGATTTTCTATTGGGTTCAGGTCTGGAGACTGGCTAGGCCACTCCAGGACCTTGAGATGCTTCTTGCGGAGCCACTCCTTAGTTGCCCTGGCTGTGTGTTTCGGGTCATTGTCATGCTGGAAGACCCAGCCACGACCCATCTTCAATGCTCTTACTGAGGGAAGGAGGTTGTTGGTCAAGATCTCGCGATACATGGCCCCATCCATCCTCCCTTCAATATGATTAAAATAATCCTGACAGTCGTCCTGTCCCCTTTGCAGAAAAGCATCCCCAAAGAATTATGTTTCCACCTAAATGCATAACGGTTGGAATGGTGTTCTTGGGGTTGTACTCAACCTTCTTCTTCCCCCAAACACGGCGAGTGGAGTTTAGACCAAAAAGCTCTATTTTTGTCTCATCAGACCACATGACCTTCTCCCATTCCTCCTCTGGATCATCCAGATGGTCATTGGTAAACTTCAGACGGGCCTGGACATGTGCTGGCTTGAGCAGGGGGACCTTGCATGCGCTGCAGGATTTTAATCCATGACGGCGTAGTGTGTTACTAATGGTTTTCTTTGAGACTGTGGTCCCAGCTCTCTTCTGGTCATTGACCAGGTCCTGCCGTGTAGTTCTGGGCTGATCCCCCACCTTCCTCATGATCATTGATGCCCCACGAGGTGAGACCTTGCATGGAGCCCCAGACCGAGGGTGATTGACCGTCATCTTGAACTTCTTCCATTTTCTAATAATTGCGCCAACAGTTGTTGCCTTATCACCAAGCTGCTTGCCTATTGTCCTTTTGCCCATCCCAGCCTTGTGCAGGTCTACGATTTTATGCCTCTTGTCCTTACACAGCTCTCTGGTCTTGACCATTGTGGAGAGGTTGGAGTCTGTTTGATTGAGTGTGTGGACAGGTGTCTTTTATACAGGTAACGAGTTCAAACAGGTGCAGTTAATACAGGTAATGAGTGGAGAACAGGAGGGATTCTTTCAGAAAAACAGGTCTGTGAGAGCCGGAATTCTTACTGGTTGGTAGGTGATCAAATATTTATGTCATGCAATAAAATGCTAATTAATAACTTAAAATCATACAATGTGATTTTCTGGATTTTTGTTTTAGATTCCGTCTCTCACAGTTGAAGTGCACCTATGATAAAAATTACAGACCTCTACATGCTTTGTAAGTAGGAAAACCTGCAAAATCGGCAGTGTATCAAATACTTGTTCTCCCCACTGTATATACACACAAGACAATCACATTATAATAAACAACAGGCACCAAAAAGGCAGAACATATGCTATCCCCGGCATATTCCTTCTAGTTGAATAGTTCTGGTTATCCCTTACTAAGTTAAAGTAGTTACTTACGTAAGTATCTGGGGACCCTACTGTGGACAATCTGATGTACAAAACACACTTTAATCTGAGCGACTCTCTCCTCCACTTTACGCCATCTCAGGCTTTCAAAGTGGGAATAGTCCAGATGTGTAACTGCTGGAAGTTTAAGAATAATCCTGACATGATGTAATCACAACAGAACCTCTGCTTCTCAGAGGGTTTGCAAGATCAAACCAGAGAATGATGAATTCCTAAGACAAAACAGACTAAATTCTTGAACACAGATCAAATCAAATCAACATGTATTGGTCACCTACACATGGTTAGCAGATGTTACTGCGAGTGTAGCGAAATGCTTGTGCTTCTAGTACCGACAGTGCAGTAATAACTAACAAGTAATCTAACAATTTCCCAACAACTACCTTATACACACAAATGTAAAGGCATGGAATACGGATATGTACATATGAATATATGGATGAGCGATGGCTGAGTGGAATAGGCAATAGGCAAATGTAAAATACAGTATATACATATGAGATGAGTAATGTAAACATTATTTAAGTGGCATTTTTTAAGTGCCCAGTGATCCATTTATTAAAGTGGCTGACGATTTGAGTCTGTATGTAGGCAGCAGCCTCTGTGTAAGTGATGGCTGTTTCACAGTCTGATGGCCTTGAGATAGAAGCTGAGAAGTGAGTGCCACAGGGCGATAGTCATTTAGTTCAGTTATCTTTGCCTTCTTGGGTACAGGAGCAATGGTGGACGTCTTGAAGCACATGGGGACAGCAGACTGGGATAGGGAGCGATTGAATATGTCAGTTAACACACCAACCAGCTGGTCTGCGCATGCTCTGAGGAAGAGTTACTTCGGGGGCTGCCATACACTTGCGAGCCACAATTTTATGGTTTAATAACATACAACATTGTTTAGCTAGCTATTCATGTTATCTAGCTAGCTAGCAACCTGATAACTTATTTTTGAACACTGACTATAGGCTACAAATTTGAATAGCACAGGAAGAACTGAAAAGGAATAGGCTACTCAAAGATATGCTTCAAAGGTAGGCTGCATATGCAAGAGTGGGGTGTGTATAATTATGTGTGTGAGAGAGAGTGTGAAAGGAAGGGAGGGAGGGAGGGAGGGTGAGTGTGTGTGTAGGCCTCTGTGTGTAAAGTTATCTAAACAGTACAGATGGTTACAGTGTTTTCATTACATTGTTGTACAAGTTAAAAAGGTCTTTGTTATGGGAAGAAAATAACTGGCTGTATGGATAAAAAGAACAAAGAGGGAGGGACAGAGGGAGGGTGTGTAGGTCTATGTGTGTAAAGTTATCTGAACAGTACAGATGATTACAGTGTTGTCATAACATTGTTGTACCAGTTAAAAAGCTCTTTGTTCCTTTTTATCCATGGAACCAGCTCTTTTTTTCTATAGTCACACTCATTTAGAATGCCCGAAGCTTTAACAGTACTTAAAGCTGTATGTGTGTGTGAAAGAGAAAGAGAGAGAGAGTGTGTGTGTGTGTGTGTGTGTATGTGTGTATATGTGTCTGCTTTGAGCAAGTGCTAAACTCCAAGAACACTGATAAGAGGGAGTAGGCCTACGTAAACATTTGGAGCAGTAATAGCTGTATGTTACAGTGACTTTGGTGTTGTTTATGATTAAAATACTATTAAAACATTCTGATGTACACTTCGGGTCAAACGTTTTAGAACACCTACTCATTCAGGGAATTTTCTGTATTTCTACTATTTTCTACATTGCAGAATAATAGTGAAGGCATCAAAACTATGAAATAACCCATATGGAATCATGTCGTAACCATAAAAGTGTTAAACAAATCAAAATGTATTTTATATTTGAGATTCTTCAGCTAGCCACCCTTTGCCTTGATGACAGCTTTGCACACTCTTGGCATACTCTCAACCATTTTCATGAGGTAGTCACCTGGAATGCGTTTCAATTAAGAGGTGTGCCTTGTTAAAAGTTCATTTGTGAAATGTATTTCCTTAATGTGTTGTGACAATGTAGGGGGGTATACAGAAGATAGCCCTATTTGGTAAAATACCAAGGCTATATTATGGCAAGAACAGCTAAAAAAAGCTAAGAGAAATGACAGTCCATCATTACTTTAAGACATGAAGTACATATTCTTATTCATTCCTTTACACTTGTGTGTATAAGGTAGTTGTTGTGAAATTGTTAGGTTAGATTACTTGTTAGATATTACTGCATGGTCAGAACTAGAAGCACAAGAATTTTGCTACACTCGCATTAACATATGTGTATGTGTCACACCCTGGTCAAAGTATTTTGTGTTTCTTTATTTATTTGGTCAGGCCAGGGTGTGGCATGGGTTTTTGTATGTGGTGTGTATTTATGGGGATTGTAGCTAGTGGGGTGTTCTAGCTAAGTCTATGGCTGTCTGAAGTGGTTCTCAATCAGAGGCAGGTGTTTATCGTTGTCTCTGATTGGGAACCATATTTAGGCAGCCATATTCTTTGAGTTTGTCGTGGGTGATTGTCCTTAGTGTCCTGATGTCATTGTTCTGTGTTAGGTTGCACAAGTATAGGCTGTTTCGGTTTTCGTTAAGTTTATTGTTTTGGTAGTGTTTGTGTTTAGTGTGTTACTTCATTAAACATGGATTGCAATAGACACGCCGCATTTTGGTCCGACTCTCCTTCGTATGAAGACGAAACTCGTTACAGAATCACCCACCACCAACGGACCAAGCAGCGTGTCAACAGGCAGGAACAGCCCAAAGTGGAGTACAATATGGACTATACTTCTTGGGAGGAGATAGACAGGTGGGCGGTCGACCCAGGGAGAGTGCCGGAGCCCGCCTGGGATTCGATGGAGCAGTGCGCGGAAGGATATAGGAGAATGGAGTTTGCGAAGCAAGCAAGGCGGCGCGGACGGAGGCCCCATAGTCAGCCCCAAAAATTTCTTGGGGGGGGGGCTCAGGGAGAGTGTGGCAGAGTCAGGAGCCAGACCTGAGCCAACTCTCCCTGTTTATCGTGAGGAGCCAAGGAGGAGACCAGAACCAGAGCCGGTGTTGGAGGTGAGCGAAACAGAGACTGTGAAGGAGTTAATGGCGAAATTGGAGGAGAGAGAAATGAGGGAGTTGCTGTGTTGGTGTTTTAAACATGGAATTCGCCCGACGGAGCGTGTCGGGGATTTGATGGCACCTGGGTCAGCGCTCCATACTCGTCCTGAGGTGCGTGTTAGTCGGCTGGTGAAGATGGTGCCAGTCTCACGTACCAGGCCTCCTGTGCACCTCCCTAGCCTTGCACGTCCTGTGCCAGCACCGCTCTCAAGATCTCCAGTGCGCCTGCACGGTCCGGTTTTTCCAGTACCACCTCCACACCCCAGCCCTCCGGTAGCAGCTCCCCGCACCAGGCTTCCTGTGCGTGTCCTCGGCCCAGTACCACCAGTGCCAGCACCACGCATCAGGCCTACAGTGCGCCTCGCCTGTCCAGCGCTGTCGGAGCCCTCCTCTCCAGCGCTGTCGGAGTCTCCCGCCTGTTTAGCGCTGTTAGAGCCTTCCTTCTCTACAGCGCTGCCGGAGTCTCCCGCCTGTTCAGAACTGCCAGTTAGCATAGAGCTGCCAGTTAGCATAGAGCTGCCAGTTAGCAAGGAGCTGTCAGTCTGCAAGGAGCTGCCAGTCTGCATAGAGCTGCCAGTCTGCAAGGAGCTGCCAGTCTGCAAGGAGCCGCCAGAGCTGCCTGTCTGCAGGATGCCGCCAAAGCTGCCAGTCTGCAAGGAGCCGCCAGAGCTGCCAGTCTGCAAGGAGCCGCCAGAGCTGCCAGTTAGCATGGAGCAGCCAGGGCCGCCAGTCAGTATGGAGCAGCCAGGGCCGCCAGTCAGCATGGAGCAGCCAGGGCCGCCAGTCAGCATGGAGCAGCCAGGGCCGCCAGTCAGCATGGAGCAGCCAGTCAGCATGGAGCAGCCAGTCAGCATGGAGCAGCCAGAGCAGCCAGTCAGCATGGAGCAGCCAGAGCTGCCAGTCAGCATGGAGCAGCCAGTCAGCATGGAGCAGCCAGAGCTGCCAGTCAGCATGGAGCAGCCAGTCAGCATGGAGAAGCCAGAGCTGCCAGTCATCATGGAGCAGCCAGTCAGCATGGAGCAGCCAGAGCTGCCAGTCGACCAGACTCTCCCAGATCTGCCAGTCGACCAGACTCTTCCAGATCTGCCAGTCGACCAGACTCTTCCAGATCTGCCAGTCGACCAGACTCTTCCAGATCTGCCAGTCGACCAGACTCTTCCAGATCTGCCAGTCGACCAGACTCTTCCAGATCTGCCAGTCGACCAGACTCTTCCAGATCTGCCAGTCGACCAGACTCTTCCAGATCTGCCAGTCGACCAGACTCTTCCAGATCTGCCAGTCGACCAGACTCTTCCAGATCTGCCAGTCGACCAGACTCTTCCAGATCTGCCAGTCAGCCAGGATCTGCCAGTCAGCCAGGATCTGCCGAAACCACCAGCCAGCCTGGATCTGGTAGATTCTTCAACCTGCCTGAGCTTCCTCTCACTCCTGAGCTTCCTCTCACTCCTGAGCTTCCTCTCACTCCTGAGCTTCCCCTCAGTCCCGAGCTGCCTCAGTCCCGAGCTGCCCCTCAGTCCCGATCTGCTCCTCAGTCCAGTGGGGTTCTGGGTGAGGACTACTAGGCCATGGTCGGCGGCGAGGGTGGACTATCCAGGGACGCGAGGAGAAGGGACTAAGACATTGATTGAGTGGGGTCCACGTCCCGCGCCGGAGCCGCCACCATGGACAGACGCCCACCCGGACCCTCCCTATTGTTTTGAGGTGCGTTCGGGAGTCCGCACCTTAGGGGGGGGGTTCTGTCACACCCTGGTCAAAGTATTTTGTGTTTCTTTATTTATTTGGTCAGGCCAGGGTGTGGCATGGGTTTTTGTATGTGGTGTGTATTTATGGGGATTGTAGCTAGTGGGGTGTTCTAGCTAAGTCTATGGCTGTCTGAAGTGGTTCTCAATCAGAGGCAGGTGTTTATCGTTGTCTCTGATTGGGAACCATATTTAGGCAGCCATATTCTTTGAGTTTGTCGTGGGTGATTGTCCTTAGTGTCCTGATGTCATTGTTCTGTGTTAGGTTGCACAAGTATAGGCTGTTTCGGTTTTCGTTAAGTTTATTGTTTTGGTAGTGTTTGTGTTTAGTGTGTTACTTCATTAAACATGGATTGCAATAGACACGCCGCATTTTGGTCCGACTCTCCTTCTCACCAAGAAAACCGTTACAGTATGTGACCAATAAAATTGGATATTATTTGATTTGAAGGTCAGTCAATATGGAAAATTTGCAGTCGCAAAAACCATCAAGTGCTATGATGAAACTAGCTCTCATGAGGACCACCACAGGAATGGAAGACCCAGAGTTACCTCTGCTGCAGAGGATAAGTTCATTAGAGTTACCAGCCTAAGAAATTGCAGCCCAAATAAATGCTTCACAGAGTTCAAGTAAAAGACACATCTCAACATCAACTCGTCAGAGGAGACTATGTGAATCAGGCCTTCATGGTCGAATTGTTGCAAAGAAACCACTACTAAAGGACGCCAATAATAATAAGAGACTTGCTTGGGCCAAGAAACACGAGCAATGGACATTAGATCGGTGGAAATTTGTCCTTTGGTCTTTAGCCCAAACTGGAGATTTTTGGTTCCAACTGCCGTGTCTTTGTGAGATGTGGTGTAGGTGAACGGATGATCTCTGCATGTGTATTTCCCACCGTAGAGCATGGAGGAGGAGGTGTTATGGTGTGGGGGTGTTTTGCTGGTGATGCTCTCTGTAATTTATGTAGAATTCAAGGCACATTTAACCAGCATGGCTACCACAGCATTCTGCAGCAATACGCTACCCCATCTGGTATGGGCTTAGTGGGACAAACATTTGTTTATCAACAGGACAATGACCAAACAAATCAAATCAAGTACATTTTTATTGGTCACATACACGTGTTTAGCAGATGTTATTGCAGGTGTAATGAAATGCTTGTGCTTCTAGCACCGACAGTGCAGTAATATCTAACAAGTAATATCTAGTAATCTAGTAATAACAGTTTCACAACATATACCCAAAATACACGTAAAGTAAGGAATGGATTAAGAATACACAGTTGAAGTCGGAAGCTTACACACACTGACCGTGGGTTGGAGTCATTAAAACTTGTTTTTCAACCACTCCACAAATTTCTTGTTAACAAACTACAGTTTTTGGCAAGTCGGTTAGGACATCTACTTTGTGCATGACACAAGTAATTTTTCCAATAATTGTTTACAGACAGATTATTTCACTTATAATTCACTGTATCACAATTCCAGTGGGTCAGAAGTATACATACACTAAGTTGACTGTGTCTTTAAACACCTTGGAAAATTCCAGAAAATTATGTAATGTCTTTATAAGCTTCTGATAGGCTAATTGACATCCTTTGAGTCAATTGGAGGTGTACCTGTGGATGTATTTCAAGGCCTACCTTCAAACTCTGCCTCTATGCTTGACATCATGGGAAAATAAAATAAAAATCAGTCAAGACCTCGTTTAAAAAAAAATAGTTTACCTGCACAAGTCTGGTTCATCCATGGGAGCAATTTCCAAATGCCTGAAGGTACCACATTAATCTGTACAAACAATAGTACCCAAGTAGAAACACCATGGGACCACGCAGCCGTCATACCGCTCAGGAAGGAGACGCGTTCTGTCTCCTAGAGATTAACGTACTTTGGTTCAAAAAGTGCAAATCAATCCCAGAACAACAGCAAAGGACCTTGTGAAGATGCTGGAGGAAACAGGTACAAAAGCATCTATATCCACAGTAAAACAAGTCCTATATCGACATAACCTGAAAGGCCGCTCAGCAAGGAAGAAGCCACTGCTCCAAAACCGCCATAAAAAAGAAAGACTACGGTTTGCAACTGCACATGGGGACAAAGATTGTACTTTTGAAACAAAAATAGAACTGTTTGGCCATAATGACCATCATTATGTTTGGAGGGAAAAGGGGGACGCTTGCAAGCTGAAGAACACATCCCAACCGTGAAGCATGAGGGTGGCAGCATCATTTTGTGGGGGTGCTTTGCTGCAGGAGGGACTGGGGCACTTCACAAAATACATGGTGTCATGAGAAGGACCATTATGTGGATATGTTGAAGCAACATCTCAAGACAAATGGGTCTTCCAAATGGACAATGACCCCAAGCATACTTCCGAAGTTGTGGCAAAATGTCTTAAGGACAACAAAGTCAAGGTATTGGAATGGCCATCACAAATCCCTGACCTCAATCCTTTAGGAAATGTGTGGGCAGAACTGAAAAGGCGTGTGCGAGCAAGGAGGCCTACAAACCTGACTCAGCTCTGTCTGGAGGAATGGGCAAAAATTCACCCAGTTGTGGGAAGCTTGTGGAAGGCTACCGGAAAAGTTTGACCCAAGTTAAACAATTTACAGGCAATGCTACCAAATACTAATTGAGTGTATGTAAACTCCTGACCTACTGGGAATGTGATGAAATAAATAAAAGCTGAAATAAATAATTCTCTCAACTATTACTCTGACATTTCACATTCTTAAAATAAAATGGTGTTCCTAACTGACCTAAGACAGGGATTTTTTACTAGGATTAAATGTCAGGAATTGTGAAAAACTTAGTTTAAATATATTTGGCTAGTGTGTATGTAAACTTCCGACTTCAACTGTATATACATATACACTACCGTTCAAAAGTTTGGTGTCACTTAGAAATGTCCTTGTTTTTGAAAGAAAAGCAATTTTTTTGTTCATTAAAATAACATAAAATTGATCAGAAATACAGTGTTTTTTATTTTTTTATTTCACCTTTATTTAACCAGGTAGGTCAAGTAGGCTTAACCAGGTAGGCTCATTTACAATTGCGACCTGGCCAAGATAAAGCAAAGCAGTTCGACACATACAACAACACAGAGTTACACATGGAGTAAAACAAATAAGTCTATATACAATGTGAGCAAATGAGGTGAGATAAGGGAGGTAAAGGCAAAAAAAGGCCATGGTGGCGAAGTAAATACAATATAGCAAGTAAAACACTGGAATGGTAGATTTGCAGTGGAAGAATGTGCAAAGTAGAGATAGAAATAATGGGGTGCAAAGGAGCAAACTAAATAAGTGAATACAGTTGGGGAATAGGTAGTTGTGTGGTCTAAATTATAGATGGGCTATGTACAGGTGCAGTAATCTGTGAGCTGCTCTGACAGCTCGTGCTGAAAGCTAGTGAGGGAGATAAGTGTTTCCAGTTTCAGAGATTTTTGTAGTTCGTTCCAGTCATTGGCAGCAGAGAACTGGAAGGAGAGAACTGGAAGGAATAATTGGTTTTGGGGGTGACTAGAGAGATATACCTGCTGGAGCGCGTGCTGCAGGTGGGTGCTGCTATGGTGACCAGCGAGCTGAGATAAGGGGGGACTTTACCTAGCAAAGACTTGTAGATGACCTGGAGAAGGTGGGTTTGGCGACGAGTTTGAAGCGAGGGCCAGCCAACGAGAGCGTACAGGTCACAGTGGTGGATAGTATATGGGGCTTTGGTGACAAAACGGATGGCACTGTGATAGACTGCATCCAATTTATTGAGTAGGGTATTGGAGGCTATTTTGTAAATGACATCGCCGAAGTTGAGGATCCATAGGATGGTCAGTTTTACAAGGCTATGTTTGGCAGCATGAGTGAAGGATGCTTTGTTGCGAAATAGGAAGCTAATTCTAGATTTAACTTTGGATTGGAGATGTTTGATGTGAGTCTGGAAGGAGAGTTTACAGTCTAACCAGACACCTAGGTATTTGTAGTTGTCCACATATTCTAAGTCAGAACCGTCCAGAGTAGTGATGTTGGACGGGCAGTCAGGTGCAGGCAGCGATCGGATGAAGAGCATGCATTTAGTTTGACTTGTATTTAAGAGCAATTGGAGGCCACGGAAGTAGAGTTGTATGGCATTGAAGCTCGTCTGGAGGGTTGTTAACACAGTGTCCAAAGAAGGGCCAGAAGTATCGTCTGAAATACAGTGTAGACATTGTTAATGTTGTAAATGACAATTGTAGCTGGAAACGGCAGATTTTTATGGATTATCTACCTATGCATTCAGAGGCCCATTGTCAGCAAACATCACTCCTTTGTTCCAGTTGTGTTAGCTAATCCAAGTTTATCATTTTAAATGCTAATTGATCATTAGAAAACCCTTTTGCAATTATGTTCGCACAGCTGAAAACTGTGTTTCTTATTAAAGAAGCAATAAAACTGTCCTTCTTTAGACTAGTATCTGGAGCATCAGCATTTGTGGGTTCGATTACAGTCTATTATTTTTCTAAGAAATTAAGGCTATTCCATTTGAGAAATTGCCAAGAAACTGAAGATCTCGTACAACGCTGTGTACTACTCCCTTCACAGAACAGAGCAAACTGTCTCTATCCATATTATAAAGAGGAGTGGGATGCCCCGGTGCACAACTGAGCAAGAGGACAAGTACATTAGAGTGTCTAGTTTGAGAAACAGACACCTCATAAGTCCTCAACTGGCAGCTTCATTAAATGGTGCAAAACACCAGTCTCAATGTCAACAGTGAAGAGGTGACTCCGAGATGCTGGCCTTCTAGGCAGATATCCTCTGTCCAGTGTCTGTGTTTTTTTTTGCCCATCTTAATCTTTTCTTTTTATTGGCCAGTCTGAGATATGGCTTTGTCTTTGCAACTGCCAAGAAGGCCAGAATCCTGGAGTCGCTTTGTAGATATTCCATTTTAAAAAATCTGCCGTTTCCAGCTACAATACTCATTTACAACATTACCAACGTCTGATACATTTTATGTTATTTTAATGGACAAAAAAATGTGATTTTCTTTCAAAAACAAGGACATTTTTAAGTGACCCCAAACCTTGGAACGGTAGTGTATGTCCGAGCGACATTGGACTAAGATACAGTGGCATAGTATAGAGTACAGTTTACACATATGAGATGGGTAATGCAAGATACATGCAAGATGCAAGAATCACATTATTAAAGTGGCTAGTGTTTAATTTCCTGAAAGTGGCCAGTGATTCCTAATCTATGTCTATAGGCAGCAGCCTCTGATGTGCTGGAGATGGATGTTTAACAGTCAGTGGTGTAGTCTAGAATACAATACAGTATATACATATGAACTGGGTGATGCAATATGTAAACATAATTTAAAAGTGACTAAGATACCATAGAATAGTGTGGAGTACAGTTTATACATAATGCTTGATACATTATTAAGCCTACTCTGCTCAGCATTATCCTTCTGAATAAAATATATTGATACTTACCGGCAACCGCTAGGTGGTGCTAATAAACATGTGTAGCCTAAACCTAATTGCATTCTGTCATTTCATAATCTCTGTGTAGGCCATTTGACTATGACAAATCATTAATGCTTTCATAGCTTCAAATTTGTACAACATGCCATTAAAGCATTATCACCCCTGAAAATAGTAAGAATAATTGCTCAATGTATAATACCTTTGTTAGGCTGTGAGTGAGACAAACCGGCTAATTGTAAAATAAACAAACGTCTGTGTTTTACAATGAAGCAGGTGGGTATTTTCATGAACTATGGATTTTAACCAGTCAGGTTTACGGACTGTTTGGGTATGAACAAATCAAGTTCGGAGGTATTTGGACATGAACCAAGCAGGTTTAAGGGTAGGTCTCTGACGTCAGTTACAACCGATAACAACAACAACAACAATCACCCTGGTTTGTGTGGTAAGAGTGTAAAGCTAGCAATGCCATGGTTGTGAGTTCAATTCCTGCAGGGATCACAAACCCATACTATGTATGCACTCACTGTACTGCACTGTAAGTTGCTTTGGATGAGAGTTTTCTAAGTGGCATATTATCATTATCACCTAGCCAACACTGGTTGTGGTAACTATGGGATTTTATGACAAGGCTATTAATAACAACATGATATATGGACCTATACTAAGATCATTAACGGATGCATTTCTCTAAAATAGGGCTGCCCAACCCTCTTCCTGGAGATCTACAGCTCTGTAGGTTTTCCGTTCAACCCTAATTTAGCATACCTGATTGTATTTATTAGATTATTATAACCCAGAGCCTTGAGTATATACAAAAGAGGGCTTACAAAACTGGAATATTAGTTTGTAAGAGGCTTAAACCTAGAGAAAAACTATTCCTTATTTTTAACTACACTATTAAGTGTAGGGATATTTATACCTCACCTACTCATCTGTATGTGGTCACTCTTATCCTATATCTTCTCTGCTCAAACAAGTATCCTTATGCCGCATTGCTCTGTCCATTTCAGCACCATGGCACTGTCCTCAAGTGCTGCCCAATCTCTACGGCGCCCCAACCATTTCAGCACCATGGTCCTGTCCACCAAATGCATAGACACATGCCAAACAGAACTCACACACCTGATACAAATTTCCCCAGCAAAACACTGAGATAATAGTCAGAGTTGACAAAAGAAGCAGTACTCTAGACTTCATTGGCGCCAAATATTTAAGAAAAACACATTCTTAAAGTGATAGTTCACTCAAAAAATATATTTTTGTATTTAATGAATTAGTCAACTGTTAATTCAATCCCAAAAACATTTTTAAGATAGAACACTTTCAATACGAGAACAAACTATAATAACATTGCATTTTAGCTAAATAGTCCTATAATTTTGCGGCGCTAGTATTAAAAGTGGTCCTAATGAACAAAATACTAAAACTATCCCTTCAAACCCAAATATAGATCATCTCACCTAATTGTCTACAGAGTCTACAGACGCCATATCTACATTTGATCCAGTTTCTCATAGCAGGAAAATAATAATAATCCTGAAGCAAAAGGAAATGTGAATTATTATGTGGATTATAATTAATGGACATTTCTTGTAGGGGTTGATACATTTTTTGTTAGGTCAAATTAAGTCTGAGATTTGAAAGGGGAACATACAAACTTTAGAAGCCTTTTTAAACCTTGAATACACTACAAGTTTGCATTTCCTGCCTTGCAGGAAAACTCCTTCAACAACAGGATGATCAAATTAAGATACAGCTTAGTTTCAGGCAGTCAATTATATTTTTCCTAGTGATTCTGCGGCGTAAAACTTGCCTCTACCACTCCCCTTTCTCACCTGATCCTCTTATATTTTCCATATTGGGTCTGTGAGTGTGGGTGTGTGTTGGGTGCTTACTGAGCTCCTGTGCTGTAAACTGTGACCCAGTGACTCCTCCATGAAATACATTTTCCCAAGGGGCTTAGGAAGGGATTGTGGGGGTATGGCATTGGTTGATGCTTCCTTTGTAGAGTATGGGCTTCACAGATTCTCTCTTCCGCTTCATCTGGCTTTGCTGCTTTGCTCCTCCATCCTCTCCATTTGTGCTGCAGCTCTGAAAGGGCATTGGTGATTTAATGGTGTTTGTGTCTGATTTTGTGTGTTCATGTGTACGCTTCTGACAAAGGCTGTGTTAGTTTGTGTGAATGCTCGACCATGAATGTGTGTTTTTGCATTTAAGATTTTTTGCAATGTGTGTTTGAGCTTATGTGCATTTGTGTATTATGGTAGCATGGATGTAAATGCCACTCATTATACGTGTGTGTGTGTGTGTGTGTGTGTGTGTGTGTGTGTGTGTGTGTGTGTGTGTGTGTGTATTTCTGACCAAGGCTGTTTTTCAATCATAAGCATTACAGAGACATGTTACAAGAGAGCTTCTCTATAAAACTCATCATATATGGTTTACAAGCCAGGCCTGGTGTGCATCACACACACACACACACAGAGAAAGCAGCTGCTCATTCTGCAAACCCAGGAAAGTCAAACCCACCAACCAATTCTTTCAATGCCTGGCAGTCTTCTTTTTATGCCCCGTATTCCTACTGCATCTGAGCATATTGAATATTACTGAAGACAAGCAGGTTTATTCATATTTGAAGGCTCGCAAAGGGGACAGAAGAAGAATCACAATGCAGGTGAATTACAAGGCCGGTAGAAGGAGGGAGGGAGGGAGGGAGGGTGGTGACATTGAGACACTGAATTCAATATCTCATCTGAGATTCTGTACTCATGG
Organism: Oncorhynchus mykiss; assembly: GCF_057628025.1. NCBI lineage: Eukaryota > Metazoa > Chordata > Actinopteri > Salmoniformes > Salmonidae > Oncorhynchus > Oncorhynchus mykiss. Next base: position 4,050,275 of record NC_143047.1, on the reverse strand, counting down.
TCTCACACAAAATGAAGAGCACTACAGAATTTACCCAGGAACTCTATTTACATGCATTAACAATGGGCCCTAGTTAAAAGTAGTGAAATGTGTATGAAATAGGGTGCGATTTGGGACGCACACTAGGGCATCAATACCTAGACGCCTAAATATCGCACCCTATTTCGTACACATGGGTAATTGCCTAGGGGCGCAGCTGGACCTGTTTGAACAGAATTATAGAATTAGGGACAGCATGCTTAAAGTAGCATTAGCATATGCTTAACACAAACTTTACAATTTAAGGCAAAGAGTCGAGGGGGATTGTTTAAGGCTCTGTAATCACTCATTGGAATAAGGCATGTCTGCAGTTATTAATACGAGATTAGGAGTTAAAGCTAGAAGCTGGAAGTTGAATTGATTTTTAAGTACCCTTACCATAATGCCAACTCATGCATAGCCTGAAAGTTCCATTATTTATACTAAATATAGTTTAATTGCCGCTACTTGTCTATGCATGTTTGGGATTGTTATGCAAGACAGTGTGTGTGTGTTTTGATGGTTGCTTTTCATCTACGGTGGTACTGTTCCACTTAAATCAGTCAGGATTTGCTAACAGCTATCGCTAACATGAGCATGCTTTGGAAAACACTGCCGAGAAATGAATAAGGGGGGTGCTACTAAGCTAGCTATGGAATGGAATTGTTTTAGAATTGGTCGTACTGTACCATGGATCATTTAGCTATTTGATTTGACCATTTTTTTATGTTTTATTATTATATTGGATTTGGCCTTTACTGCTATAGCCCATAAAAACGCATTGAATAACACGTTCATAAATGGCAAATCAGGAATAAGGTTTTGAGTTGTGTCTTATATCTAGGACATATAAGAAAGCTAAGGAATTATTTATCATTTTTTTTTGACACATATTTAGCCCTTTAATTTGGTGGGCACAAAACTACTTCCATTCATTTTTTTTAAACCGATACTGGGTTGCCTTCAAATGAGTCCCGTGACACTGGGAGTCATAGAGCAAAACAGAGAACACCATCTTTCTATAGAGGTCATATTAGTTTGTAGGCCAAACCATTCAGACGCTACAGATGTTTTCATGAGAAGATTGGTTTTTGCGATGTCTCCTGGTCTGACAAACTGCGATATAGCTCTGCCGCTTCCCACCTTAAGATATGAAAGGCTGACATAGTCGGATGTGGTGGATTGAGACGCAACCCATGATTAAAAAAAAGTTAAACAGCTTAAACAGACAGATTTGAATTGCAATGTTTTTATTATGTTAATAAGATTGACACACCGATGCATCAATCGACACTATTAACAAATAATTATCTCTTACATGACCCATAATTCACACTGTTCTCCACAAAGCTATCTGCACACACTTCCTGATCTCCTTCTGGGTCTTTTTAATCATTGCCTCTTTTGGAACCCTGCTCACCCTTGGGGGAGACTCAATAAGTGTAAGATAGACGACAGGGGATTTTATAAATTGCAGGCATATACAGCGTATTGGGAAAGTATTCAGACCTCTTGACTTTTTCCACATTTTGTTCCTTTACAGCCTTATTCTAAAATTGATTAAATTGTCTTTTTCCCTCCTCAATCTACACACAATACTCCTTAACAACGAAGCAAAAACAGGTTTTTAGTATTTTTTGCAAATGTATTAGAAATTGAAAACTTAAATATCAAATTTAAATAAGTATTCAGACCCTTTACTTCGTCCTTTGTTGAAGCACCTTTGGCAGCGATTACAGCATCGAGTCTTTTTGGGTATGACGTTACAAGCTTGGCACACCTGTATTTGGGGAGTTCCTACATGTCAGGTTGGATGAGAAGCATCACTACAGAGCCATTTTCAGGTCTTTCCAGAGATGTTTCATCAGGTTTAAGTCCGGACTCTGGCTGGGCCACTCAAGGACATTCAGAGACTTGTCCCAATGCCATTCCTGCGTTGTCTTGAGAACTTTCACCCCAGTCTGAAGTCCTGAGCACTCTGGAGCATGTTTTCATCAATGATCTCTCTGTACTTTGCTTTGTTAATCTTTCCCTCAATCTAGTTTCCCAGTCCCTGCTGCTGAAAAACATCCCCACTGCATGATGCTGCCACCGCCATGCTTCACCGTAGGGATGGTAACAGTATTCCTCCAGACATGACACTTGGCATTCAGGCCAAAGTTCAATCTTAGTTTCATCAGACCAGATAATCTTGTTTCTCATGGTCTGAGAGACCTTTAGGTACCTTTTGGTAAACACCAAGTAAGCTATCATGTGCCTTTTTCTGGGGTGTGGCTTTCATCTGGCCACTCTACCATAAAGGCCTGATTGGTGGATTGCTGCAAAGATGATTGGTGGAATGCCGCAACAGCACCTCGTCAACCTCAGGAGGCTGAAGAAATTTGGCTTGTCACCCAAAACCCTGACTAACTTTTACAGATCCACAATCGAGAGCATCCTGTCAGGCTGTATCACCGCAAGGCTCTCCAGAGGGTGGTGCTGTCTGCACAATGCATCACTGGGGAAAACTACCTGCCCTCCATGACGCCTATAGCACCCGATGTCACAGGAAGGCAAAAAAGATAAAGAAAACAACTACCCGAGCCACTGCCTGTTCACACCACTACCATCCAGAAGGCGAGTTCAGTACAGCTGCATCAAAGCTGGGACCGAGAGACTGAAGAACAGCTTCTATCTCAAGGTCATCAGACTACTAAACAGCAATCACTAACTCCGAGAGGCTGCTGCTTACATAGAGATCCAATCACTGGCCACTTTAACAAATGGATCACTAGTCACTTTAACTTCAGGATAGGGGGCAGTATTTGGATGTTTGGATGAATGAGGTGCCCAAAGTAAACTGCCTGTTACTCAGGCCCAGAAGCTAGGATATGCATATAATTGGTAGTATTGGTAGTATTTAACTTTTCAAGAACTGTTAAAATAATGTCTGTGAGTATAACATAACTGATATGGCAGGTGAAAACCCGAGGACAATCCATCCAGAATAGTTTTTTTCCAGCTCACCCCTGATTACTATGGCTGTCAATGGGAATATAAAAGGAATACCTCCCAGATTGCAGTTCCTAGGGCTTCCACTAGATGTCAACAGTCTTTAGAAAGAGTTTCAGGCTTGTTTTTTGAAAAATGAGCTAGAATTTGTAGTTTTTCTATGTGGCTCCCATTTTGGCTGTAGTGTTTGTAGCGCGTTCCGGTGAGGGCTCGCACTTCGTTATTTATCTCCGGTAACAACAATACTATTCTTCGTCTTAAATTTTATAGTTTATTTTCATATTAGGGTTCCTGAGGATTGATTAGGAACGTTGTTTGACTTGTTTGGAAGAATTTTATTGGTAACTTACAGGATTTCTTTGTATGCATTTTGAACGAGGGAAACCGGTGGATTACTGAGTCAAGCGCGCCAACAAAACTGACTTTTTTGGGATATAAAGATGGACTTTATCGAACAAAACTACCATTTGTGATGTAGCTGGGACACTTTGGATTGCAAAGGGACCCTTTTTTATTGCTATTTTTGACTTTCGTGATGCATCTGATTGGTTGGAAAATGCTTTTAATGCTGTTGTACGCAGGGCGCTGTCCTCAGATAATCGCATGGTATGCTTTCGCCTACAAATATGGTGAAAATGCACGGCGCGAAATTCAAAATACAAAAATTTTAATATTAAACATTCATGAAAATACAAGTGTCTTGCATCGTTTGACCTTTCTAGCACAGATGTTTCTCTAGCGGAACCCCTCGACAACATTCCTCTGAAAAGGCAGCACGCGAAAATCTAAAATATCTTTTAGAAATATGTAACTTTCACACATGAACCTTTTCTGGGATAGGGGGCAGCATTTTCACTTTTGGATGAATAGTGTGCCCAGAGTGCCCATAACCATTCCATCTGTTTGATCTATTCCAGCACATCTGATTTAACCAATCAAGGGCTTGATGATTAGTTAACCAGTTGAATCAGATGTGCTAGTGCTAAAATATATAAAATAAGTGGAACAACTGGGAGCACTCACGGGAGGTTTGAGAAACACTTATTCTGTATATTATTCTGATCAAAACCTTAATTAAATTGAACAAAGAGGAATTGCTACGGTCATTCAATAACCCCCCTCCACCACTACACCACTCTAGTCAAAATCCTCACCATCTTCATTCAAAGCCCCTTCCCCTACTGTTTTCACCAGAGAGAGACAGGGGGAGAAGAAATCTGAAAGCATTTGTGGTTGCCTTATCATGTTCACCAATAGGCACGAATACCTTATAAGGAATTTATTTCCTCGCTCAATCCCTCGTCTCGACTGGCTTTATCGAGAATGTAAAAAAAATTGGCAAGCTGACCACTTCCAAAGAAATTCATCTTGTCTTGAAAAATAATTTTCTACAACCCCCTTCATGGCTCCACCTATAGAATATGGACCATAGAGGGTTATAAAAAATAAATAATAATAAACTGGATTGTGAGGTGTACCGTAGTTCCGACAAAAGCACACATACGTTCACCTCTCCACATACTGTCAATGCTTCTCCAACATGCAGCCCATCAACTCCTATATGGGATTAGATCTTTCAGGTTTAATGTGTTTAAAGGCCCAGTGCAGTAAAAAATGTGATTTTACTGTGGGTTTTTTTATATTTCCACACTATGGGGTTGAAGTAAAATGTGATTTTACCGTGTTTTTTTATATTTCCACACTATGGGGTTGAAATGTATTTATATAGCCCTTCATACATCAGCTGCTATCTCAAAGTGCTGTACAAAAACCCAGCCTAAAACCCCAAACAGCAAGCAATGCAGGTGTTGAAGCACATTGGCTAGGAAAAACTCCCTAGAAAGGTCAAAACCTAGGAAGAAACCTAGAGAAGAACTAGGCTATGAGGGGTGGCCAGTCCTCTTCTGGCTGTGCCGGGTGGAGATTAGAACAGAACATGCTCAAGATGTTCAAATGTTCATAAATGACCAGCATGGTGAAATAATAGGTCTGGGACAGGTAGCACGTCTGGTGAACAGGTCAGGATTCCATAGCCGCAGGCAGAACAGTTGAAACTGGAGCAGCAGCACGGCCAGGTGGACTGGGGACAGCAAGGAGTCATCATGCCAGGTAGTCCTGAGGTATGGTCCTTGGGCTCAGGTCCTCCAAGAGAGAGAGAGAAAGAAAGAGAGAAAGAGAGAGCATACTTAAATTCACACAGGACACCAAATAAGACAGGAGAAGTACTCCAGATATAACAAACTGACCCTAGCCCCCCGACACATAAACTACTGCAGCATAAATACTGGAGGCTGAGACAGGAGGGGTCAGGAGACACTGTGGCCCCATCCGATGATACCCCCGGACAGGGCCAAACAGGAAGGATATAACCCCACTCACTTTGCCAAAGCACAGCCCCCACACCACTAGATGGATATCTTCAACCACCAACTTACCATCCTGAGACAAGGCCGAGTATAGCCCACAAAGATCTCCGCACAACCCAAGGGGGGGCGCCAACCCAGACGGGAAGATCACATCAGTGACTCAACCCACTCAAGTGACGCACCCCTCCTAGGGAAGGCATGAAAGAGCACCAGTAAGCCAGTGACTCTGTAATAGGGTTAGAGGCAGAGAATCCCAGTGGAAAGAGGGGAACCGGCCAGGCAGAGACAGCAAGGGCGGTTCCTTGCTCCAGAGCCTTTCCGTTCACCTTCACACTCCTGGACCAGACTACACTCAATCATATGACCCACTGAAGAGATGAGTCTTCAGTAAAGACTTAAAGGATTGAGACCGAGTTTGCGTCTCTCACATGGGTAGGCAGACTATTCTATAAACATGGAGCTCTGTAGGAGAAAGCCCTGCCTCCAGCTGTTTGCTTAGAAATTCTAGGGACAATTAGGAGGCCTGCGTCTTGTGACCGTAGCGTACATGTAGGTATGTACGGCAGGACCAAATCAGAGAGATAGGTAGGAGCAAGCCCATGCAATGCTTTGTAGGTTAGCAGTAAAACCTTGCAATCAGCCCTTGCCTTGACAGGAAGCCAGTGTAGGGAGGCTAACACTGGAGTAATATGATCAAATTTTTTGGTTCTAGTCAGGATTCTAGCAGCCGTATTTAGCACTAACTGAAGTTTATTTAGTGCTTTATCCGGGTATCCGTAAAGTAGAGCATTGCAGTAGTCTAACCTAGAAATAACAAAAGCATGGATTAATTTTTCTGCAAAAAACATTAAGATCCACAACATTTATTCCATGGGACAAAACTAGGTCCAGAGTATGACTCTGACAGTGAGTAGGTCCAGAAACATGTTGAACAAAACCCACTGAGTCGATGATGGCTCCGAAAGCCTTTTGAAGTGGGTCTGTGGACTTTTCCATGTGAATATTAAAGTCACCAAAAATTTGAATATTTTCTGCTATGACTACAAGGTCCGATCGGAATTCAGGGAACTCAATGAGGAAAGCTGTATATGGCCCAGGAGGCCTGTAAACAGTAGCTATAAAAAGTGATTGAGTAGGCTGCATAGATTTCATGACTAGAAGCTCAAAAGACGAAAACGTCAATTTTTTTTGTAAATTGAAATTTGCTATCGTAAATGTTAGCAACACCTCCGCCTTTGCGGGATGCACGGGGGATATGGTCACTAGTGTAACCAGGAGGTGAGGCCTCATTTAACACAGGAAATTCATCAGGCTTAAGACATGTTTCAGTCAGGCCAATCACATCAAGATTATGATCAGTGATTAGTTTGACTATAATTGCCTTTGAAGTAAGGGATCTAACATTAAGTAGCCCTATTTTGAGATGTGAGGTATCACGATCTCTTTCAAAAATGACAGGAATGGAGGAGGTCTTTATCCTAGTGAGATTGCTAAGGCGAACATCGCCATGTTTAGTTTTGCACAACCCATGTCGGGGCACAGACACGGTCTCAATAGGGATAGCTGAGCTGACTACACTGACTGTGCTGGTGGCAGACTCCACTAAGCTGGCAGGCTGGCTAACAGCCTGCTGCCTGGCCTGCACCCTATTTCATTGTGGAGCTAGAGGAGTTAGAGCCCTGTCTATGTTGGTAGATAAGATGAGAGCACCCCTCCAGCTAGGATGGAGTCCGTCACTCCTCAGCAGGCCAAGCTTGGTCCTGTTTGTGGGTGAGTACCAGAAAGAGGGCCAATTATCTTCAAATTCTACCTTTTGGAGGGGCAGATAACAGTTTTCAACCAGCGATTGAGTTGTGAGACTCTGCTGTAGAGCTCATCACTCCCCCTAACTGGGAGGGGGCCAGAGACAATTACTCGATGCCGACACGTCTTTCTAGCTGATTTACACGCTGAAGCTATGTTGCGCTTGGTGACCTCTGACTGTTTCATCCTAACATCGTTGGTGCCGACGTGGATAACAATATCCCTATACTCTCTACACTCGCCAGTTTTAGCTTTAGCCAGCACCATCTTCAGATTAGCCTTAACGTCGGTAGCCCTGCCCCCTGGTAAACAGTGTATGATCGCTGGATGATTCGTTTTAAGTCTAATACTGCGGGTAAAGGAGTCGCCAATGACTAGGGTTTTCAATTTGTCAGAGCTAATGGTGGGAAGCTTCGGCGTCTCAGACCCCGTAACGGGAAGAGCAGAGACAACCGGTTGAAAGTTTCTGTCGGCTGAATGAGCGACACCGGTTGAGCATTCCTACAGCATTTCCCTCCAGAAACCATTAGAAAGTTGTCCGGCTGTGGGGACTGTGCGAGGGGATTTATACTAACGTTACTATCTGTACTTACTGGTGGCACAGATGCTGTTTCATCCTTTCCTACACTGAAATTACCCTTGCCTAACGATTGCGTCTGAAGCTGGGCTTGCAGCACAGCTATCCTCGCCGTAAGACGATCGTTCTCCTGTATATTATGAGTACAGCGACTGCAATTAGAAGGTATCAAGTGAATGTTACTACTTAGCTTCGGCTGTTGGAGGTCCTGACAAACCACGTCCAGATAAAGCGTCCGGAGTGAAAAAGTTGAATGGGGGAAAAAAAGAAAGAAAAAAAAGAGCTGTTTGAAAATGCATTTCAGCCTATTTTGGTGGGATGGAGTTTGGCCTGCCTGGTGACATTAGTCAATAGACCAATAAGAAAGAAAGTGCCAAACCTCTCTGCCAATAAAAGACAGTTTTCGGTTTTCCCCTCTCCACTCAGACCACTCCCAGACAGTCCAAGCAAAATTATTGCTTGAGAAATTGCTCTTTGCAAAGAAGCTATTTTTGTTTATTTTTTACCATTATAACTGAAAACAATCACAGTAAGGTATTATAATTATTTCATGATAATTACCCATATGATTTGATATTGATTTAAACAGCTGCATTGAGCCTTTAAAGCTACTGGTATAGGGAGAGTTACCTAAATGGGGATTAAATAACCATGGCCTTCAAAAGCCCTCTGAGGCAGTTTATAGGAGCGTTGATATGCACATGCATACAAAATATGTGCGTCAAGACACCTTACCGCCTGATACTGAGCTCGCTGAATCTCAAAAAACAGACTTGATACTAGTATTGAAGCAATGTTGAAGCAGTAAATCTGAACTGAAGAAACTAGACACTATAGTTTACCTGAAATATTCTGAATCCCAAATCAACCCCTGGTGTAGATCTGAGAGGATTGTATAGGTGTCCATGATAGGTGACAAATCCCCTTGGCCTATCAGAGGAAAAGGTGGAGTTATCACTCCGTTGCTTACATGTCTCCAATCCTCTCAAGTACCTACAGGGTAAGGGCTAAGGGTTTATGGAATTCAGGGACTACTTCACTACCGCTACCTGCCACGTTATGCCCATTTCATACACAACACAGGAAAATAACTTGCACATAAATTACAGAATAGGTGACCTTGATCAATCACGTCATTATCGGATTCCATCATTTGTCAGACTGGCAACTCGTCTATCAGTCAAGGCAACCAATCAAAGCATATCTTTTTGCGTTAGGGGATATTGATGTTGACCGAGGATGTTATTCCCTCGTGGCGCTCCCCTCCCATTGGTCCAGATAGACACCAACGGATGACCCCGCGATTAGTTAACCATCGACCTGCAAGTGTCTAATGGTCCATTTCCAGGAAACTTGAACGGGTGCACTGATGGATTCCCACACAGAGATGTAGCGTTTCACCGGCAGCGCTCGCCAATTCAATTAACTTCACAGACCAAGAAGGGGGGGGGGGGGGGGGGGGGTATTAAAGGTGTAGGGGAGATTTTTCAATACAAGCCATCTAGTTGTAGGGTAGCACTAGCGGGTATAAATGACTAAGAAGCTAGAAGGAAATCATACAAGGCGAACGAGAGTGTTTGGCATTTGACATACATCAAGAGGTTGGGGTTAAATTATTTAGACAAGACATTGGTTTGATGGATGTTCTATGCAGGCAGTGGTATGATAGGAAATACAGTGGCTTGCGAAAGTATTCACCCCCTTGGCACTCTTATTTTGTTGCCTTACAACCTGGATTTAAAATATACTTTTTGGGGAGTTTGTGTCATTTGATTTACACTGCATATCTACCATTTTGAAGATGCTAAATAGTTTTTGGGGTGAAACTAACAAGAAATAAGGCAGAAGAACAGAAAACTTGAGAGTGCATACCTATTCACCCCCCCCCCCCCCCCCCCCCCCCAAAAAAAAAAATGTCAATACTTTGCAGAACCAACCTTTTGCAGCAATTACAGCTGCAAGTCTCTTGGGTTGTCTCTATCAACCTCGCAATTCTAGCCACTGGGATTTTTGTCCATTCTTCAAAGCAAAACTGCTCCAGCTCCTTCAAGTCGGATGAGTTCCTCTGGTGTACAACAATCTTTAAGTCATACCACAGATTCTCAATTGGATTGAGTTCGGGCTTTGACTAGGACATTCAAAGACATTTAAATGTTTCCCCTTAAACCACTCAAGTGTTGCTTTAGCAGTATGCTTAGGGTCATTGAACTGCTGGAAGGTGAACCTCCTAAGCAATGGCTTTTTTCTGGTGACTCTTCCGTAAAGCCCAGCTCTGTGGAATGTACAGCTTAAAGTTGTCTTATGGACAGATACTCCAATCTCCGTTGTGGACCTTTGCAGCTCTTTCAAGGTTATCTTTGGTATCTTTGTTGCCTCTCTGATTAATGCCCTCCTTGCCTGGTCTGTGAGTTTTGGTGGGCGGCCCTCTGTTGGCAGGTTTGTTGTGGTGCCATATGCTTTCCATTTTTTAATCATGGATTTAATGGTGCTCTGTGTGATGTTCAAAGTTCAGAGTTCAAAGTTAATTTTTTTATAACCTAACCCTGATCTGTACTTCTCCAGAACTTTGCCCCTGACCTGTTTGGCAAGCTCCTTGGTCTTCATGGTGCCACTTGCTTGGTGATGCCCCTTGCTTCGTGATGTTGCAGGCTCTGGGGCATTTCAGGACAGGTGTATATATACTGAGATCATGTGACACTTAATAAAGTCCACCTGTGTGCAATCTAAATAATTATGTGACTTCTGAAGGTAATTGGTTGCACCAGATCTTATTTAGGGGCTTCATAGCAAAGGGAGTGAATGGATATGCACGCACCACTTTTCTAACTTTTTCACATTTTTTGAAACAAGTCATTTTTTTATTTCACTTCACCAATTTGGACTATTTTGTGTATGTCCATTACATGAAATCAAAATAAAAATCTATTTCAATTACAGGTTGTAATGCAACAAAATTGTCACACCCTGATCTGTTTCACCTGTCATTGTGCTTGTCTCGACCACCTCCAGGTGTCACCCATCTTCCCCATTATCCCCTGGGTATTTATACCTGTGTTTTCTGTCTGTCTGTCTGTGTCAGTTCGTCTTGTCTTGTCAAGTCAACAAGCGTGTTACTCCGTGTGCCTGCTTTTTCCTCTTCTCCCTTTTTTTGCTAGTCCTCCCGGTTTTGACCCTTGCCTGCCTTGACTCTGTACCCGCCTGCCTGACCATACTGCCTGCCCTGACCTTGAGCCTGCCTGCCATTCTGTACCTCCTGGACTCTGACCTTGTTATGATCCTTTGCCTGTCCATGACCATTCTCTTGCCTGCCCCTTGGACACTAATAAATATTAGAGATTGGAACCATCTGGGTCTCGCACTGTGTCCTTATAAAAAATTTGAAAAATGCCAATGGGGATAAATACTTTTGCAAGACACTGTTTTTGGGTGTGTGTGACTATAGCATCCAAAAAGTGACCATTGGACTTAACATTTTGGTTTGACTAAGTTTGTAGGTTCAACAGTTTTTATTAAATGTATTATTTCTGTCTCTCACTTGCTAATTTCTGTCCATTTAGAACAAACATTGTGCTACCTTTTTGTAGCATTTCTGACAATACTAACATTTTTCCAGCCGAATCTCAGAGTTCTAAAACCTGGGCCAACAACCTGGTTGCTGGGCAACAGCAGCTGTAGCTAGCTACTTAGCTAGCTACCAGTCGGATGAGATGCAAGCTACAAGCAAAATAAGTTAGCTAGATATACAGTGGGGCAAAAAAGTATTTAGTCAGCCACCAATTGTGCAAGTTCTCCCACTTAAAAAGATGAGAGAGGCCTGTAATTTTTATCATAGGTACACTTCAACTATGACAGACGTAATGAGGAAAAAAAATCCAGAAAATCACGTGGTAGGATTTTTTATGAATTTATTTGCAAATTATGGTGGAAAATAAGTATTTGGTCACCTACAAACAAGCAAGATTTCTGGCTCTCACAGACCTGTAACTTCTTCTTTAAGAGGCTCCTCTGTCCTCCAATTGTTACCTGTATTAATGGCACCTGTTTGAACTTGTTATCAGTACAAAAGACACCTGTCCACAACCTCAAACAGTCACACTCCAAACTCCACTATGGCCAAGACCAAAGAGCTGTCAAAGGACACCAGAAACAAAATTGTAGACCTGCACCAGACTGGGAAGACTGAATCTGCAATAGGTTAGCAGCTTGGTTTGAAGAAATCAACTGTGGGAGCAATTATTAGGAAATGGAAGACATGCAAGACCACTGATAATCTCCCTCGATCTGGGGCTCCACGCATGATCTCACCCCGTGGGGTCAAAATGATCACAAGAACGGTAAGCAAAAATCCCAGAACCACACGGAGGGACCCAGCTCTCTGAATGACTTGCAGAGAGCTGGGACCAAAGTAACAAAGCCTACCATCAGTAACACACTACGCCGCCAGGGACTCAAATCCTGCAGTGCCAGACGTGTCCCCCTGCTTAAGCCAGTACATGTCCAGGCCCGTCTGAAGTTTGCTAGAGAGCATTTGGATGATCCAGAAGAAGATTGGGAGAATGTCATATGGTCAGATGAAACCAAAATATAACTTTTTGGTAAAAACTCAACTCGTCGTGTTTGGAGGACAAAGAATGCTGATTTGCATCCAAAGAACACCATACCTACTGTGAAGCATGGGGGTGGAAACATCATGCTTTGGGGCTGTTTTTCTGCAAAGGGACCAGGACGACTGATCCGTGTAAAGGAAAGAATGAATGGGGCCATGTATGGTGAGATTTTGAGTGAAAACCTCCTTCCATCAGCAATGGCATTGAAGATGAAACGTGGCTAGGTCTTTCAGCATGACAATGATCCCAAACACACCGCCCGGGCAACGAAGGAGTGGCTTCACATTTCAAGGTCCTGGAGTGGCCTAGCCAGTCTCCAGATCTCAACCCCATAGAAAATCTTTGGAGGGAGTTGAAAGTCCTTGTTGCCCAGCAACAGCCCCATAACATCACTGCTCTAGAGGAGATCTGCATGGAGGAATGGGCCAAAATACCAGCAACAGTGTGTGAAAACCTTGTGAAGACTTACAGAAAACGTTTGACCTCTGTCATTGCCAACAAAGTGTTGTGATAAACTTTATTTATTGACCAAATACTTATTTTCCACCATAATTTGCAAATAAATGTATGAAAAATCCTACAGTGTGATTTTCAGATTTTTTTTTTCTCATTTTGTCTGTCATAGTTGAAGTGTACCTATGATGAAAATTACAGGCCTCCCTCATCTTTTTAAGTGGGAGAACTTGCACAATTGGTGGCTGACTAAATACTTTTTTGCCCCACTGTAGGTATATTTAGCTATAGAGGGTTTTTCATTTGACCAAATTAGAGCACAAACAAATAAGCTACCGAACGTCCTTTGCTGCTATTACAGCCAGTTAGCAAGCCAACTAGACTGTAGCTACCAATGTTGACAATATATCCTAGCCAGCTATCTACCCAGGTAAGTAAAGTGCATAGTTAACACCAAACTTTGGGAAACTGTCATGCTGCTAACTTATAATACATGCGATTGGCATTAGTCATCTTACTCCGGCATGATACAGTCAAGCTGTAAAGCTGTAAACCAAGATCAGTCTCTCATAACACAAACTGTAGCTGATAAAATGAATAGTCTCGCTAAGAAACAGATAGCTATGTTGTATCTAAACCTGGCCAATACACATTCATGTAGCACATTGGCTGTGGATTGTACACATGCTACTGTAGCTAGCTAACTAGCCCCATAATTAGCTAGATCAAAACACGAGACAGACACGTTGCTGTTTTAGCATCCAGAACCAATTCCAGCCCTTACCTTATGATGCATTAATTCAGTATACTCTGTCAATGCAATTTTCTGCATTCCATTTTAATCCACATTTGCGCTGACTGATCAACAGTGCCAAGACTTTTTTCAGTGTGTTCCCAGAAATCTGAACCCAGTAACAAAATTACATTGAAAGAATATGTATTTTCCAGCTGAAAATACATATTTTTTAAGAAGTTTAAAATCCGGACTTTGAAAATATGTTTTTTTCCGGACGTTGAAATCGGTTTATTTTCTGTTCTGAATTCATGTTGAAAATACTCTATTTTTTTGACTGTACTGTAATGTACTGCGCTCTGCTGTGCTCTACTGAAGTGGTTCTCAAACTCTCCTCTGGGACCCCCAAATATTTCACAATTTTGCTGTAGCTCTGAACTAGCTATTCAAGAGCTTGAGGATTAGTTGACAAGTTGAATCAGGTGTGCTAGCTCTGGAATAGATCAATTACATGGAACGGCCTGGGGTCCCGATGGAGTGTTTTGAGAGCCATTACTCTCCTGTACTGTACTGTGCTGTCCAAACTTGTGAATCATATACAGTGCATTCAGAAAGTATTCAGACCCCTTGACTTTTTCAACATTTTGTTACGTTCCAGCCTTGTTCTAAAATGGATTACATCGTTTTTCCCCCTCATCAATCTAGACACATTACCCCATAATGACAAATCAAAACAGGTTTTTAGAAATGTTTTCAAATGTGTAAAAAAAAAAACTTAAATATCACATTAACATAAGTATTCAGACCCTTTACTCAGTAGTTTGTTGAAGCACCTTTGGTAGCGATTACAGCCTTGAGTCTTCTTGGGTATGATGCTACAAGTTTGGCACACCTGTATTTGGGGAGTTTCTCCCATTCTTCTCTGCAGATCTTCTCAAGCTCTGTCAGGTTGGATGGGGAGCATCGCTGCACAGCTATTTTGATGTCTCTCCTGAGATGTTCCATCGGGCTTGTCCGGGCTCTGGACATTCAGAGACTTGCCCCAAAGCCACTACTGCGTTGGCTTGGCTGTGTGCTTAGGGTTGTTGTCCTGTTGGAAGGTGAACTTTCGCCCCAGTCTGAGTGCTCTGGAGCAGGTTTTCATCAAAGATCTCTCTGTACTTTGCTCCGTTCATCTTTCCCTCAATCCTGACTATTCTCCCAGTCCCTGCCACTAAAAAACATCCCAACTGAAATGTATTTATTTAGTTAAGAACCAATTCTTATTTTCAATGACAGCCTAGGAACAGTAGGTTAACTGCCTGTTCAGGGGCAGAACGAGAGATTCGTACTTTGTCAGCTCAGGGATTTGAACTTGCAACCTTCCGGTTACTAGTCCAACGCTCTAACCACTAGGCTACCCTGCATGATGCTGCTACCACCATGCTTCATTTTAGGGATGGTGCCAGGTTTCCCCAAGATGTGATACTTGGTATTCAGGCCAAAGAGTTCATTCCTGGATTCATCAGACCAGAGAATCTTGTTTCTCATGGTCTGAGAGTCTTTAGGTGCCTTTTGGCAAATTCCAAGTTGGCTGTCATGTGCCTTTTACTGAGGAGTGGCTTCTGCCTATCCACTCTACCATAAAGGCCTGATTGGTGAAGTGCTGCGGAGATGGTTGTCCATCTGGAAGGTTCTCCCATCTCTACAGGTGAACTCTGGAGCTCTCTCAGAGTGACCAATGGTTTCTTGGTCACATCCCTGACCCAAGGCCCTTGGTATTCAGGCCAAAGAGTTTAATCTTGGTTTCATCAGAAAGATAATCTTGTTTCTCATGGTCTGAGAGTCCTTTAGGTGTCTTTTGGCAAACTTTGCACAAACTTCCCCTACCTTGTTTTTAAGGTATCTGTGACCAACAGATTGTCACGATCGTCGTCAGGAGCGGACCAAAATGCAGCGTGGCATGTGTTCATGATGATTTTTTAATAAAAGAAAGCACTGAACACTGAATACAAACTATACAAAACAATAAACTAATAACGACCGTGAAGCTATAATGAGAACTGTGCTGACACAAGCAACTAACAGACATAGACAATCACCCACAAACAAACAGTGAAACCCACTGTTAATAACTACAACCTAAAACTTCTTACCTGGGAATATTGAAGACTCATGTTAAAAGGAACCACCAGCTTTCATATGTTCTCATGTTCTGAGCAAGGTTAGCTTTATTACATGGCACATATTGCACTTTTACTTTCTTCTCCAACACTTTGTTTTTGCATTATTTAAACCAAATTGAACAGGTTTCATTTTTTATTCGAGGCTAAATAGATTTTATTTATGTATTATATTAAGTTTAAATAAGTATTCATTCAGTATTGTTGTAATTGTTATTATTACAAATACATTTAAAAGAATTGACCGATTAATCGGTATCGGCTTTTTTGGTCCTCCAATAATCGGTATTGGCGTTGAAAAATCATAATCGGTCGACCTCTAACACACACACAAACACACACACACACACACGCACAGTACCTTCATATACTATTGTACAAGCACACATCTGTGACCGAAGCATCAACCAAATTGTATGTGACCTGATCATAGTCATGTATTTTTATGTTCCTGTCTCCCGTTGGTAGTATCCTCACACAACCTCAAAACTATGTACAGTACCCCCCCCCCCCCCCCCCCCCAAAAAAAACAGCCTAATACATTTTTTGGGGGGCAGTTTGTGAAATTCCTCCAACCCTGGCATCTAATTGTACACCTCATTGGGAAATCGCTAAGCTACTAATTCCTTTGTGAGCATTCTGTTTCTCAGAGAGTTCTGCAAGAATGCTCCGTGACGTTTGTATTTGTTTCTCTCTCTTGCAGTTCTCACACTTTTTTTGCCCACTCACTCTCTGTGTATCGCTCCCTACCGTCCCCCTCTCTGCATCTCCCCCCTTGGTGCATCTCTCTCTCTCTCTCTCTCTCTCTCTCTCTCTCTCTCTCTCTCTCTCTCTCTCTCTCTCTCTCTCTCTCTCTCTCTCTCTCTCTCTCTCTCTCTCTCTCTCTCTCTCTCTCTCTCTCTCTCTCTCTCTCTCTCTCTCTCTCTCTCTCTCTCTCTCTCTCTCTCTCTCTCTCTCTCTCTCTCTCTCTCTCTCTCTCTCTCTCTCTCTCTCTCTCTCTCTCTCTCTCTCTCTCTCTCTCTCTCTCTCTCTCTCATTTCTGCACTCTCTGTCTCTGTGCATCCCTGTACTCATCTCCCCACCCATGTACCCATCTCATGGTAGCAGAGGTAAACAAGACTTATAGAGTTGGTCTGTGCAGAGGAATACATATTGCAGGTTTAGTTTGCTATGCAAGGCTCTGGAGTTTTCATTACACCCGAAGCACAACAACAACTACATCAACAACCGCACAGGCACATGGCCTATTACAAATGTGTTTACTAACCGCCGCCCGAATGCAGAAATGGAAAAGGAATGGTGGGGGAAGGCAAACACAGGGCCAAAATGGTTGGTGTGAAGAAGAAATTGCCATGATTCCTACATTTCCTGTATCTTGTTATGCCTTAAATTGCAACTGGGGCAACCAGATGTGGCCCCAGTCTTGCTTTCTTTTTTCTCTCTCTCTCATTTCAAAGGGCATTATTGGCATGAGAAACATATGTTTACATTGCCAAAACAAATGGAATAGACAATAAACAAAAGTCAAATAAACAACGGAAACATATATATATATTTTTTTTAAAGAATATAGACATTTCAAATGTTATCTTATTGGCAATGTACAATGCTGTAATAATGTGAAAGTAGTTGAAGTGTGAAAGGGAAAATAAATAAACAGATAATATAGGTTGCATTTACAATGTTGTTTGTGCTCCACTGGTTGCTCTTTTCTCATGACAACAGGCCACAAATCCTGCTGCTGTGACTGCACACTGCGGTATTTCGCCTAACAGATATGGACGTTTATCAAATTTTGATTTCTTTTCAAATTCTTTGTGATCTGTGGGAAATATTTGTCTCTCCTGTGGTCATACATTTGGCAGGAGGTTAGGAAGTGCAGCTCGGTTTCTACCTCATCTTGTGGGCGGTGTGCACATGTCTACAGTACTTCTCTCACTCTCTCTTTTCACACACAATTAAAATGGCCAAGTTGCATTTAGCTCTCTCGCTTCTTATAATCACAGTCGTTTTTGGAAAACTACAATGTCTAGGTTAATTTCTGTGTGACAGTATAGCATGGGCGACCTAACTGCAGCGTCTTGCTGTCTGTCTTTCTGAGTTAATTGCTGCGTGGGAAAGCATATGAATAGTCCATTAACACATAATGTGTGTAAATTGTCCTTGCATAACAAACTAGAGATTTGTTCATTAGGCGGCAAACGGGAGAAAACGGAATGAAAAAGGGAGGGACTACCTGGACTCATTTTTAATGTTTTCCATTGCAATCCCTAATGAACATGGCCCATCTGTTAAAGCTAGCCAACAGGGTCGTATTCATTAGGCACCAAAAGGAAGAAAATCGACCGATACAAGAAGGCACTACCTGGAATTATCCAGTTACAGACACACATCTTTGTTTTCTGTTGCAAAACGTTTTCAAACTTGTGAAAAGCCAAAAAGTTGTGATGCTGATAGGCTGCTGTAAGGGAATGTAGGATAACTACTGTGTCCATATTAGGACAGCCTCAGGACAGCCTGCTGGCTGGGTTGAATACTAATATGTGTACTGCGTGTTTATGTCTCCCCTGGATAGTGGAAAGATAGAGTACCGTTCTGACAGCAGCAACCTTTTTCCTCAACTTTGCCTGAAGCTGGCCACCTGGATGGTATTTCGCATTGCAAAACAGCCCCCTGAAAAATGTTGATGCCGTGGTTCTTCGGGTAACGCTGCCAAAGAACTGCCCTTACTGGTTCAATGTTAATTGGCCATCCTCATCCCCCTTCCCTCCATCGCTCCCTTTCTGCATCCTCCCATCCCTTTCTCATATCTCCCTGTCCTCCTTCCCACCAAGTTTTGAAGATGTCTCAGGAAGCGCTGAGGTTTAGTCCCTCCCTTTTTCTCTCTCCCTCAAGTTTCTCCTTCTCTCTCACCCTCCATTTTTTTCTCCCCCCCCCTCTCTATTTCTATATATATATATATATCTCTCTCAAAGGGCCTTATACATACATATGTAGGATCTTAATTTGATCACCATGTTGCAGGAGAAACTTCCTGCGATGCAGAACATTTAAAAATTGTAGTGTATCTGAGGTTTAAAAAGGCTTCTGAAGTTCCACTTTTCCCTTAAGATTTTCCCTGAAGAAAAATGTATCAACCCCCACAAAAAATATCCATTAATTATAATCAACATAATAATTTGAATTTCCTGTTGCTGCAGGATTATTTTCATGCTGCTAGCGAACTCAAACTGCCTCAAATTAAAATCCTACATCTGTACAGACCTAACGTTGGGTTGGGGGAGCGGGCCGAGGATTTAAACTGCTCGGTTTAGCTTCTGTTCTTTAATGATGTCTCTATTTAGAAAAAAAAGAGAAGGAACGATTAAGTTCGCCCACTGAAACTGATTCATCCTTCAGCAAGCGATACTAAAGATATTCATTTGCCTGTGGGGTAGTTCCATAATCCTACTTCCTTCTGTCCTGGCACCTCATCATTCTCCCACTAATGTGAGTCATATGGTTTTATTGCTCCAAGCCCCCCCCCCCCCTCCACTTCCTTTCTCTCTCTCCCTCCGCCCCTCCCACTGCCCCAACTGCTCACTTATAATGGCCTCTGCAATTGATATTTTCCCTGAGGTACAATACTTCGTTTTTGGTTTCTTACTTCCAATTAAATAATTGATCTCTCAGTTGTTTCATTTTGTACATCAATGCTTTCTTTTTAGCCTGGTTGTCAGGTCAAGGCATCTAAAGATTGAATCTACATCTTGGACAGTTTTGCTGCTTTCATCTTTGTCCCGTTTTTACCCGCAATGCTTTCAGAAAAATTGGGAAATTGTTCTCGGAGGAGCGCTGGCAGAGTTTAGCTAGTCCATTAGGCGCTAATACATAACTTAATTTCCTTAGATAATCATTTAATTATATTTACATGGTACTTTACCAGCTGACAGCTGTTTACTTTTCCTGTCATCACTTGATAAATACCATCTAGAAATGTGAGGATACGTGTCAACACGAGTAGCACTCACACCCACACTTGTAATATTGCACAGCGTTGTTTCTCCACTGTAAACTACTTAATTTGGCCTAATGGGCCTAGCAGAAATCCCAGGTGAGCCAGATACACAGTATGTTCCATATAAATATATGTATTACATTGTAATAGCTAATTTATAACTGCATTGAACTTAATTACAGGCATAGGCCGAGCCAGAATGCATCATTAACCCCCGTAGCTAAGTTGGCTTGCTTTTGTGATGTTGTGCTGCTTGTTCTATACAGTATGTTTTATATTAAAAGTTCCCGAACAATGGGGGGAAAAAATCATCACATTTTATAATATTTGGATGAAATCATTTCATAATAAATGACCCAAGTAGGAAAAATGACTGTAGCTTGTACAGTACATTGACAAAGTTGATCATAAAGTTACCGGTCCACTTTTTTTTTAAACTTTATTTGACTAGGCAAGTCATTTAAGAACAAATTCAGGAGCATTACTTCTGGCATTATGCAACGTAACGTAATGCCGGACATTTTATACACCAATGGTAGCTTCTTATAATCTTAACTAATTTAAATATGTAATGTCTTTATTAAACTGTCATCACATGTGCGCATCATACGGCTTTGTTTACAGAACGTGGCAGAACGATACTGGTAACTAACCCCTTTTCATCTGTGTTGTGACTTTTAACTAGCAAGCTACTTTCCAGCATGCCGTAAAAAGTGCACTGTGTTGTGACTGGATGCCATAGTGTAAATTTAACCATTTTCTGAAGAATGAAGACATCCGACAGCACCGAAAATCCGATCATGACTTGGGTGAGTGCACATTTCGAACTAAGTTGAGTTTAATAGTCGCATGTGCAGGGTTGCAGTGTCACGTTCTGACCTTAGTTCCTTTATTATGTTCTTGTGTTAGTTTGGTCAGGGCGTGAGTTGGGGTGGGTAGTCTATGTTCTTTTTTCTATGTAGTATTTATGCGTTTGGCCTGGTATGGTTCTCAATCAGAGGCAGGTGTCGTTTGTTGTCTCTGATTGAGAATCATACTTAGGCAGCCTGTTTTCCCCATTTTATTTGTGGGTGATTGTTTTCTGTCTCTGTGTCTTCACCAGACAGAACTGTTTCGTTTTCATTCGTTCTCCTTGTTATTTAGTTTTTTTGTGTTCAGTGTTAATAAATCTCAACATGGACACGTACCACGCTGCATATTGGTCCGATCCTTCATACTCCTCGTCAGAGGAAGACGAATCGCGTTACATGCAGATGTACTTACAGTGAAATAATGCAGGACAAAGTCAGATAATACAATAAATAGATACAAATACCGATATTAATAATAACATACAATGTAAAAAATTAACAATTGTGGCAATGATAAATGTCCAATGAGGTGGGGGCAGGGTAAATGTCCATTGGGGGAGGGAGAGGGGGTCCATAGGGGTAGAAGCAGGGGGGGGGGGAGACCGGCAGTGCAGAAGGGGGACAGGGGGAGCAAGTAGCTGACTAGTGGTGACTATTCAGCAGTGTGATGGTCTGGGGGTAGAAGTTATTGTGTCTTAGTGATGGAAATGGGGAGAACAGGCTATGGCTGGGGTCTCTGATATTTTCCTGCGACACCTGGCTTCGTAGGTGTCCTGGAGGGCAGGCAGTGTGCACTGAATGGTGCGTTCGGCTAAGTGTACCACCCTCTGTAGTGCTTTAAGGTCCGCGGCGGTAGAGTTGTCTTATCAGGCTGTGATGCGGCCCAACAGTATGCTCTCAAATGGTGCTCCTGTAGAACAGTGTGAGGACCCTCGGGGAGTGGCCATGCCAAATATTGTAAGTATCCTGAGGGGGAGTAGGTTTTGTCATGCTCTCTTCATGACTATCTTGGTGTGCTTGGACCCTGTTAGTTTGTTGGTGATGTGGACGCCAAGGAACGTGAAGCTCTCAACCTGCTCCACTTCAGCCCCGTCGATGAGAATGGGGGAATGCTCGGTCCTCCTTTCCCTGTAGTGGGGAATCATCTCCTTTGTCTTGATCACATTGAGGGAGAGGTTGTTGTCCTGGCACCACACGGCCAGGTCTCTGACCTCCTCCCTATAGGCTGTCTCATCGTTGTCTGTGATCAGGTATGGTGCCAGGACAACAACCACTCCCTCAACGGGATCAAGACAAAGGAGATGATTGTGGACTACAGGAAAAGGAGGACCAAGCATGCCCACATTCTCATTGACGGGGCTGAAGGGTAGTGGGGTGCCGTGTTAAGAATGGCTATGCATGTAACTGTGGCTGTTTGACTTGTGAGCAGTATATTTTCTGTAGTAGTCACTATATGTTTTTCACTATATATTTTTGTTTTTCCATCCCTAAGCCCCCTACATTGAGTCAGAGAACTGCCAGCACACAGCTGACACAAAGGAATATTGTCCACAAAAGGAGCTGCGGTGTTTCTAGTATTTGTAATTTACCCCTGAAAATCATATTTTGCAATTCCATTGTGTGGGTTGTTGTCTTACAGTTGATGTAGCTTGGGTCATTGGGGCTAATCATGTTGATTAGAGGGTGAGGGGGTGGGTTATTAGTATTTCACTTTATTTTCCTTTTTCCACTATTATCAAGTTGTAATCATAGACATTTTACAAAATTCAACATCTACTCTGTCTGGTGTACAGCAATCTTTAAGTGATACCACAGATTCTCAATTGGATTGACGTCTCTGCTTTGACTGGGCCATTCCAAGACATTTAAAACTAGTTGGATATAGGGGGCGCTCTTTTAATTTTTGGATGAAAAACGTTCCCGTTTTAAACAAGATATTTTGTCACAAAAAGATGCTCGACTATGCATATAATTGACAGCTTTGGAAAGAAAACACTCTGACGTTTCCAAAACTGCAAAGATATTGTCTGTGAGTGCCACAGAACTGATGTTACAGGCGAAACCCAGATAAAAATCCAATCAGGAAGTGCCGCATTTTTTGAAACCGCCTCATGCCAATGACTCCTTATATGGCTGTGAAGGAGCTAGGAGTCAGCTTACATTTTCCACGTTTTCCCCAAGGTGTCTGCAGCATTGTGACGTCTTTTTAGGCATTTCCATTGGAGAATGGCTGTAAGAGACCATATAGGGCGAGTGGTCGCATGGTGTCTCCCGGAGAAAACCTTGCGTAAATTACTGAGGTAGCCATTTTTCCAATTGTTTCTTATGAGAAACCAACTGCCTCGACGGATATATTATCGAATACATATGTTAAAAACACCTTGAGGATGGATCCTAAACAACGTTTGCCGTGTTTCTGTCGATATTTTGGAGTTAATTTTGAAAAAAGTTTCTCAGCCAAGCATGATGAACAAACGGGAGCTATTTCGCCTACAAAAATAATATTTTTGGAAAAAAGGAACATTTGCTATCTAACTGGGAGTCTGCTGAGTGAAAGCATCCGAAGTTCTTCAAAGGTAAATTATTTAATTTGGTTGCTTTTCTTATTTTCGTGAAAATGTTGCCTGCTGCCTGCAGAGCTTATTATAGCATTATGCCATGATAAACTTACACAAATGCTTGTCTAGCGTTGGCTGTAACGCATATTTTGAAAATCTGAGATGACAGTGTTGTTAACAAAAGGCTAAGCTTGTGTTTGAATATCTTTATTTCATTTGATTTGCGATTTTCATGAATAGGAAAAGTTGCGTTATGGTAATGCGCTTGAGGCTATGATTACGCTCCCGGATACGGGATTGCTCGCCGCTAGAGGTTAAATGTTTCCCCTTAAACCACTCGAGTGTTGCTTTAGCAGTATGCTTAGGGTCATTGTCCTGCTGGAAGGTGAACCTCTGTCCCGGGTCTCAAATCTCTGGAAGACTGAAACAGGTTTCTCTCAACAATTTCCCTGTATTTAGCGCCATCCATCATTCCTTCAATTCTGACCAGTTTCCCAGTCCCTGACATGAAAAACATCCCCACAGCATGATGCTGCCACCACCATGCTGTTGGTATTCTCGGGATGTGTTCTCTGGGTGATGAGAGGTGTTGGGTTTGCGCCAGACATAGCATTTTCCTTGATGGCCAAAAAGCAACATTTTAATCTCATCTGACCAGAGTACCTTCTTCCATATGTTTGGAGAGTCTCCCACCTGCCTTTTGGCGAACACCAAACATGCTTGCTTATTTTTTTCTTTAACCTGTCTACGATATTGGTTCCCAATTGGGAATCAACCCTCCCACGTTCAGCTGAAACGGCGGCGCATGGAACGCAAAAATATTCTTAAAAATATTTAACCTCCACACATTAACAAGTCCAATAGCTCAAATGAAAGATAAACACCTTGTTCATCTAGCCAGCAAGTCAGATTTCTAAAATGTTTTACGGCGAAAACATAGCACATATATATGTAAAACCACCACCAGACACAGCTCATTTGAATAGCCAAAACATGCAATCAACAAACGCAGGATTAAAAAATAAATCGCTCACTAACCTTTTGAAAATCTTCATCAGATGACAGTAATATGACATGTTACACAGTACATTTTTTTTTTTTCAATAATATGCCATTTATATCCATAAATGTCCATTTACAGTGAGTTCACGTTCAGAAATTACTCAAAAATGCCCACAGGAAATCTAGGTAGCGCGGCAAGATAACGTAAATAGACATCATAAACTTTGACTAAACATACATGTTCTACATATAGTTAGAAAGATACACTGCTTCTTTATGCAACCGCTTTGTTAGATTTATTTTTAACGTTACAGAAATCGCACACTATTCAATATGCTGAGACGGCGCTCAGTTCCAAGCTACATTTCTACGTAATGTTGGAGTCAACAGAAACACAGATTTAAGCATAAATATTCCCTTACCTTCGATGGTCTTCGTTCAGAATGTTCTGGAAGGCTTCATACTTACCCAATACATCGTTTGGTTTCAAGTCTTGCGTCTTTGTATTAGCTACTGCTAATAACATCAGCTGAAATGCACCCAAAATGTCCTCTGGTCCGGAAAAGTTGCGCATCAAAACTTCAAAATTACATATTATATGTCGACTAAACAGGTCAAACTAAGTGCAGAAGCAAGCTTTATGATGTTTTAGACACGCAAAACAAACTTCAATTCAATCGGCCATCGTCTGCCCTTCTCTTGAGTGCTGGAACAAAGGAATGGCTGGGACCAATTCGCGCCCCTACGCACAGCCTATTTTCTCGTGGCACGCACTAATTTCACTCCCATAGGGTCAATTCTCGCGGGATTTGAACGATTCAAAGCTCTACTGAAAGAGGACATCTAGCGGAAGAGATAGAAAGTCTCCCCAGAATCAGAATCAATCAAAAACTAGTTTGGAAGAATGCCTGCCCTGTGAGTTCTGCTATACTTACAGACATAATTCCAACGGTTTTAGAATCTTTAGAGTGTTTTCTATCCAATAATAATTTTTATTTGCATATATTAGCAATTTTTGACAGATTTTTTTTTCAGTTTACTAGGGGTACCCAATCTCTCCAAAGGGGGCTTATGTCTGCCATATCCTTAACAGGTTTTAATCAATGGCTTTTTTCTGGACATTCTTTTGTAAAGTCAAATCAAATCAAATTTATTTATATAGCCCTTTGTACATCAGCTGATATCTCAAAGTGCTGTACAGAAACAATGCAGGTGTAGAAGCACGGTGGCTTGGAAAAACTCCCTAGAAAGGCCAAAACCTAGGAAGAAACCTAGAGAGGAACCAGACTATGTGGGTTGGCCAGTCCTCTTCTGGCTGTGCCGGGTGGAGATTATAACAGAACATGGCCAAGATGTTCAAATATTCATAAATGACCAGCATGGTCGAATAATAATAAGGCAGAACAGTTGAAACTGGAGCAGCAGCACGGCCAGGTAGACTGGGGACAGCAAGGAGTCATCATGTCAGGTAGTCCTGGGGCATGGTCCTAGGGCTCAGGTCCTCCGAGAGAGAGAAAGAGAGAATTAGAGAGAGCACACTTAAATTCACACAGGACACCAAATAGGACAGGAGAAGTACTCCAGATATAAAAAACTGACCCTAGCCCCCCGACACATAAACTACTGCAGCATAAATACTGGAGGCTGAGACAGGAGGGGTCAGGAGACAGCCCAGCTCTGTAGAGTGTGCAGCTTAAAGTGGTCCTATGGACAGATACTCCAATCTCCGCTGTGAAGCTTTGCAGCTCCTTCAAGGTTATTTTTAGTCTCTTTGTTGCCTCTCTGATTAATGCCCTCCTTGCCTGGTCTGTGAGTTTTGGTGGGCGGCCCTCTCTTGGCAGGTTTGTTGTGGTGCCATATTCTTTCAGTTTTTTAACAATGGATTTAATGGCGCTCCGTGGGATGTTCAAAGTTTTGAATATTTTTTTATAACCCAACCCTGATCTGTACTTCTCCACAACTTTGTCCCTGACCTGTTTGGCGAGCTCCTTGGTCTTCATGGTGCCGCGTGCTTGGTTGTGCCTCTTGCTTAGTGGTGTTGCAGACTCATTGGCCTTTCAGATCAGGTGTGACAGATCATGTGACACTTAGATTGCACACAGGTGGACTTTATTTAACTAATTATGTGACTTCTGAAGGTAATTGGTTGCACCAGATCTTATTTAGGGGCTTCAAAGGGGGTGAATACATAAGCACACACTTCTTTAAAAAATATATATAAATATATATATTTTTTTAAACAAGTCATTTTGTTAATTTCACTATTTTGTGTATGTCAATTACATTAAATCCAAATAAAAAAACATTTAAATTACAGGTTGTAATGCAACAAAATAAGAACAACGCCAATGGGGATGAATACTTTAACTGTACTGTAACTGTTCTATGATGTTAGCAATTCGTTTATGATCTACTCATTCTACAATGTTTCTGGCATTTTTGAAGTACTCAATTTGAAATATACAATATTCAGTTGTGCACTTTCTGGTGAAAGTTTTGAATGTTTCTATTTGGAATATGTGTGCCTGAAATGCTCAATTGATTTGAACTGAATAACTATGACTTACAATATGTCTTCACAGTTTTCACAGCATGTCCCGCCTTCTTTATCTTGGGAAAGCTGATTTTGTATCACAGCATTACTGCTGCGGTGATTGCCTGGGTAGTTGTGGAACCCATCCAACTTGAAGGAGCTGGAGCAGTTTTGCCTTGAAGAATGGGCAAAAATCACAGTGGCTAGATGTGCCAAGTTTATAGAGACAACCCCCAAGAGACTTGCAGCGGTAATTGCTATGAAGTATTGACTTTGGGGGGGTGAATAGTTATGCACGCTCAAGTTTTCAGTTTTTTTTTTCTTTTTTCTTGTTTGTTTCACAATAAAAAATGTTTTGCATCTTCAAAGTGGTAGGCATGTTGTGTAAATGAAATGATACAAACCCTCAAAATCTACATTTTATTTTCAGGTTGTATGACAACAAAATAAGAAAAATGCCAAGGGGGGTGAATACCACTAACAAAAGGAAATTAAATCCAATACCAATTTAATAAACATTTCCCTTTTCAAAAACATTACAGTCTACGTAGACAGGCTCCTGGATCTCCTCTTCAACGAGGTCACCGTTGATCCAATGACATATATGGGGAAGCTGTGCGAGCTCTCCATCCCAGGACCCCTGTCTGCCCAGTATGAGAGGCCTGACAAGGAGAAGGATTTTTCTCCTGCTTCAAACTTGGGGATGACTGAAGCCAAGTGGGTGACTGAAACCTGCTTGATTGAAGCTGGGAACATGTTCCCCCTCCTCTCCCACTCCCCTCCCCATCAATCCTAAAGCCTAAGTTATTCAATTAGTTTTTTCAACCATTCAGACAGGGGATGAGTGTTACAAATTATATGAATCAATGGATCAATGGGGTCCTGCACAATGTAGGGTGGCCAGGTGCCTATATTAGGCTTATGGCTCTGATAAAAAGTTCTGTAAAATGACGTCTCACCATTATTTCTCATGAGTGTTCATGTTGATCGATATTTTGGCTATGATGGCCTATTGTAACTTATCTAATGAATGTCTAATGCTAATGTAGAGGCACCTATATATTGTCCCGTACACTTATTGTCTGCTGTTTTCATGGACATTCCCTTATGTCTAAACTTCTAAGGTTTTACTCATTCTTGTGAAGACGTGCATCAGTGAACTCTATTCTGTAATTACACTGAACAAAAATATAAACGCAACATACTCACAAAAAGCTTTTTTCTCTCAAATGTTGTGCACAAATTTGCTTACATCCCTGTTACTGAACATTTCTCCTTTGCCAAGATAATCCACATGACACGTGTGGCATTACAGGTGCGGCATTACAAGAAGCTGATTAAAAGCATGATCATTACACAGGTGCACCTTGTGCTGGAGATAAAAGGTCACTTTAAAATGTGCACTTTTGTCACAACACAGTGCCAATGATGTCTCAAGTTTTGTGGGAGATTGCAATTGGCATGCTGACTGCAGGAATGTCCACCAGAGCTGTTGTCAGAGAATTTAATGTTAATTTCTCTCCCATAAGCTGCCTTTAATGTTGTTTTAGAGAATTTGACATTAAATCCAGCCACCCTCATGTTGCAAAGATTTGTACACAATTCCTGGAAGCTGAAAAAGTCGCTCTGGATCGATGTGTACGACAGGGTGTTCCAGTTCCTGCCCATATCCATCAACTTCGCACAGCCATTGAAGAGGAGTGGGAGAACATCCCACAGGCCACAATCAACAGCCTGATCAACTCAATACGAAGGAGATGTGTCACGCTGCATGAGGAATATGGTGATCACACCAGATACTGACTGGTTTTCTGAACCACGCCCCTACCTTTTTTTATAAGTATCTGTGACCAACAGATGCATATCTGTATTCCTAGTCATGTGAAATCCATAGATTAGGGCCTAATTAATTCATTTAATTTGACTGATTTCCTTATCTGAACTGTAACTAAGAAATATTTTTGAAATTGTTTATATGTTTGATCAGCGTATTTACAAAAAAATGGACATGCAATTGTGTATTGCTGCTGTCTGTCTGATATCCAACAGTCTATGATCATCTATGTTGTCCGTGAGAGAATTTTGCTGAGAACATGGGGTGAGGTATACTAGGCTCAGAATGACATATGGGCCATTGTTTACCTGGTCATCAATGACATGTGGCCCATTGTTTGCCTGGTTACCTGGCACCGGCGACAACAGTTTTTTCAAAAAGCGGTCAGTCAAGGCCAGCTCGTGAGTATAAGCTCCCCGCCGACTCAGCCTGTTCTTTAAGGGTCAAATGTTTAAATTCGGAGCATTATAATAGTGTAAAAATATTAAGGGTTATATTTTGTTCTATATCTAGGCCTGAGAGAGGATGGAATATCAAATCCAATCATGAATAATTAGTCACAAAACTCCTACTTCCATCAAATTTGTATGTCACGTAAGTATACATAGAAGAATGTGAAATAGGACATGTCATAGGTTCACACTATGTCTACATATGTGACATTCTATGAATGAACAACCCTATATCGTAAATGTACCATGACTAACAGGTGTTGTTTGGCACTAGTAATACATTACAGGAGTAATAAATGACATTTTATTACAGTGTAATAACTAATTTATAAACATTGAAACACTAATAACTCCTAATAAATAATGATTATCTAGTAGCTACTGATTAGCATCTTACTCTTCCCTTTACCCTTAGACTGTGTATTGAATTCAAACCATTTTGGAGCAGAGGTTGCGTGTGCCTGTGCGATCATTCACAAAGTGAATTAATCCACTAGAGGAGAGAGAAAACGAAGAAAAACCCACAGCGACCAACAGTGTTTTCTTGAGCTGTTGAGTCATCCAGACGTCCTTCACAATTTGCAACATTTGAATGCAAATGCACAAGGGGCCCTCATCTCCCAGTGACTCCTACACAACATAGCACTGTGTACTCTTTCTTCACCACACATCACATTCACAGTTTCACCCCATCCCCCATCCCCGAAAGGTAGGCCTAATAAATATATCCGCCAACAAATAGTGTTGTTCTCTGTGTATTGGAGGAGGCGAAAAAATAATACAAGAATTATGAGTCACTCTTCATGCTGTTCCATCAGCAATAACCAGTCAGCCTCCCAATGTAGACGGCTTTAATATTTTTAATTAGAACCAGGCTATTTTGCTAACAACTATTACATAAAAGTAATTTGTCTTTTTGATTAACTGGACGACGTGCCCGCCATAGTAAAACTCGCCTTATTAGTTTTGTATTCCACATGGTGAGGGATTGCTGCCTGTTGGGGTTTGTGTTGTGGAAGGTGGAGGTGATTGTCTGAAAATGCTGTTGGAGTATAATGTATTTTATGTTGTTCAGTCAATCAATAAAATGTATTTCATAATCCATTTTAACATTAGCCTTTGTCACAAAGTGCTTTTCGGATATGCACAACAGCCTCAGCCTCAAAGAGCAAGCAACTCAGAAGCAGAAGCACAGTGGCCAGGAGGAATTCTCCTGAAGGACCTAGGAAGGAACCTAGAGAGGGACGGCTGTTGTTGAGAAAAAGAGGAAAAAATCAAATGTGTTATTCATTTAAATTTAGAGTGCAGTCAAAAGTCTGTACAACAAGCCATCGCTAAAATGTGATCTAGTCATTTATGATTTTACAAAAGGATCAAAGTACTCCTCCAAAGGATCAAAGTACATTTCCTTGAAGTAAAAACATCACTGCACAAGTCTTTAAATCACAAAACATTGAATATGGAGAACCCTTCAAACAACTTATGACAAGGGTTATCCTCTTCAGCAGTTCCTGTAAAGGCCTCATAGATTTTACTGGAAGGGCAGTAGATAGCCTAGCCCTAGAGGTTAGAGGGGCGGGCCAGAAACTGGAGGGTTGACTGGAGAAAATACTAGGTGTCATCTCCCGCCGATGTGCCTTTGAGCGAGGCATTTAACCCCTAAAACTGCTCTAAGGGTGCGACACAAGAAAAATCTTCATGGACAATTAAGTCATCTTATAAAGCCCTTGACAGTTTCCCCTCGAATGCTAGAAAACAGTAGCCTGGCACCAGATCTGTGTGTGCTGTCTTGCCGAGCAGATCTGGGACTAGGCTAAATAAACCATCCTTCAGAAACAAACTGCTCTCTACATGACAAAAATATCAAAACTGTCAAGCCCTTTATGACTGTCATCTGAAAGCTCTATAAATGCTGCAAATGCTACACAAGGGCCAGTATCGAAACAGTTTCCTCGCCGACCCCCACTTCTCCTTTCCTCTAAGCACGCAGCGGCTGAGTGTGCATCTCTTCAGGGGTTATGAACCATGGCTGGCAAATCAACGTTTGTTACTTTGACACTGTCTGGATCTGGGTCTTCCCTAAAACGTGATACAAAAGATGATCATAAAAAATATATTATTTATTGGGATAGGCAGTTATGAAAGAGAGGGAGAGAAAGGTATATTTAATGAGACACAGACATATGAGCAGTGCTAACATAATGAATATGTGCTGCAGGTGGCGTTACTCACTAGACCAGGGATCAGCAACCATATACTCTAGATTCAGCCTCAGGGCGACTTTTTCTGGAGTGGATGGTCGGGGGCCGGAACATAATTACAAATCATTTGTAGAGTACAAAAAAGCCAAAAGAAATATCATGTTTGACTAAAACTTAATCATTTCAAACCTTGCTTACATTTGTATACGATCACATATCTATGTAACGGCATTCCTCCTCCTCTTCTGAGAGGAGAAGGATCGGAGGACCAATACGCAGGGTGGTAAGTGTCCATAACGTTTATTTTAAGACATAAACTGAACACTATGAAATACAAAACAATAAACGTGCACATGAAACGAAAACTGAAACAGTACCGTGTGGCAACAAACACTCACACGGAAACAAACACCCACAAACCAAAAGTGAAACCTAGACTACCTAAGTATGATTCTCAATCAGAGACAACTAACGACACCTGCCTCTGATTGAGAACCATACCAGGCTGAACTCAAAACCCCAACATAGAAAAACACACAGACTGCCCACCCCAACTCACGCCCTGACCATACTAAATAAAGACAAAACAAAGGAAAAAAAGGTCAGAACGTGACAATCTACTTAAATTAAAATCACTTAGAGCTGATTTCCTGGTGCTTTTACAGTCTTTTATGTCTAACACTGAAAATATTTTGGGGGGCCAAATAAAACTAACCCGCGTGTTAAATTTGCCCGCAGGCTGCCAGTTAGGGTACCCTGCACTACATCAGCATCGGGCATTGAAACGTCATGTTTTCAACTTAAAACATATAATATCATCAGCTTTGAAATGTGAACCAGAGTCTCAGCTTTTCTCCTATGGTTAAAAACGCTAACATGTTTTGGCTAGTGCTACAATCCCCCCAAAAAGGTCTTGGACCCAGAGACCAGGGAGTGCTTGCGGTGCGGTCGCACCGGGGTCGGCGTGGGAAGAAGGGTCACGTGGGCTCTGTAAAATATTGATTGGGCCCCAACTAATACTGTTTGAGCATTTCTTACCATTTCTTGTACCATGTATATTGTCCTTTTTGGAACTCAGCCTTGTTGCTGGCTTTACAAGGTGTTGAGGACTTCAGCCTAGTGTGCGCATCAGGCTTAGGGTCAATTCAGAAAGTAAACTGAAATTCCAAATAGATTTTTTCTCAATGGTTTTCAATGAGATAAAATTGGAATTGGAATTACTTCCTGAAACTGTGCACCTTGAAGGTTATGAATGGTGGTTACCAGGGACTCACAATGCAAGGCTGGAGGTACTGTAGACTCTCATCTTGCTCTTATGCAACATCTGGTACATCCTTCACTGTCAGCACCTATTAAATTCTTCTACATTTTCTGTTGAGGTAACATACCAGTGACATAAAAAATAAGGAGAGAAGGAGCGAGAGGAAGAGAGGGATAAAGAAAGAACACAGGAAACAGAGAATGAAAGAGAATAGGGAGAGAGAGAAAGAGAGAGAGAGAATGAAAGAGATGAAGAAAGAATTTATAAAGCTGGTTAACCAGGTGTCTGGTCAAGCAAGCTGTGCGGCTGTGTGTGACTGGTCACAGGGGTCAAGGACTTCCCTCTTATTATTTCTCTGAAAAGAAGAAGAGAAGAAGCACAAGAACAGACTAGCCCAGAGGGGCATCAGAACGGAATGAGGCCAGCGGTATTTCTGTTAGGAAAATTACTTATGCTCTTTGCCATTCAATCACCAGGCATTATGCAAAAAAAAATTACCAACTTCCCAGTTACCAAAATTGGTTCTCTGAAAGTTCCCAGAACATTCGAATGGTTGCGGAAAATGTTCTCATAGCACAAAAACTCTTCAGTTGTGCTGATGATTATACAATGTTTGGATAAAACATTTGCCTGATATTGCAAGAGCGTTCCCTCTCACATTTTGTTTTGGCAGTATGTTGTAAAAACTTTACTGGTGCATTATGTTAATACATTACCTGGAAACCGAATGAGAACACTTCTGTGGTGGTTGTTACAGATGTTGTGCACAACATTTTAGTGAATGTTAGAAGAACATATATCCAACGATATTTCATATAAAACACATTACATATTACCAATATTACCCATTAAGTTATTAACCATTACCAATATTACCATTACCCATTAAGTTCTAGTTAGGGTTTTGTCTAACATTAGAATGATAATAAAAAATATATACAGTACCAGTCAAAAGTTTGGACACACCTACTTCAAGGGTTTTTCTTTTTTTGTACTTTTTTCTACATTGAGGAATAATAGTGAAGACATCCAAACTATGAAATAACACATATCGAATCATGTAGTAAGCAAAAACGTGTTAAATAAATCAAAATATATTTTATATTTGAGATTCTTCAAAGTAGCCACCCTTTGACTTCATGACAGTTTTGCACACTCTTGGCATTCTCTCAACCAGCTTCATGAGGTAGTCACCTGAAATACATTTCAATTAACAAGCGTGCCTTGTTAAAATTTAATTTGTGGAATTTCTTTCCTTGTTACTGCGTTTGAGCCAATCAGTTCTGTTGTGACAAGGTAGGGTTGGTGTACAGAAGATAGCCTACTTGGTAAAAGACAGAGTCCATATTATGGAAAGAACAGCTCAAATAAGCAAAGAGAAACAACAGTCCATCATTACTTTAAGACATGAAGATCAGTCAATACGAAAAATGTCAAGAACTTTGAAAGTCTCTTCAAGTGCAGTCGCAAAAACCATGAAGAGCTATGATGAAGCTGGCTCTCATGAGGACAGCCACAGGAAAAGAAGACAAAGAGTTACCTCTGATGCAGAGGATAAGTTTATCATAGTTACCAGCCTAAGAAATTCAAGTTCAAGACACATCTCAACATCAACTGTTCAGAGGAGACTGCGTGAATCAGTCCTTCATTTCTTTATTTAACCAGGTAGGCCAGTTAAGAACAAGTTCTCATTTACAACTGCAACCTGGCCAAGATAATGCAAAGCAGTGTGACAAAATCATCAACACAGTTACACATAAACAAACATACAGTCAATAACACAACAGAATAATCTATGTACAGTTTGTGCAAATGTAGAAGAGTAGAGTGACAAAACGGATGGCACTGTGATAGACTGCATGCAGTTTGCCGAGTAGAGTATTGATGTCTATTTTGTAAATGACATCGCCTAAGTCAAGGAGCGGTAGGATCGTCAGTTTTACGAGGGTATGTTTGGCAGCATGAGTGAAGGAGGCTTTGTTGTGAAATAGGAAGCCAATTCTAGATTTAATTTTGGATTGGAGATGCTTAATGTGAGTCTGGAAGGAGAGTTTACAGTCTAACCAGACACCTACATTTGAAGTCTTAGGTCAGCTAGGATCACCACTTGATTTTAAGAATCTGAAATGTCAGAATAATAGAAGAGAGAATTATTTATTTCAGCTTTTATTTATGTAATCGCATTCCCAGTGGGTCAGAAGTTTACATACACTCAATTAGTATTTGGTTGCATTGCCTTTAAATTGTTTAACTTGTTCAAACGTGTCGGGTAGCCTTCCACAAGATTACCACAATAAGTTGGGTGAATTTTGGCCCATTCCTCCTGACAGAGCTGGTGTAACTGAATCAGGTGTGTAGGCCTCCTTGCTCACACACACTTTTTCAGTTCTGCCCACACATTTTCTATGGGATTGAGGTCAGGGCTTTGTGATGGCCACTCCAATACCTTGACTTTGTTGTCCTTAAGCCATTTTGCCACAACTTTGGAAGTATGCTTCGGGTCATTGTCCATTTGGAAGACCCATTTGTGACCAAGCTTTAACTTCCTGACTGATGTCTTGAGATTTTGCTTCAATATATCCACTGAATTTTCCTGCCTCATTGTGCCATCTATTTTGTGAAGTGCACTAGTCCCTCCTGCAGCAAAGCACCCCCACAACATGATGCTGCCAACCTCGTGTGTCATGGTTGGGATGGTGTTCTTCGGCTTGCAAGCTTCCCCCTTTTTCCTCCAAACATAACGATGGTCATTATGGCCAAACAGTTCTATATTTGTTTCATCAGACCAGAGGACATTTCTCCAAAAAGTACAATCTTCATCACCATGTGCAGTTGCAAACCGTAGTCTGGCTTTTTTATGGTGGTTCTTGAGCAGTGGCTTCTTCCTTGCTGAGCGACCTTTCAGGTTATGTTGATATAGGACTCGTTTTACTGTGGATATAGATACTTTTGTACCTGTTTTCTCCAGCATCTTCACAAGGTCCTTTGCTGCTCTTCTGGGATTGATTTGCACTTTTCACACCAAAGTACAGTACGTTCATCTGTAAGAGACAGAACGCGTCTCCTTCCTGAGCGGTATCATGGCTGCGCTGTTCCATGGTGTTTATACTTGCATACTATTGTTTGTACAGATGAACATGGTACCTTCAGGCGGTTTTGAAATTGCTCCCAAGGATAAACCAGACTTCTGGGGGTCTGCATTTTTTTTCTGAGGTCTTGGCTGATTTCTTTTGATTTTCCCATGATGTCAAGCAAAGAGGTACTGAGTTTGAAGGTAGGCCTTGAAACACATCCACAGGTACACCTCCAATTGACTCAAATGATGCCAAATGATGTCAATTAGCCTATCAGAAGCTTCTAAAGCCATGACATAATTTTCTGGAATTTTCTAAGCTCTGGCCCACTGGAATTGTGAAACAGTGAATTATAAGTGAAATAATCTGTCTGTAAACAACTGTTGGAAAAATTACTTGTGTGATTTTGCACAAAGTAGCTGTTCTAACCGACCTGCCAAAGATATAGTTTGTTAACAAGAAATTTGTGAAGTGGTTGAAAACGAGTTTTAATGACTCCAACCTAGTGTATGTAAATTTACGACTTCAACTGAAGGTATTTGCAGTTGTCCACAAATTCTAAGTCAGAACCGCCCTTAGTAGTGATGCTAGTCAGGTGGGAGGGTGCGGGCAGCAATCGGTTGAAGAGCATGCACTTAGTTTTACTTGTATTTAAAAGCAGTTGGAGGCCTCGGAAGGAGTGTTGTGTGGCATTGAAACTTGTTTCGAGGTTTGTTAGCACAGTGTCCAAAAAAGGGCTAGATGTCTACAGAATGGTGTCGTCTGCTTATAGGTGGATCAGAGAATCACCAGCAGCAAGAGCGACATCATTGATATATACAGAGAAAAGAGTAGGCCCAAGAATTGAACCCTGTGGCACCCCCATAGAGACTGCAAGAGGTCCGGACAACAGGCCCTTCGTTTTGACACACTGAACTCTATCTGAGAAGTAGTTGGTGAGTAAGGCGAGGCTGTCATTTGAGAAGCCAAGGCTGTTGAGTCTGCCGATAAGAATGCTCTGATTGACAGTCGAAAGCCTTGGCCAGGTCGATGAAGAAGGCTGCACAGTACTGTCTTTTATCGATGGCGGTTATGATATCGTTTAGGACCTTGAGCGTGGCTGTGACCAGCTCGGAAACCAGATTGCATAGTGGAGAAGGTACGGTGGGATTCGAAATGGTCGGTGATCTATTTGTTCACTTGGCTTTCAAAGATTTTAGAAAGGCAGGGCAGGATGGATATAGGTCTATAACAGTTTGGGTCTAGAGTGTCTCCCCCTTTGAAGCGGCAGCTTTCCAATCTTTGGGGATCTCAGACGATTCGAAAGAGAGGTTGAATAAGCTAGTAATATGGGTTGCAACAATTTTGGCGGATAATTTTAGAAAGAGAGGGTCCAGAATGTCTAGCCCAGCTGATTTGTAAGGATCCAGATTTTGCAGCTCTTTCAGAACATCAGCTGTCTGGATTTGGGTGAAGGAGAAGCGGTGGGGGGGCTTGGTCAAGTTGCTACAGGGGTTGCTGAGATGTTGGATGGGGTAGTGGTAGCCAGGTGAAAAGCATGGCCAGCCTTAGAAAAATGCTTTTTGAAATTATTGATTATCGTAGATTTATCAGTGGTGACAATGTTTCCTATCCTCAGTGCAGTGGGCAGCTGGAAGGAGGTGCTCTAATTCTCCATGGACTTTAGTGTCCCAAAACTTTTTGGAATTAATGCTACAGGATGCAAATTTCTGTTGAAATGCTAGCCTTAGCTTTCCTAACTGACTGAGTATATTGGTTCCTGACTTCCCTGAAAATTCTTCCCTGAAAATTCAGAAAGGATGTTTGTGAGTAAAAAAATATTTGACACTTCTCTGTTCTCTCAATGACATTCAAATCAGCATTGAAAAAAGGTGCAAGTTTAAGTTTGTTCCACCTGAGCAAGTCTGACCACAAGTCAGAGAACACTATGATGACACACCAAATGTGTTTTGATGGATCGTGGGAAAAGAGCAGGAATAGGCTTTTGTGGGCTATTATTTGTAAACATTTAAACTGTATCAAATGGCTACTTCGTCAATTCCACCAAAAATTAACACCCATCAACATAAAGTTATCTTTCTTATCTTTCTTGTGATGTAAATGTCCAGGGTATGCATTAAATCCCAGATGCAGCTTTAGCGTTCTTATAGATGCAACGCAAAGACAATGTATTCAATTGAGCCCATTTCAGTCATTACCGGGTGTGTTTGATAGGGCATTACAACCATTTCCGCTGTCCTATTCGTTAACGGGAAAAACGGCAGGCACTAGCAAGAGTATGATAGAGTCACAGGAGTCAAATGAAACCATCAATCTAGTGAGATGTAAGTGACAAGTGGATTTTGCATCCCTCAAACACAGGAAATAGATTTCTGAAAATGACAGATCCTCAGGTGGGAGGGGAATGCAGGTTGCATGTACAATACATGCAATCTATTAACTGACAGACAAACCCTCTGATTACTGATCCAGGCAATTATGCAGGAAGCCGTATTGTAAAGACGGCCAGACATGCTCGCAGTTTGTCCTTTGCGAGGCGTAGTCTCTACCAAAGGCCAAACAAATGGATGATTGGATTGACTTCTTGTTTACATTACCCAAAGCCATCGATCAATGTTTTTTAATTAGCCGCACCAATCAGACAATTTTACTACTTCAAGCAGCGAAGGTGAATCAAGATGGCAATTATGTTTTTGGTAACACTTCATTTGGATAGTCCGGATAGTCCATCTGTAGATCCTCTGCAGATGGTCTGTTGATAAGCAACTGCTTGCTAAGGTTACGGTTAAGGTTAAGTTGAGAATAAGGGTAAGGGGTATAGTTAGAACCAAATAAGCATATTGAGAGCGATGCCATAGGGGAAACATTTTAGGGTCTCTGAAGACCAATTAATGGAATGGTTCTTTAAAGAACCACACAAAAATCCTAAACCAGAAAAATGTTGGCCCTCCGGGACCAGAATTCCAATCAAATCAAATTATATGGTCGAATACACATATTTAGCAGATGTTACTGCGGGTGTAGCGAAATGCTTCCTAGCGCCAACAGTGCAGTAGTATCTAACAATTCACAACAACACACAATCTAAAAGGAAAATAAATATATAAATATTTGGATGAGCATTGACTAGAATACAGTATAATACAGTATAGACATATGGAATGAAATGAGTAAAACAGTATGCAAACATTGTTAAAGTGACCAGTGATTCCATGTCTATGTGCATAGGGCAGCAGCCTCTAAGGTGCAGGTTTAAGTGGCCGGGTGGTAGCCGGCTAGTGACAGTGAATAAGTTCAGGGCAGGGTACTGGGTGAAAGCCGGCAAGTGAATTGAATAGTCCTGCTGTAGGGTGTGGAGCCTTATTAGCATATTATTCCGGGTTCCTATCGAGTGATTTTTAGAGTTACCAGTACCACCCATGACTGTTTGTTAGTGACAGAGACAAGGTTGTTGCATTCATTTTCAATCGTGTGGTCTTCCCCATTAGATTCTAAGGGAATGTGTTGTCATAAAATGTTTCATCTTTAACACAATACATATTATTATTTTGAGGACCTAGTTTTATCCTAATACAGTGGACTAAAACTCGTAGTTTACAGGCCACATCAGGTCTGCAAATCACATTATGCTGGCTTGCAAAGTGATGCGTATTTCCAACTGGAATCTGGCCAAAGTGAAGATATCCAAAATTTGGAATTTCTATTCACCAGCAACCTGCATTCAGAATGAATGGCAGGGTTGGGAAGACTAAGATATGAGACTAACTAAACCGTCTAAACCAGAACAACCATTTCAGTAATGGGTGCAATAAGTCCAAGTAACAGATTGTAATAGTTTAGAAAAATTTATGTTATTTATATTTGAGCAGCATAATATTAATCAATCAATGTACATGCAAAAAATAAATATTGAAACAAACAATTCTAAACATTAACCTGCAATAAAGCATGCTGGGAAATATGAAAATGATGGGCTTTGTTTTGGTTTTACACTGGGGTTCTTGTACACCACTGAATATTAATTTCACTATTTACAGTGTTAATTTAACTCCTGAATAAACAATAGATATGTTAAACTAAAAATCAACACTCGTTAACACTGGCCAATTTGCTGTGTGCTATGAAAGGGACACATCTGCAGGCTTCCATACTGTACATTTCAAGAACCTTTTCGAATTTGCAAGAACTGAAGACGCCACATTAAGAACCCCTCACTTAATTCAAAGGTTCTTTATCGGGGAAGAGCCGAGGAAGAACCAGTTAAGAACTGTATTTTTTCCCCGTGTAGGGTTGTAAAGGAGGTGGTGGGGGTGTCATAGCAACCACTGTCACTATTTCTAATTACTGTATGCCATGGCCTGTGAGTAATCCTCAAATGAGATGCAAAAGCAACACAAAAGCAACATAGAAGTGGAATGATAAACCACATACAGTATAATGTACTCTACTGTAATGGTTGCAAATGCAACAAAATGTCATGGTTATTATGCATGCACAAAACGTTCTGAATTCAAGTTAATTATTTCACACCTTTTCTACTGATTTTATCAAACCTATATCCTCACAACTGTATTTTTAGTCACCATGAAGTTGGCAAAATGAGGATTTATACAGAAGTTCAGCACCATATTATGCGTACAGTGGGTTATGCTTACACTGGGTAATGCTTACAGTAGGTAATGCTTACTCTGGGTAATCCAGAAAGTTTGTTTTCCTGTGTGGATTCTAATACAAAAATATATATATATGAACCTATTAATCTGATGATGCCTCTTCTTTTAAACCACTGAGGGTCATTTCCCTCAATGCCATATCCAGTTTATCCAATATTATTTAATAATTATTGCCTCAATGGACAAATCAATGTTTATTATTATTTAGCCTAGCTAAAATAACCTTGGTATTAGAGTTGCAATACAGGCGGTAAGATTCTCTTCTATCAACTACATGACCTTAATATCAAGAGAACTGTGTAGTGATGTTTTCAGCACACAAGCCAGACACAGAAGAGAGAAAATAAAATAGATGAGGAAAAGAGAGAAAGAGGCTATGTCCCAATTATCTCTCCTTCCTCCCAAAGTGTGCACATGTTTACTTCCCTCCACCAATGCAATGCTTTTAGATTTGTGGGAGGTAGTGAACGAGTATAGGAGAAAGGAGCTATTATTGGAACACACCCAGAGAACAAGGTGAGCGAGGCAGACAGGGACGCTAACCCACTTTTGACACTTTGGAAAACACCATATCAAAGGGCAACACACCTCACTGGAAAATGGCAGAGATAAGGGTGTCAGGTAATCGATAGTGTGTTTTGGGGGAGAGCAACATGGACGCTCTGAGGTCTTGAGTCCATTACTATCATGTCAAGAAGACAGTGTTTAATAAGATGTGGTCCCCTCTCATCCCTTTCACCATCATCAAGTGCACTCTTAGAAAAAAAGATGCTCTCTAGAACCAAAAAGTGTTCTTCGGCTGTCCCCATAGGAGAACCCTTTGAAAATTCCTTTTGGAACCCTTTTTTCTAAGAGTTTGAGGTATTCCAGAAAGCAGGATTATTAAGTTAGCCAGCTAACTTTGATAAACAGATACATGTACCGTAACTCTTGATTTTGTGGTTGATTAAGACAGATTCAATCAGATCAAGCGTTGACTGTCAAAACGGTGAGCAGCTGCTTGATCATTACGTTAGAAGTTCAGTGTTCGAACTTGTAAACAAGGCTGCACAGGATTTCTCATAGTACGACTCTATGCAGCTAATGGCAATGTCCACTTTATGTATAATGCCAGGAACTGCTTGTGGATTTGACAACTCTAACACAGTTCCACCTCCGACACCGCCAAAACAACTGCTATGCGGATGTCGGCTAAAGTGGATCTTATTGAATAAATGTATAAAATGTTGGCATTTCCCTGGTATACTTGATCATGTAGCTCCCTCCTATGGGGAGGTGTGGGGTGGGGGGGTGTGTGAGTTGTACTAAGATTTTCCACTTGTAGGACAAAAAAAGTCCACAAGACACTATCCACTTTATATTGTAAATACAATCATGCTTGACCGCACATTCATCATTTATACTGTATATCCTATTTCTTACATATCCGTTTTATTAATATGTAAACGACTTCTCTTCTACTTACTTGTTATTGTTTTATTTGACTATTAATGATTATTGATATGGATATTTGTACTGCATTGTGCTATACTCCTGAAAGGGGGAAATGTAGAAATAAATCACACGGAGATGTAGCTACGGCTTCAAGTCACTTGATTTTCATATACAATCATCAACCATTTACAGTACCAGTTAAAAGTTTGGACACACCTTTTCTTTATTTGTGCTATTTTCTACACTGTAGAATAATAGTGAAGACATCAAAACTATGAAATAACACATATGGAATCATGTAGTAACCAAAAAAGTGTTAAACAAATCAAAATATATTTTATGTTTGAGATTCTTTAAAGTAGCCACCCTTGATGACAGCTTTGCACACTCTTGGCATTCTCTCAACCAGCTTCATGAGGTAGTCACCTGGAATGCATTTCAATTAAAAGGTGTGCCTTCTTAAAAGTTAATTTGTGGAATTTCTTTCCTTCTTAAATTCTTATGGTATAGGGGACGCTTGCGTCCCACTTGGCCAAAAACCAGGGAAAATGCAGCGCGGCAAATTCAAATAAATTGATATAGAAATCAAACTTTCATTATATCACACATGTAAGATACTCAATTAAAGCTACACTCATTGTGAATCCAGCCAACATATCTGATGATAGCACAACAGTAAACAAAGAGGGTAGCATATTTCAACCCTGCAGGCGTTACACAAAACGCAGAAATAAAATATAAAACATGTCTTACCTTTGATGAGCTTCTTTTGTTGGCACTCCAATATGTCCCATAAACATCACAATTGGTCCTTTTGTTCGATTAATTCCGTCCATATATATCAAAAATGTCAATTTATTTGCAGCGTTTGATCCAGAAAAAAACAGCTTCCAAAATGCACAACGTCACTACAAAATATTTCAAAAGTTGCCTATAAACTTTGCCAAAATATTTCAAACTACTTTTGTAATACAACTTTAGGTATTTTTAAGCGTTAATAATCGATCAAATTGAAGACGGGTCTATCTGTTTTCAATAGAGGACAAGAGTAAACTAACGCTACTTTTCAAGTCTTGGCCAACTCTCAGTGTTACCCAGTTCCTAGTTGACCCTACTTCTTCATTGCACAAATGAGTAACCTCAACCAAATTCCAAAGACTAGTGACATTCTGTGGAAGCGGTAGGAACTGAAAACAAGTTCCTAAGAAATATCGTTTGCCAATGAGAACTCAGTGAACAGACAGAGACCTCAAAACCAAACAAATTACAGGCCTCTCTCATCTTTTTAAGTGGGAGAACTTGCACAATTGGTGGCTGACTAAATACTGTTTTGCCCCACTGTATAACAAATATATTTTAGTTTATCAAATTCATTTTCATCTTTTTTAAAATATATATTTTCTTCCATTTTTACATTAGAGTATTTTGAGTAGATTGTTGACAAAACAAAGACATATTCATTTTAATCTCACTTTGTAACACAATGAAATGTGAAGAAATCCAAGGGGTATGAGTTTCATGGCAACGCCCTGTATTTGTCTTCCATCTCCCTCTTATATATAGAATATCTGAGATCTGAAAGTGAAACTCAAAGTTAATAAAAGATGTAATGCTACATTATATTAATTACCCCTCCTTATTATTTCCCTATCATTAGGGTGCAATCATTTTTTTAAGGTGCTTGAGAATTGCGGACGGAGGATATGACTTTGGTTGCGTACTGCTTTTTACAGAGTCTTCTTTACTAACCTAGTTACTAACCTTCTTTACTAACCTAGTCAGAGAAAGAATCCCTGAAACCTGAGGTGATGTTTGCTGTTGTCATGTATTTCTACATACCTTTGATGTTTTTGCCCCTTCTCTTTTATTTCCTTTTCCCTTTGAGAAGTGCTGGAGAGCAATGAATCTAACAAGCAAACCACAGCAGTGGTCCAATTACCCTCAAGATACCTGTCTGAGTTATTTTTGTTCTAAATGTAGGAAGAGAAGAGGGAAAAGGAGAATGGGGAAAAAAACGAAGTGTCTAAAATGGCTGTCCATTTTGACAGTGCACCGCCAACTCATCACAGCGGGCCGAGCGTCCCAAGGGTTGCCGCCCTTGACTGAGAGCCCAGTCCCGTTCATTACGGAGAGATGAGGAAGAACCTGGAACTCGGCGCTACTCATCTTCAGTCCTGAGAGGGCCTTCATCAGCTGGTTTCTCTGACTGCCCCCGATCCTTCCCTCCCCTCCCTCCCAAGCCACCATTTAGACTGTCTCTTAAGAGCTGAGATAGGAAGCCAAATTGGTTCAATCATGACAGATAATTTGCCAGAATCAGCCAGTGTCCCTGCCTGCAGAGTCACTTAGATCAAGATTTCAGAAGCTCCCCTTCAGCTCTCTTCAGTCATCAGGAAACGTGGAAGTTCCCATGCGCTAGTCTTCTATGGAGAGTGCTATAATGGGAGAGTAT
Organism: Oncorhynchus mykiss; assembly: GCF_057628025.1. Lineage (NCBI taxonomy): Eukaryota > Metazoa > Chordata > Actinopteri > Salmoniformes > Salmonidae > Oncorhynchus > Oncorhynchus mykiss. Next base: position 4,006,243 of record NC_143047.1, on the reverse strand, counting down.
ATATAAGTTATACCCAGCACGCGAAATTGGACAAAACTGGGTAAATTGGCACAGGTAGAGTTCTTGCAATAGCATCAATACAACTGCCCCCTTTCATTGAAGCATTGGCGTTTAAGGCCAACTGGGGTACTGCAGGCTGTTGTATCCAGAACGCAGGATCCCCCATTATGATAAAATAGCAATCTTTGTGGTCAATATTCGTGTAAATACATAACAACTTTGAAGATAATTATGGTACCAATAACTGCTTCTATTACACCAAATGTACACTACCGTTCCAAGGTTGGGGTCACTTAGAAATGTCCTTGTTTTTGAAAGAAAAGCTAATTGTTTGTCCATTAAAATAACATCAAATTGATCAGAAATACAGTGTAGACATTGTTAATGTTGTAAATGACTATTGTAGCTGGAAATTAGTTTTTTTAATGGAATATCTACACAGGCCTACAGTGGCCCATTATCAGCAACCATCACTCCTGTGTTCCAATGGCACATTGTGTTAACTAATCCAAGTTAATTGATCATTAGAAAAAAACATTTTCCAATTATGTTAGCACAACTGAAAACTGTTGTTCTGATTAAAGAAGCAATGAAACTGGTTTTCTTTAGACTAGTTGAGTATCTGGAGCATCAGCATTTGTGGGTACGATTACAGGCTCAAAATGGCCAGAAACAAAGCACTTTCTTCTGAAACTCGTCAGTCTATTCTTGTTCTGAGAAATGAAGGCTATTCCATGCGAGAAATTGCCAAGAAACTGAAGATCTCGTACAACACTGTGTACTAACAGAACAGCGCAAACTGGCTCTAACCAGAATATAAAGAGGAGTGGGAGGCCCCGGTGCACAACTGAGCAAGAGGACAAGTACATTAGTGTCTAGTTTGAGAAACAGATGCCTCACAAGTCCTGATGCCTCACAACTGGCAGCTTCGTTAAATAGTATCTGCAAAACACCAGTCTCAACGTCAACAGTGAAGAGGCGACTCCGGGATGCTGGCCAGACATAGCGTTTTCCTTGATGGCCAAAAAGCTACATTTTAGTCTCATCTGACCAGAGTACCTTCTTCCATGTGTTTGGGGAGTCTTCCACATGCCTTTTGGCGAACACCAAACATGCTTGCTTATTGTTTTCTTTAAGCAATGGCTTTTTTTCTGGCCTCTCTTCTGTAGCCCAGCTCTGTAGAGTGTACAGCTTAAAGTGATCATATGGACAGATACTCCAATCTCCGCTGTGGAGCTTTGCAGCACCTTCAGGGTTATTTTTGGTCTCTTCGTTGCCTCTCTGATTAATGCCCTCGTTGCATTTTGGTGGGTGTCCCTATCTTGGCAGGTTTGTTGTGGTGCCCTATTCTTTTTTTTTTTTATTATTAAAAGGAATTTAATGGTGTTCCATGGGATGTTCAGAGTTAATTATACATTTTTAGAACCCAAACCTGATATGTACTTCTCCACAACTTTGTCCCTGACCTGTTTGGAGAGCTCCTTGGTCTTCATGGTGCTGCTTGCTTAGTGGTGTTGCAGACTCTGGGGCCTTTCAGAACAGGTGTATATATACTGAGATCACGTGACAGATCATGTAACACTTAGATTGCACACAGGTGGACTTTATTTAACTAATTATGTGACTTCTGAAGGTAATTAGTTGCACCAGATCTTCTTTAGGGGCTTCATAGCAAAGGGGGTGAATACATTTGCACACACCGCTTTCACTTCACCAATTTGGACTGTTTTGTGTATGTCCATTACATGAATGTCAATATGTCTTGTCCATTGCTGTTCTGGTTAGTGTTTATTGGCTTATTTCACTGTAGAGCCTCTAGTCCTGCTCACTATACCTTATCCAACCTATTAGTTCCACCACCCACACATGCAATGACATCTCCTGGTTTCAATGATGTTTCTAGAGACAATATCTCTCTCTTCATCACTCAATACCTAGGTTTACCTCCACTGTATTCACATCCTACCTTACCTTTGTCTGTACATTATACCTTGATGCTATTTTATCGCCCCCAGAAACCTCCTTTTACTCTCTGTTCCAGACGTTCTAGACGACCAATTCTTATTGCTTTTAGCCGCACCCTTATTCTACTCCTCCTATGTTCCTCTGGCGATGTAGAGGTGAATCCAGGCCCTGCAGTGCCTAGCTCCACTCCTATTCCCCAGGCGCTCTCTTTTGACGACTTCTGTAACCGTAATAGCCTTGGTTTCATGCATGTTAACATTAGAAGCCTACTCCCTAAGTTTGTTCTATTCACTGCTTTAGCACACTCTGCCAACCCGGATGTTCTAGCTGTGTCTGAATCCTGGCTTAGAAAGACCACCAAAAATTCAGACATTTTAATTCCAAACTACAACATTTTCAGACAAGATAGAACTGCCAAAGGGGGCGGTGTTGCAATCTACTGCAAAGATAGCCTGCAGAGTTCTGTCCTACTATCCAGGTCTGTACCCAAACAATTTGAACTTCTACTTTTAAAAATCCAACTCTCTAAAAACAAGTCTCTCACCGTTGCCCCCTGCTATAGACCACCCTCTGCCCCCAGCTGTGCTCTGGACACCATATGTGAACTGATTGCCCCCCATCTATCTTCAGAGCTCGTGCTGCTAGGCGACCTAAACTGGAACATGCTTAACACCCCAGCCATCCTACAATCTAAACTTGATGCCCTCAATCTCACACAAATTATCAATGAACCTACCAGGTACCTCCCCAAAGCCTTAAACACGGGCACCCTCATAGATATCATCCTAACCAACTTCCCCTCTAAATACACCTCTGCTGTCTTCAACCAAGATCTCAGCAATCACTGCCTCATTGCCTGCATCCGTAATGGGTCAGCGGTCAATCGACCTCCTCTCATCACTGTAAAACGCTCCCTGAAACACTTCAGCGAGCAGGCCTTTCTAATCGACCTGGCCGGGGTATCCTGGAAGGATATTGACCTCATCCCGTCAGTAGAGGATGCCTGGATATTTTTTTTAAATGCCTTCCTAACCATCTTAAATAAACATGCCCCATTCAAGAAATTTAGAACCAGGAACAGATATAGCCCTTGGTTCTCCCCAGACCTGACTGCCCTTAACCAACACAAAAACATCCTATGGCGTTCTGCATTAGCATCGAACAGCCCCCGTGATATGCAGCTGTTCAGGGAAGCTAGAAACCATTATACACAGGCAGTTAGAAAAGCCAAGGCTAGCTTTTTCAAGCAGAAATTTGCTTCTTGCAACACTAACTCAAAAAAGTTCTGGGACACTGTAAAGTCCATGGAGAATAAGAACACCTCCTCCCAGCTGCCCACTGCACTGAAGATAGGAAACACTGTCACCACTGATAAATCCACCATAATTTAAAATGTCAATAAGCATTTTTCTACTGCTGGCCATGCTTTCCACCTGGCTACTCCTACCTTGTCAACAGCACTGCACCCCCAACAGCAACTCGCCCAAGCCTTCCCCATTTCTCCTTCTCCCAAATCCATTCAGCTGATGTTCTGAAAGAGCTGCAAAATCTGGACCCCTACAAATCAGCCGGGCTAGACAATCTGGACCCTTTCTTTCTAAAATTATCTGCCGAAATTGTTGCCACCCCTATTACTAGCCTGTTCAACCTCTCTTTCGTGTCGTCTGAGATTCCCAAAGATTGGAAAGCAGCTGCGGTCATCCCCCTCTTCAAAGGGGGGGACACTCTTGACCCAAACTGCTACAGACCTATATCTATCCTACCATGTCTTTCTAAGGTCTTCGAAAGCCAAGTCAACAAACAGATTACCGACCATTTCGAATCTCACCATACCTTCTCTGCTATGCAATCTGGTTTCAGAGCTGGTCATGGGTGCACCTCAGCCACGCTCAAGGTCCTAAACGATATCTTAACCGCCATCGATAAGAAACATTACTGTGCAGCCGTATTCATTGATCTGGCCAAGGCTTTCGACTCTGTCAATCACCACATCCTCATCGGCAGACTCAACAGCCTTGGTTTCTCAAATGATTGCCTCGCCTGGTTCACCAACTACTTCTCTGATAGAGTTCAGTGTGTCAAATCGGAGGGTCTGTTGTCCGGACCTCTGGCAGTCTCTATGGGGGTGCCACAGGGTTCAATTCTTGGACCGACTCTCTTCTCTGTATACATCAATGAGGTCGATCTTGCTGCTGGTGAGTCTCTGATCCACCTCTACGCAGACGACACCATTCTGTATACTTCCGGCCCTTCTTTGGACACTGTGTTAACAACCCTGCAGGCAAGCTTCAATGCCATACAACTCTCCTTCCGTGGCCTCCAATTGCTCTTAAATACAAGTAAAACTAAATGCATGCTCTTCAACCGATCGCTACCTGCACCTACCCGCCTGTCCAACATCACTACTCTGGACGGCTCTGACTTAGAATACGTGGACAACTACAAATACTTAGGTGTCTGGTTAGACTGTAAACTCTCCTTCCAGACCCATATCAAACATCTCCAATCCAAAGTTAAATCTAGAATTGGCTTCCTATTTCGCAACAAAGCATCCTTCACTCATGCTGCCAAACATACCCTTGTAAAACTGACCATCCTACCAATCCTCGACTTTGGCGATGTCATTTACAAAATAGCCTCCAATACCCTACTCAACAAATTGGATGCAGTCTATCACAGTGCAATCCGTTTTGTCACCAAAGCCCCATATACTACCCACCATTGCGACCTGTACGCTCTCGTTGGCTGGCCCTCGCTTCAAACTCGTCGCCAAACCCACCTTCTCCAGGTCATCTACAAGTCTTTGCTAGGTAAAGTCCCCCCTTATCTCAGCTCGCTGGTCACCATAGCATCTCCCACCTGTAGCACACGCTCCAGCAGGTATATCTCTCTAGTCACCCCCAAAACCAATTATTTCTTTGGCCGCCTCTCTTTCCAGTTCTCTGCTGCCAATGACTGGAACGAGCTACAAAAATCTCTGAAACTGGAAACACTTATCTCCCTCACTAGCTTTAAGCACCAACTGTCAGAGCAGCTCACAGATTACTGCACCTGTACATAGCCCACCTATAATTTAGCCCAAACAACTACCTCTTTCCCAACTGTATTTAATTTATTTATTTTGCTCCTTTGCACCCCATTATTTGTATTTCTACTTTGCACATTCTTCCATTGCAAAACTACCATTCCAGTGTTTTACTTGCTATATTGTATTTACCTTGCCACCATGGCCTTTTTTGCCTTTACCTCCCTTCTCACCTCATTTGCTCACATTGTATATAGACTTGTTTATACTGTATTATTGACAGTATGTTTGTTTTACTCCATGTGTAACTCTGTGTCGTTGTCTCTGTCGAACTGCTTTGCTTTATCTTGGCCAGGTCGCAATTGTAAATGAGAACTTGTTCTCAACTTGCCTACCTGGTTAAATAAAGGTAAAATAAAAAAATAAAAAAAATAAAATAAAAATGAAATCCAAATAAAAATCCATTTAAATTACAGGTTGTAAATCAACAAAATAGAAAAACGCCAAGGGGGGGGGGGGGGGGTGAATACTTTTGCAAGGCACTCTATTAGGCATTTATTCAGTCATCTTTCTTTTTTATCTAATGCATGTGTTTATTCATTCACAATTAGGATGTTGCTGGGCCTAGCACAGGCAGCGTGGTCCCCTGGTCATCTGGTACCAGTGCTGTGGGAAAGGATGCTAGGCCTAGCAGAGACAGCTCAGAGGTGAGTGCAGTGGAGGTAGGAAGAAAACAGAGACACAGATGTACTGACAGTTCCTTAATATATTGGCTCTATACCGTATGTAATAGAAATTTACACTTAGGAGTGACAGACAGAGTGACAGACAAACAGAGGAGCACAAGGAGAAGCAAAGACAGATTGACAATGGAGGAGAACAAAGAGAATCACAGACAGAAAGACGGACAGAGTGACAGACGGAGAGACGAACAGACAGTCCGAGACAGAGTGACTGCAGAGAAGATACAGAGACAGACTGTTCAACAGGGAGGCAACAGAGACACAGTGATAGTGGTACGTTGGATCTCCAGTGGTGCTGTTACATGTTGGATGTGTCTTAGCTGGTTAAAAAAGGAGCACTATGTTTCACTGGTCACAGTCCGCCCCTGGACACGAGACATTGAATATCACACAAAACAATACTAGCTATCATAAGTCAAAGGTAAACGTGAACGACGACGTGAACACTAGAATTAAGTCGGTGCCGTCAGGCACCGACGAGGATGACGTTTTGCGACTGGGGGCCAGTCGAACGGGCATAAACACCCATCTTGGGAGCTCGGAGGGAAGAGTCAAGCGACTTGAATGAGGGGAAAGGAGGAGGAGAAGGAGGGGTGGGAGCTTGGCTGCGCGGCTTGATGATGAAACGCTTTGTTTATTAGAGGAAACAGACATGAATCACTCCAGCAACGGCCCAGGGGCCAATAATGCGAGGCGGCAACACAGGAGATTAGGAGGTGTGCGTATGTGGGGGGAGGTGGGGATAGGATTCCTGTAAATGATTAGCATGCCGAAATTCTTATCAGCTAATTTAGAGGAATGACATGCGAGTGTCGAGTGACTTATTCCTCAGAGACGGATTAGAGCATGTAGCTCATGGTAGAAGTAGACAACATCACACAAGGGGAAGATGAGTGGAGACGAGGGTGTTGATGTCACTTCCTGTGCCATGTCCCTCATGCGCGGGACACAGTTTCCCCTCTCTGAAGGTGTAGCCTATCTGGCTTGCTTAACTTACCACATTCTTCTGTTCTGTTATCATCTGCAAGGTTAAAGGAGGTAATTGAAATTTGGCCCCCTGGTAGGGAACGCTCTCAGAGATGCTGTGTTACGTTGGCCTAGAATAGAGGCCTGGATGTATCGACAAATTATCAAGAGACAAATCCCTAAACACCTGTATAGGAAGTAAAAAGTGACACTTTTATGATAAGAGCCCAGACATTTTTAATAACGCTCCAGGTGGGGGATTTATCAAAGTCCTGAGGCAATCGAGACATCTCTTCATGAATAGCGAGAGAAATGGAGTGGATTTTCCAACACAAGCATCTCTATCCACTTCAAATCAAAAGGTGTGATCTGTCCCGAAAACTTGATGTTAGCCGTTTTAGCGGTATCACGCCAACCCTCAGACGGCTTAGATCAAGACACAGCTTTTCTTACTGAAAGGTTGGCTTCGGACCAAAGGTGAGAGGGAAATCAGAGGGAGGAGATGTTTGCTATCTCAGCACGACAGACTCTTTGATGTGAACCACAAGGTGTCTGTCTCTTACCAGAGACAGTAATGACGTTCCTTCTTCTTCTGTTGTTGTTGGTTTGTTCTGTGTTGCACAGGCCCACTGTGGCAAGCCATCGATGTAATGAGTACTCTGATTCTTCTTTTCGACATGGGGGTTGACATTTGGCGGCAGCAGTGGGATCCAGTGAATAGAATGGTAGAAAAAAACACAAGGGGGGATGGGTATGATTTCGCGCCTCTTCAGCATCAAATAGACACTTTTGGACTCTGTGACCTGAAAACTCAATGGAAATGAGACATATGCAGAGGGCTAAATCATCTGTTTACATTTACCACTGTTGAGAGCAACACAGATCCCCAAGACAGATCCATCCAGCAACAAATTGTGTTTATTATGTCTGGAACATACCGGCAACACGAGTTGTGTTATTTCATGACAGAAAGACAGCAACCTGGTTACCCTGAAGCTAAAATATAGACTCGGCTAGAACACAAATAAGACCCCCGAATCGATGAGTCATCACTGTGTGTTCTCTCATTCTCACCCCCAACCTCTGCAATAATGTCAGTAACAGAGGGAGGAGGGGTAAGCCGGTTTCCTAACTGACTACACTATATACACAAAAGTATGTGGCCAACCCTTCAAATTAGTGGTTTCTGCTATTTCAGCCACAACTGTTGCTGACAGGTGTAAAAAATAGAGCACACAGATGTGCAACCTACATAGAAAAACATTGGCAGTAGAATGGCCTTACTGAAGAGCTCTGTGACATTCAACGTGGCACCATCATAGGATGCCACCTTTCCAACAAGTCAGTTCTTCAAATTTCTGTCTTGCTAGAGCTGTTATTGTGAAGTGGAAACGTCTAGGAGTAACAACGGCTCAGCCGCGAAGCGGTAGGCCACACAAGCTCAGTGCTTAGCGCGTAAAAATAATCTGTCCTCGGTTGCAACACTCACTACCGAGCACAAGAACAGTTTGCCGCCATTGGACTCTGGAGCAGTGGGAACTGCCGACTGCAAGACAGGCCTAATCGCCCAACATCAGTGCCCGACGTCACTAATACACTTGTGGCTGAATGGAAGCAAGTCCCCGCAGCAATGTTGCAACATCTAGTGGAAAGCCTTCCCAGAAGAGTGGAGGCTGTTATAGCAACAAACTCCATATTAATGCCCATGATTTTGGAATCAGATGTTCGATGAGCAGGTGTCCACATACATTTGGTCATGTAGTGTAACTCCTCCGGGGGGGCGCCTTAAATCGCAGCAGTAAATCCTGTCAGAACCATCCAGGGTAAACACATTAGAATTAATTTCAGTCCATAAAAGAAATGTCACACTCTCTTTACTTCTTCATATCTTTCTGGATTTCCGTTAAATGTACCTAACACGAGCACCTTTGGGAATGTTTGGGGTGATGAAGGTGAAGATAGCTAGGGAACATTATGAACAATTAAATGGTTACAGTTGAAAAAGTAGGAGTAGTATTAAAAAGCCGTTGACAAGTAATCTAAGTTGGGTCATTCTGTAGATCTCAACGTTGGTTTGGTGTTGACAGCTTCAACGGTGTAAGAAGAAATGTTTCCCATGTAAGGTTTCCAAAAGGGTTCTTCGGCTGTCCCCATAGAAGAACCCTTTTTGGTTCAAGGTAAAACCCTATTGGGTTCCATGTAGAACCCAGAGGGTTCAATGTGGATCCTAAAAGAGTTCTACCTGGAACCAAAAATGGTTCATCAAAGGGTTGTCCTATGGGGACAGCCAAAGAACCCTTTTAGAGTGTAGGGCCATTTTATTACGATTGAAATGCATTGGGAGCTCATTTAAATATTGTTGTAGTACAAAAAAGTATAAATGCTATCAAAAATATTTTCATGTTAATAGCTTAAATCGTGTAAGCAGTAGAGAGGGCTAAATAAATGGAGTTGTGCTTTGATTTCAGCAAGGCAGCAGGCTAGTCAGCATCCATGCACACATAATTCAAATAATAATAATAATATTTCATTTGTAGAGCACATTTCCCACGCTCAATACACAAAGTAGAAAACAAAAACAAAACAGAAAACACAATCAATACATCAATAAGTAGAAACAACAATCACAATACATCTAAACATAACATGTTAATGCAAAAGATAGACTAATGCAAAAGATACAAAATCTAGCAACTTCATTCTTAAAAGTCTAAGCTGTAGGGGGGGGGGGGGGGCTGGGGGTTCTAAGCTGACATGTGGAATTGTTTTAAGAAGGTCATACCATGCATGAATAATTTAGCCATTTGATTTTGAATTTTAGGAGCCCTTTAGGTATCCCAAAATTATATTCAAAAATTATTTGATAAAATATTGAATTTGGTAATGCATTGAATAACACTTTCACAAATGGCAAAAAAGACAGTGAAACATTGTATCATAAGGAAGAGTCTGTCCTATATCTAGGAGATATAAGAATGCACAGGACATATTTTTGTCTATTCTGACACATATTTAACCACTTATTTGTATTGGCACAAAACTATCGCCATACTTTCATTAATTTGTATAGGTTACCTTTAGATGAGTCCTGTGACACTTGTGGGGGTTATATTAGTTTGTAGCCTAAAAAGTTTGGACACTACAGACTAATGTTGGCATATCAGCTTTACCAACTTCAGACGAGTCCGTGGGGCTTGTGAGAGTCTCCCCTTTTTATAGAGTAGGTCATATTACTTTGTAGGCCAAAGCATTCAGATGCTACATATGTTTTTGTGAGAAGACTGATATTCGAGATGTCTGCTGGTTTGACAAACAGCGCTGTAGCTCTGACACTTTCGACTGCAGATGCGGAAGGGTGACATAGGTGGATGAGGTGGATTGAGACATAGCTCAGCCCAAAAAATAGCTCTAGCTTAAACTGCCGCATTTTTATGTTTTTTTATTTTATTATGTTACTTAGATTGACGCACCGTTGCATCAATGGACTCTGGAGGGTTACTAAGCGATCAAACATGAAAAGCTAGCTTGAATAGTATGTCTTAAGTAGTTTTTAAATGAAGAAATACGAGATACCTCTTTTACATGTACAGGTGAGTATTCCAGAGCTGAGGGGCCACATGTGAGAAGGCCCTGTCACCATAGCCACAGGAAGTAAGGTTCCTGATTAATCGAAAAATATATATACAGTACCAGTCAAAATTTTGGACACACCTACTCATTCCAGGGTTTTTCTTTAATTTGACTATTTTCTACATTGTAGAATAATAGTGAATAAATCAAAACTATGAAATAACACATATGGAATCATGTAGTAACCAAAAAAGTGTTAAACAAATCAAATATAAAGTAGCCACCCTTTGCCTTGATGACAGCTTTGCCATCGAATTCAACTCCAACTAGCTACCACGAGTCATCCCAGCGAGCCAGCCCCCCAGCCAACACAGCAGTCCACCCAGGGAGGCAATGCCCGACTGTCCCTCCCAGACACGTATGACAGGACTCCATCTAAATGCTGTGGCTTCCTATCCAGCAGTCCCTCTATTTCGCCCATCAGACGGGAGCCCTCACTTTCCTCACCCTCACCTTCTGGATCGTGGCAGCCTCCAGTGGATGGAATGAACTGGCACTCTGCACCCTATTCCGTAGAGGACTGTGCGAGGAGGTGCAGACGGAGTTGGCGTGCCAGGATGACAACCTTTCCTTGGACATGCTCATCGCTGTGGCCATCCCTATGGACAACCTTCTTCAAGAGGCATCTTCCTCTCCCCTTACCCTTCTCCTTTGGCCGTCCTGAGGCAGAGCTTGAACCCATAGCGGTAGGGGCCACACACCTCTCCGAGGCAAAGCGGCATCGCTGGAGACAGCTGGGACTGTGTTCCTATTGCGGCCTGGAGGGGCTCCAGCTTCAGCGGTGTCCGGTGCGTCCCAACCCGGGATCCACTGGGGCAGAGGGGCGGCCGTCTGATCATCCGTCTCCCAGGGTAGGCATGAGTATTCCATAATCATCGTTTTCCTCCAGACCCTTCCTGGTTTCCATTTCACTGGTTGGCAGTCCTTCAGGTGTTGTCTCTACAGCTCTAGTAGACTCCCATGTCATAAGGAATTTCATCAACCAGGCCTTTTCCCTGAACATCACCTCGTAGCCGCTGTCCTCTCCTTTTTTACCGTCCAAGCCCGGGATAATCAACCATTGTGATCCGGCACAATCACGCACATCACAGAACCACCAAGAAAACCTTCCATTCCAAATCATCACCGCTCCTGAACACAAAGTCATCCTCGGCCTCCCATGACTCCAACGTAATAACCCCACCATCTCCTGGTCAAGGATAAAAATCACCACCTGGGCACCTTTCTCTTACCCTGTGGTTCCACATCAGTTTAGAGTCCTGTAGGTGCCCTCCAGCCTATCATTCCATCGTCCTGTATCGTTGGCCCCGTGTTTTGGGACATAGATGTGACATCAATCCAGGCTCTGGAGAGGAAACCCGCCTGCTACCTGCCCTCCTGAGAGCATATGGGGCAAAAAAGTATTTAGTCAGCCACCAATTGTGCAAGTTCTCCCACTTAAAAAGATGAGAGAGGCCTGTAATTTTCATCATAGGTACACTTCAACTATGACAGACAAAATGAGAAAAAAAATCCCGAAAATCACATTGTAGGATTTTTAATGAATTTACAACCTATCCCTCAACGTAACCAAGACTAAGGAGATGATTGTGGACTACAGGAAAAGGAGGACCAAGCACGCCCCCATTCTCATCGAAGGAGCTGTAGTGGAGCAGGTTGAGAGCTTCAAGTTCCTCGGTGTCCACATCAACAACAAACTAGAATGGTCCAAACACACCAAAACAGACGTGAAGAGGGCACGACAAAGCCTATTCCCCCTCAGGAAACTAAAAATATTTGGCATGGGTCCTGAGATCTTCAAAAAGGTTCTACAGCTGCAACATCGAGACTGGTTCCATCATACCTGTTGTATTCAGTGCACTTGACAAATAAACTTTGATTTGATTTGAGCTGACGGTGCCCCCGATATGGTGGGGAAACATAAAGTTTTCACAAAGTTGATTGAAGATAAGATTGGCCACCCCATGGTTAAATGTCACTATCATTTGCCAAGAGAATCTGTGTTCCAAGACTAAGCCAGACAACTTCGAGGAGAGCGACTTGGACCTGTCTGTTTCAGTGGATGGGTATCGATGACTTTGAAATGCAGCTGATCGCCTCCATTATCCACGGTTGGGAGAGCCTGTCAGTGAAATTTGACAGTCTGAAGAATGTTGCATGTGCAATGCTTCAACATTTGGATCCACATATCTATGTGAATAGATCTTTTCACACATGAAGTCAATCCTGAGCCCCTCACACAGCCGGTTGACAACAGACCACTCGGAGGCCTGTGAGCAGCTCAGTGTCCAAATATAGCCCAGATATTAGGCGGCTCAGCAATGGAAAGCAGGGACAAGGACCTCACTAAATCGGTAAGATGTGATTTTCAATACAAAATTATATAACCTTGTGATGTTCATGCCAGTACATTTCAGCAAGTAGTAATGTGAACGTGTGTGTCTATTTGTGTGTTGCAGGGGATTTGGAATAAGACGGGGGAGACAGGAGACAGAGATTCTCAGCAGCAGATACGAAGATATGGAATGGATAATTAAATAAGACTTTTTTTCTTACATTTAGTTATGTCTAGGGCTGTTGGTAGGCCTAACAGTCGTCTCAGTCGTTTTTTTATTTATTGAACCTTGTATTTTTCAATAAATAATGTTATTTTTTTAATCACGTTTAATCTATGTTCATGTTTGCATTAGATTGCTATAACAATAGCTCCAGGACATAGATTTCCATTAGTTGCATAACTTGACCTTCATCATATTAAGTTAATTCTTCCTTGTGGGAGAATCAATTAAGCTTACCTTAAATCCCTTACATTATCAGGGTAAATGTGTTTAAGTAATACTATAGATTTGTGCAAGTTGCAAAGGGATCAGTCTCTTCGTTTAAAAAATGAAACAACATTGACACCCAGTGGCTGTTGTCGAAAACAACCGTCCAAAATGCAACATCTCTGTACTGTAGGCTACTTATTTCCTATTGTATTTGCCCTTGGCCTCTTTGGAAAAGGATAGGACCCTTCATCTCAATTTCCGCCTAAAATTACATACCCAAATCTAACTGCCTGTAGCTAAGGACCTGAAGCGAGGACATGCATATTCTTGATACTATTCAAAAGGAAACACTTTGAAGCTTGTGGAGATGTGAAATTAATGTAGGAGAATATATAGATCTGGTAAAAGATAAACAAAAAACATGGGGTTTCTATTTGAAATTTTTCCATCATCTTTGAAATGCAAAAAGTCATACATTGGGATAGGAAGCTGGGATAGATGTTGTCCACAACAGGGCAGAATGAGAGAATGAGAGAGCTACATAATATTTAGTATGAAGTCTCCCAGGTGTCCTGCACGATTTGCCCAAATGTACCCAAGGGGCCTCCAAGTGGCCGAATTGGTCAATTGATACATTTTCAGGTACATAACTATAGAGAACATAAAAATGTTTACACACTCCCAGGAATGTCAAACATGATGGATCATTAGCTTCCCTTCATAAACGGTACTAATAGGATCCAATACTTCCCAACACAGAAGTGAACTATTTAAGATAAGGGCCAAGTCAGCAGCCAACATTTATCAAATTTCATAAGTGCACACACAATTCGAGTTGATGCCAAGTCCCATAGAATAAACTTTCTGCTGTGAAGCAGAGGGTAACAGCACAAGTAGTGCAGGTGATGGGAGATTTCTTGTGGCACAGAGTACATCAACACCTCCCTGCTGTGCTCTTTTGGCCATGAGGCACATTCAGGTCTGCAGTTAAGCATTTTAGCCGGAATGGGGTGGGTGTGGAGCCAGAGAAGGCAGCAGGGGTCAGACTCGAGGAACCAGTTCCTACGTTTGTATTTTAGGTTGTTGTCCCACTGAAAGGTGAATTCATCTCGCAGTGTCTGGTGGAAAGCAGACAACCTGTGCTTCTCGGATTTTGCCTGTGCGTAGCTCCACTCCGTTTATTTTTTATCCTGAAAAACTCCCAAGTCCTTAACGATTATAAGCATACACATAACATGATGCAGCCACCATTATGTTTGAAAATATGGAGAGTGGTACTCAGTAATGTGTTGTATTGGATTTGCTCCAAACATAACACATGTAATGCTTTGCCCAATTTTCTGCATAATTATTTTAGTGCCTTGTTGCAAACAGGATGTATGTTTTGTAATACTTATTTATGTACAGGTTTCCTTCTCACTCTGTCAATTAGGTTAGTATTGTGGAGACACTACAATGTTGTTGATCCATCCTCAGTTCTCCTATCACAGCCATTAAACTCTAACTGTTTTAAAGTCACATTTGTCATGGTAAAATCCCTTAGTGGTTTCCTTCCTCTCTGGCAACTGAGTTAGGAAGGACGCCTGTATCTTTGTAGTGACTGGGTGTATTGATACACCATCCAAAGTGTAATTAATAACTTCACCATGATCAAAGGGATATTCAATGTCTGCTTTTCTTTTATTTATCAATAGGGGCCCTTCTTTGCGAGGCATTTGAAAACCTCCATGATCTTTGTGGTTGAATCTGTGTTTAAAATTCACTGGTTGACTGAGGGACCTTATAGAAAATAATATGTGTGGAGTACAGAGATGAAGTAGTCATTCAAAAATCACGTTAAACACTATTATTGCACACAGTGGATCCATTCACTTTATTACGTGACTTAAGAACATTTTTGCTCCTGAACTTATTTAGGCTTGCCAGAACAAAGGTGTTGAATACTTATTGACTCAAGACATTTAAGCTTTTCATTTTTAGTAATTTGTAAACATTTCAAAAAACAATTCCACATTGACATTATGGGGTATTGTGTGTAGGCCAGTGACACAAAATCTCATGTAAATCCATTTTAAATTCAGGCTGTAACACAAGAAAATGTGAAAAAAGTCAAAGGCACTGTAAGTCAATAAAGTGAAAACACACAATTATTAAATACATTGCTATATGGGCCTGAGGGTTGCCTTGCATTTAAGGTCGCCACCCTCGGCAAATATACAAAGTAAGTACACATCATAAAAAGCAAGTCCACCAGCTGAGCAAATGGGGAATTTAATCCCTGAGCAATGCAACGTCATGGTGTCACGCCCTGCCCAGAACTACATGGACATTTTGGGTTGATTTATTTTTTTAAGCATATTTTTAAAAGTCTCGCCATCCCATATGGAGACATTTTTTTTTGTGAAAGTTTGCTAATGCGTTCCCAATGTAGGTTTCCTGTGCGCACTAAGAGTGCATTAGCCCGCTATGCCAAACTAAGCATTACCTTTCGGATTCAATGTAATTGTTCAGCTCTTAGGCATACAAAGTTACTCATCACACAACTGATTACCACCTTGTTACACTTCATTCCCCTTTGACCTCTTCACACTCATCCTCGCAGAAACCCATTAAGGTCAAGGCACCAATGTGACCAACCTCTGTTACACTAATAACTTTACCTGGAAAGCGGTTTCACAGTAATCTGAGCATGTAATGGGGTGTAGGTAGAATGCTAATTGTGTTCTGTTTACCCAAAGTCAAGACACTGTACAAAGATTACATTTAGCACACTCAGTCCATACAGTAGAAATATCAATGGTGAACAGCATCCACGGGATATTAAGACAATAGGTAAATGTAACGGATGTGAAATGGCTAGCTTAGTTAGCGGTGGTGCGCGCTAAATAGCGTTTCAATCGGTGACATCACTTGCTCTGAGACCTTGAAGTAGTAGTTCCCCTTGCTCTGCCAGGCCTGGCTTTTGTGGAGCGATGGGTAACAATGCTTCGTGGGTGACTGTTGTTGATGTGTGCAGAGGGTCCCTGGTTCGCGCCCGGGTATGGGCGAGAGGACGGTCTAAAGTTATACTGTTACATTGATGCTGTTGACCCGGAAAAGGAGGAGGTCAAAAGGGGGGTGAGTGTAACGGATGTGAAATAGCTAGCTAGTTAGCGGTGGTGCGCGCTAAATAGCGTTTCAATCGGTGACGTCACTTGCTCTGAGACCTTGAAGTAGTGGTTCCCCTTGCTCTGCAAGGGCCACGTCTTTTGTGGAGCGATGGGTAACGATGCTTCTGTTGACTGTTGTTGATGTGTGCAGAGGGTCCCTGGTTCGAGCCCGGGTATGGGTGAGGGGACGGTTTAAAGTTATACTGTTACATAAACACCCCCAACAATGGTAAACACCCCCAAGATCCAAGATAGTAACACAGTAGGCCTATATCAATGGTCAACACCCCCAAGATATTAAGATAACAGGCCTATATCAAGGGTAAACAACCCCAACATATTAGGACAGTAGGCCTATATCAATGGTCAACATCCCCAAGATATTAAGATAACAGGCCTATATCAATGGTCAACACCCCCAAGATATTAAGATAACAGGCCTATATCAATGGTCAACACACCCAGTAATTAAGACAGTAGTCCTATATCAACACCCCAAGATATTAAGAAAGTAGGCCTATATCAATGGTAAACACCCCCAAGATATTAACACAGTAGGCCTATATCAATGGTCACTACACCAAACATATTAAGACAGTAGGCCTATATCAATGGTCAACAACCCCAACATATTAAGATGGCGAGACTATATAAATGGTAAACAACCCCAAGATATTAAGACAGTAGGCCTATATAAATGGTCAAAACACCAACCATATTAAGACAGTAGACCTATATCAATGGTCAAAACACCAACCATATTAAGAAGGTAGGCCTATACCAATGGACAAAACACCAACCATATTAAGACAGTAGGCCTATATCAATGGTCAACAACCCCAAGATATTAAGACAGTAGGCCTATACCAATGGTCGAAACACCAAACATATTAAGACAGTAGGCCTATATCAATGATCAAAACACCAGACATATTAAGACAGTAGGCCTATATCAATTGTCAACAACCCCAACATATTTGGACAGTAAGGCCTATATCAATGGTCATCACCCCCAAGATCTTAAGATAACAGGCCTATATCAATGGTCAACACCCCCAATATCTTAAGATAACAGGCCTATATCAATGGTCAACACCCCCAAGATATTAAGATAACAGACCTATATCAATGGTAAACACCCCCAAGATAGTAACAGAGTAGGCCTATATCAATGGTCAACACCCCCAAGATATTAAGATAACAGGCCTATATTAATGGTCAACATCCCCAAGATATTAAGATAGCAGGCCTATATCAATGGTAAACACCCCCAAGATAGTAACACAGTAGGCCTATATTAATGGTCAACATCCCCAAGATATTAAGATAACAGGCCTATCTTAATGGTCAACACCCCCAAAATATTAAGATAGCAAGCCTATATCAATGGTCAATACCCCCAGTAATTAAGACAATAGTCCTATATCAATGATCAACACCCGAAGATATTAAGGTAGTAGGCCTATATCAATGGTAAACACCCCCAAGATATTAACACAGTAGGCCTATATTAATGGTCAACAACCCCAACATATTAAGATGACGAGACTATATCAATGGTAAACAACCCCAAGATATTAAGACAATAGGCCTATATCATTGGTCAAAACACCAACCATATTAAGACAGTAGGCCTATATCAATGGTAAACACCCCCAAGATATTAAGATAACAGGCCTATATCAATGGTAAACACCCCCAAGATATTAAGATAACAGGCCTATATTAATGGTCAACATCCCCAAGATATTAAGATAACATGCCTATATCAATGGTAAACACCCCCAATATATTAAAACTGTAGGCCTATATTTAATGGTCAACATCCCCAAGATATTAAGATAGCAGGCCTATATATCAATGGTCAACACTCCCAATATATTAAAACAGCAGGCCTATATCAATGGTCAACCCCCCCAGATATTAAGATAACAGGCCATAATCAATGGTCAACACCCCCAATATCTTAAGATAACAGGCCTATATCAATGGTCAACACCCCCAAGATATTAAGATAACAGGCCATAATCAATGGTCAACACCCCCAATATCTTAAGATAACAAGCCTATATCAATGGTCAATACCCCCAGTAATTAAGACAATAGTCCTATATCAATGATCAACACCCGAAGATATTAAGGTAGTAGGCCTATATCAATGGTAAACACCCCCAAGATATTAACACAGTAGGCCTATATTAATGGTCAACAACCCCAACATATTAAGATGACGAGACTATATCAATGGTAAACAACCCCAAGATATTAAGACAATAGGCCTATATCATTGGTCAAAACACCAACCATATTAAGACAGTAGGCCTATATCAATGGTAAACACCCCCAAGATATTAAGATAACAGGCCTATATCAATGGTCAACACCCCCAAGATATTAAGATAACAGGCCTATATCAATGGTAAACACCCCCAAGATATTAAGATAACAGGCCTATATTAATGGTCAACATCCCCAAGATATTAAGATAACAGGCCTATATCAATGGTCAACACCCCCAAGATATTAAGATAGCAGGCCTATATCAATGGGCAACACCCCCAAGATATTAAGATAGCAGGCCTATATCAATGGTCAACACCAACAAGATATTAAGATAACAGGCCTATATCAATGGTAAACACCCCCAATATATTAAAACTGTAGGCCTATATTTAATGGTCAACATCCCCAAGATATTAAGATAGCAGGCCTATATATCAATGGTCAACACTCCCAATATATTAAAACAGCAGGCCTATATCAATGGTCAACCCCCCCAGATATTAAGATAACAGGCCATAATCAATGGTCAACACCCCCAATATCTTAAGATAACAGGCCTATATCAATGGTCAACACCCCCAAGATATTAAGACAGTATGCCTTCATCAATGGTCAACACCCCCCAGATATTAACACAGTAGGCCTATATAAATGATCAATGCACCAAACATATTAAGACAGTACGCCTATATCAATGGTCAACAACCCCAACATATTAAGATAGCAGGCCTTTATCAATGGTTAACATCCCCAAGATATTAAGATAGCAGGCCTATGTCAATGGTCAACACCCCCAAGATATTAAGACAGTAGGCCTATATCAATGGTCAACACCCCCAATATATTAAAACAGTAGGCCTATATCAATGGTCAACACCCCCAATATACACTGCTAAAAAAAAGGGAACACTAAAATAACACATCCTAGATCTGAATTAATAAAATATTCTTATTAAATACTTTTTTCTTTACATAGTTGAATGTGATGACAACAAAATCACAAAAAAATTATCAACGGAAATCAAATTTATCAACCCATGGAGGTCTGGATTTGGAGTCACACTCAAAATTAAAGTGGAAAACCACACTACAGACTGTTCCAACTTTGATGTAATGTCCTTAAAACAAGTCAAAATGAGGCTCAGTAGTGTGTGTGGCCTACACGTTCCTGTATGACCTCCCTACAACGCCTGGGCATGGTCCTGATGAGGTGGCGGGTGGTCTCCTGAGGGATCTCCTCCCAGACCTGGACTAAAGCATCCGCCAACTCCTGGACAGTCTGTGGCGTTGCAACGTGGCGTTGGTGGATGGAGCGAGACATGATGCCCCAGATGTGCTCAATTGGATTCAGGTCTGGGAAACGGACAGGCCAGTCCATAGCATCAATGCCTTCCTCTTGCAGGAACTGCTGACACACTCCAGCCACATGAGGTCTAGCATTTTCTTGCATTAGGAGGAACCCAGGGCCAACCGCACCAGCATATGGTCTCACAAGGGGTCTGAGGATCTCATCTCGGTACCTAATGGCAGTCAGGCTACCTCTGGCGAGCACATGGAGGGCTGTGCGGCCCCCCAAAGAAATGCCACCCCACACCATGACTGACCCACCGCCAAACCGGTCATGCTGGAGGATGTTGCAGGCAGCAGAACGTTCTCCACGGCGTCTCCAGACTGTCACGTCTGTCACATGTGCTCAGTGTGAACCTGCTTTCATCTGTGAAGAGCACAGGTCGCCAGTGGCGAATTTGCCAATCTTGGTGTTCTCTGGCAAATGGCCAAACTTCCTGCACGGTGTTGGGCTGTAAGCACAAGCCCCACCTGTGGACGTCGGGCCCTCATAACACGCTCAGAGTCTGTTTCTGACCGTTTGAGCAGACACATGCACATTTGTGGCCTGCTGGAGGTCATTTTGCAGGGCTCTGGCAGTGCTCCTCCTTGCACAAAGGCGGAGGTAGCGGTCCTGCTGCTGGGTTGTTGCCCTCCTACAGCCTCTCCCACGTCTCCTGATGTACTGGCCTGTCTCCTGGTAGCGCCTCCATGCTTTGGACACTACGCTGACAGACACAGCAAACCTTCTTGCCACAGCTCGCAATGATGTCATCCTGGATGAGCTGCACTACCTGAGCCACTTGTGTGGGTTGTAGACTCCATCTCATGCTACCACTAGAGTGAAAGCACCACCAGCATTCAAAAGTGACCAAAACATCAGCCAGGAAGCATAGGAACTGAGAAGTGGTCTGTGGTCCCCACCTGCAGAACCACTCCTTTATTGGGGGTGTCTTGCTAATTGCCTATAATTTCCAACTGTTGTCTATTCCATTTGCACAACAGCATGTGAGATGTATTGTCAATCAGTGTTGCTTCCTAAGTGGACAGTTTGATTTCACAGAAGTGTGATTGACTTGGAGTTACATTGTGTTGTTTAAGTGTTCCCTTTATTTTTTTGAGCAGTGTATATACTCGTTATAAAGGTTTAATATTGTTCCAGTCTTTTCTAATCTCCGCCTCTTATAAAGACAATGTGAGAAATGTGTGACTGAGACAGAACTCTGCAGGGAGTGTAAGAGTAGAGAATAGTCAGACATCCCACTACAATTCAACTTGGGTGGACATTTACTGCTGAGCTTTTAGATAACACAAACTCTTGTTTATATAGCTGTGTAGGCATGGTTTTGGTTTCATGAGTAGAAGGTAATGTAGGCAGTGACATCACTAAGATATGACTGTAGGAATAATAAAACTCAGACCCTTTTCTAGTTCTTGTCAACTTGTGTCTGCAATTGCATTAAAGGTTGAATGATTTAATTAAAATATAGTCCGAATGGTAATTTCACCAGTGAGCCAATGATTGACCAGGAACAAGATCCTGCCTGGTTGGCTCTGTCCGAAGGTATTTTCGAAAGGGGCCAGAGTCCCCATCCCGTTTTCGACCTGCTCTTGATTTGGATACTAGTTTACTTGAGGGAAATCAGACAGTGTGAATGTTAAACTAAGTCAAGGAACAGTCAGAGTCAGTTTATTCAAGTAAACTAGCATCTAAAACAGCATTGTTAAAAAAAAAGAAAAAAGTGCCCTTTGATCACGTTCCCTGCATTTAGACAGCCACAATTTAACCAGCCATTTATACACCTAAATCGAGCCAAGTTCACATCTCTTTTCTCCAGTCCCCAATCCAGCTATGATTAAAAGGCAGTGGACACTGACTGCCAAGCCCCACCCCCCCCAAAAAAAATCATTGCACAAAAGGAGTTAAGGACACCAAAAACAGATTCAGAAAATAAAACAAGGGTTCAGTTGGATACTTTACAGAAGAATATTTAATACCAAGAAACCTGGGGGAGGGGTGGGTAGCTCAGGAAAAAGAGGGGGACTCAAACACTACTGTTCATACTGATATACATTGAGTGGGGACATGACCCATTAGTCATGTTACATCCCAAATGGCACCCTATATAGTTAAATACTTAGAACAAGGGTGCATAGCGAGCTACTTTTGACCAGTCATATGCAAGAAATATGCAGCCCATGTCTGGCAACAAGCCCACCTTTTCTCTGGAACAAGCAGTGCGGACGATGGTCACATACACATAGTTTACACCCAGAACCACAGATCAAGTGGAAAAGGCGGCGATTGGGGGAGAAGCATGGCGCTTGAGCCTCGTACAGCTTCAAAATATGGGGCTTTCAGGTTGGTAGTGGGGTGGGTATTTAACACCACCTCCATAGTGGAGGTCCCTGGTTGTGGCAGGATGGTAGCCCCACTCACCGCCATATACCAACCACTGCCTGCCCATTTCTTTCTATAAAACCATTTTGTTCTGATAAAATCAAAAGGATAAAAATAAATGAAAGTACATATAAAATCTTTCAGGTCCATTTGTAGTTTATTTTGTTAAATTGGTTTCCTTCGCTTGTCACTCCTCCTCGCTCTCGTTCCCAGGTTCTATGTCGGAATCGGCAGTCACTTTTGATTCCATCCTCATGCCTTCCTCTGCCTTGTCTTCCATAGTCTCATCCTCCTCCCAGTTCTGCACAGAACAGAAACGCACAATACAGTGAGACGCTTCACTCATAATACGTCAACATTCCAATAAACGCAATGTCAGTGGGAATGTGTTGGTTCAAGAGCAAAAGTGCACTTTACGACACCTCATTGTATAATCTGTATTGTATTCCTTTCCACTAAAACACAGCACTAGTCCTATGGACCCATAGGGGTGCACGTTATGTTTTTTACCAACTGTTTCCAACTTAATCAAAGGCTTGGTAAAGAGTTGAATCGAGTGTTAGTGTAAGGGTTATATTGATGATTCCCCTTGCCACTATTGTTGAGCCAATTGGTTTTGGGTTATTAGTTTAGTCTTGCCTTCACCTACTCAACATGGCATCTTATTGGCTGGTTTGCGTAGCTTGCTTACGAGGGAGGATGTTTCAGTTAGAATCATCCCAGTGAACAAGCACCAAACCAGCGGTAAGTTGTTGGTTGCAAAGCACTGTACGTACAAAGTGATTTTTATGTACAATTTATATCAATTTGTTTGTAAATGTTCACACAAGATGCAACGTTTGTGAATATTTGCTGTGCATTTTGTTGTAGAAAAGTCCCACTAATACTAGCTAGCAAGTAGCTAGCTAGTGCTAGGGTAAAAAACATGCACCCATTTGGGATTGGGAAACCCCTTCTTATTTACTTGATAAAGCATTTAACAAACCATCTGTATTCCATCCCACCCACAGCCCCTTTGTGTCATCTTAACCACCTACATCAGAATCCTCATCTGGAAGACCTTCGTCACCTGAAGCATTGTCTTCATCAGAGGACTCTAAAGTGGAGAAGACAAAACTGGTCAGTCAAAGCCACAGTCCAGACACTTTACAGAACCATTACACAGATTTTTATAATGAAAAAAAAAAAAAAAGTGATCAATTTCAAAGACATTACTGAGTTACAGTTCAAAAGAAAAGCAGTAATAATAAAAATAAAAAAAACATTAGGCTCTAATCTATGGATCTCCTGACTGAGCAGGGGTGCAGCCATGCATGGGTGGGCATAAGCCCACCCACTTGACAGCCAGGCCTAACCAATCAGAATGAGATTATCCCCAACAAAAATGACTTTATTACAGACAGAAATACCCCCTGTTGAACAAAGCCCTGTGTTAAAGTGCACACATCCCTTCTCGAATGCTGTTGGGGAAACATCCTTAATTGCGTTTGAATTCTTTAAAAAAAAATGTAAAAACGCAGCTATGACACGGTGGTCTTGACTGATTACTTGATGTAATTTGTAGCGAAAGCAAATGCATACAGTAAGTCAGCTATATTGTGTAGAGTAGCAGTATTTGCTGTTATTCATGGTATTATTCATTCATGGTACAGAGAAATACAGAGGGGGGACGGTGTGTGTGGCGGCGAAGTTCAGGGTTTGTTTGACAGCTAAGCAGAGCATTGTGTTTGAATACAGAACGGATTTATTATTTTGACTCCTACATAACTACAAATGGAGAGGAGCAGCTGCAAACACCGAACCCTCTGGAGACTTAAACAGAAGGGCCACCGTGAGGGTGTAATCCTTTAGGGCGTCTTCAAAGTAATTCTGCATGATCAGATTTAGAATTTGATAAATCGGAGGAACATGTGACCTCAAAGAAATAAAGTGACAAGTTAAAGGACAGGAACATCCATACAGCATCTGCGTTACGGCTGTCCCGACTAAAAATCTTGGTCGATCGAACGTAGTCTGTTCTTTTGACCAATACATTTTTAAAATGGTATATTATTCCATACATACACACACATACACCTATGTGTTTTAATAAAATCAACTACATGCGTCAAGCTTGTCTGATGCTTTAAGCTTACGGTTTGGTGAATAAAATGCCTCAAGAGGGCACCAGAGGTCTAGATGAACAGAAAATGTA
Organism: Oncorhynchus mykiss; assembly: GCF_057628025.1. Classification (NCBI taxonomy): domain Eukaryota; kingdom Metazoa; phylum Chordata; class Actinopteri; order Salmoniformes; family Salmonidae; genus Oncorhynchus; species Oncorhynchus mykiss. The sequence continues at coordinate 3,981,793 of NC_143047.1, read as the reverse complement.
AAAAAAAAAAAAAAAAAAAATGCATATAGTAAACTTGACCCGAGTAAATCACCTCCTGGTCCTGCTGGTTTTAGCAGATTCTGCCATGCCTCTCCTGAAGATGCAGCTACACGAGGAGTCTGCTACCTTTCATGTGGAATGTCAATTTACCTTACAATTTTTACCAATCTGCATGGCAGTTATGGTTCGCATATGCACATTTGTGAAAGTTATATTTAATTTATAGTAACCTCTTCTCAAAATCATTGTCATGTGGTTACATCACAACTCTATCCAAAAGAAAATAAATAAAAGTTCCTTCTATTGACACGGCCAGCCATGTAAAAAAATAGCCTACATAAAGCCAACAAATAAAAACACCACAGCGGGCAGGTAGAAAATATCCTGATAAAAACACATTTGCTAAACATGACATGCCTGCAACGAACTTGCAACATTGTATAAAATAGCCGGGGACCTCAGGAGTTTTCCGAGCCAGTGAGCTTGGGACAAACAGCTGTAGGATATTTGCTATGGGATAAGCAGCAACGCTTGACATGGGCAGGAGCTTACCGGCGCGCAGAGTACCAGCACCTCAAATGTTCTACTACTTGAGCTCCTGTTCCTCTTGTAGAATGTTACCTACAGTGCATTCTAAACATATTCAGACCACTTCACTCTTTGCAGTTACGTTACAGCCTTATTCTAAGATAGTTTGTCTATTTAATCTACATACAATACCACATAATGACAAAGCAAAACAGATTTAGACATTTCTTCAAATGTATAATTTATAAAACTAACATATCACATTTAAATTAGTATACAGACCCTTCACTCAGTACTTTGTTAACCTTGTGACTAGGGGGCAGTATTTTCATTTTTGGAGAAAAAAAAAGTTCCCGTAGTAATATTTTGTCAAGACAAGATGCTAGAATATGCATATAATTGACAGCTTAGGATAGAAAACACTAAAGTTTCCAACTGTTCCCAAACACCTTGAGGATTGATTATAAACAACGTTTGCCATGTTTCTGTCGATATTATGGAGCTAATATGGAATATTTTTAGCAGTTTGTGACTGCAATTTCCAGATGATTTCTCAGCCAAACGTGAACAACAAACGGCGCCATTTCGCCTACAAAAATATTTGGGGAAAGGAACATTGGCTATCTAACTGGGAGTCTCGTGAGTGAAAACATCCGAAGCTCAAAGGTAAACGATTTAATTTGATTGCTTTTCTGATTTCCGTGACCAAGTTACCTGCAGCTAGCTGGACAAAATGCTATGCTAGGCTATCGATAAACTTACACAAATGCTTGTCTAGCTTTGGCTGTAAAGCATATTTAGAAAATCTGAGATGACAGGGTGATTAACAAAAGGCTAAGCTGTGTCTCAAAATATTTCACTTGTGATTTTCATGAATAGGAATATTTTCTAGTAATATTTATGTCCGTTGCGTTAAGCTAATTAGTGTCAGATGACAACGGTCCCGTTCACGGGATGGGGTGTCACTAGAGGTTAAAGCACCTTTGGCAGCGATTACAGCCGTGCGTCATCTTGAGTATGACACAAGCTTGGCACACCTGTATTTGGGGAGTTTCTCCCATTCTCTGCAGATCCTCTCAAGCTCTGTCAGGTTGGATGGGGAGCATGGCTGCGCAGCTATTTTCAGGTCTTTCCAGAGATGTTCAAATCGGGTTCAAGTCCTGGCTATGGCTGGGCCATTGAAGGACATTCAGGGGCTTGTCCCAAAGCCACTTCTGCATTGTCTTGGCTGTGTGCTTAGGGTCATGGTCCTGTTGGAAGGTAAACCTTCGCCCCAATCTGAGGTCCTGAGCGCTCTGGAGCAGGTTTTCATTAAGGATCTGTACTTTGCTCCGTTCATCTTTCCCTCGATCCTGACTAGTCTCCCAGTCCCTGCCGCTGAAAAACAACCCCACAGCATGCTGCTGCCACAACCATGCCAGGTATCCTCCAGATGTGACGCTTGGCATTCATATTGTCTGTCCTTTAGGTGCCTTTTGGCTAACTCAACCTATGACTTAAACATAACCAAAACACCAAACTTGTTTTTGTATGGATTCCGTGACGTGATTAGCTGTTAAACACTAGGACCTCCATTTCTCGTCCCAGAATCCCGCTTAACTGACAGGTTGACAGAGCCGCTAACCTAGCCGAACTGCTAGCCATCAAGTTACCTAAGTTAGCCAGATGTTTTGCAACGGAGCACTCCGTCTGGAGAAGTAACTGAACAGTTCCACCGCTGTAACTACTACACTTTATTTTGGGACTTAAGAGCCCCAATGCAGCAATTGTTTGCCTGCCAATGATTATAAGCTTGTGGCTTCCTTGATCACGCAGGTTGCCAGCCTATGTAAGAAATTTGGAAAACGCAGAGTGAAAGAGTTGCTTTTCTACGCTGGTGGCTGGACGGCGTTCGTGCATTATAAGGCTGTGTTTGAGACAATGACTTTGTCAATGACCCAAGTCCAGCTCAGCTAATCGCTACCATTGTGACGCCATAACGCTTTAGCACATGTATATAAGACAACGTAAGTAACCTAATTTATGCCCCTCTAACAACCCCCTGAATGCCTCTGCTGAGCCTACAGCTATTGCACGCAGCAATCACACTCCTATGAACCATATTTATGCTGTTAGCACTGAGGCGGTGTGCCCTAGTAGGAAGTCCACTATGCTGCTCACCCAACACTGACATAAATAACATGAGAATATCAACTTCTGCTAAGCTTCCCAGTAAAGCAATGAACACAAGCAAGCATCCCAGAAGTGCTCAAAATAGCCCACGTTAACACAAGGTTCATGAAATTATTCATGTGCTAGTAGCAGATCATTCATTTTCTGACTACCGCCGAAACACAATTATACAAAACCTTTGATGATAGTGGTAGCAATTCAAGGTTATAACATTTACAGAAGACAGAAACACGAGTGGAGGTGTTGCGGTTAATATTCAGAACCACATTCCTAGAAGGCTTAGAGGATTTTATGTTAAGTACTGTTGAAGTAACACAGCTACAGGTTAATCTGCCGCACATAAAGCCCCTTCTGTGAAACGCTACTATAGACCACCAAGTGCCAACAGTCAGTATCCGAATAACGTGAAATTCTTGATAAATGAATGTGATAGACATGTTCTGGGTGACTTAAATACTGACTGGCTTTCATCAAGCTTCCCACTCATAAAGCTTCAAACTAACTAGTGGCTGCAACCTACGAGGGTAGTTACAAACAGCACAGGAATGAAAACGTGTGTTAAATCACATCTTCACCAATGCTGCAGAAATGTTCTGGAAAGCAGTATCCACATCCATCGGATGTAGTGATCACAATATAGTAGTCATATCTAGGAAAACCAAAGATCCAAAGGCTGGACCTAACAGTGTATAAGATGTCACACAATAAGTTATGTAGTCATTGCTACATTGTTGAAAATAATATTTCTTGGTCCATGGGAAGGGGAGCAAACAGACGCTGCACATTTCTGAAATGGCTTAACCCAGTCAATAAGCATGGGCCCATTAAGAAAATGACTGTCAATACCCTGTGGACTGATGAAGAATTAAACAAATAAAATGGTATGGTTGAGAGGGATGAGGCAAAAGGAATGGCAAATTAGTCTGGATGCATAACCAATTGGCAAATGTATTGCAAATTGAAAAATCATGAGACTAAACTGAATAAAAACGACACTGAAACAAACATAGTAAAGAGCTTTGGAGCACCTACAATGACATTTGGGAATAAAGGCAAACTCCGCTCATTCATTGAATGATGGCTCATTCATCACAAAACCGACTGATCAAAGAAACACGCATTAAAGTATTTGGCAATATTAGCAATGACGCATGACATGCCAGCAACAAACACTGACACTACACATCTAAGTATAAGTATATCTGACCAAATTAAAGACAAGCACTAATTTAATTCCCATAAAGTGATTGTTGATAGACAATGACAAGCCATCGGGATCTGACAACTAGGATGGAAAACTGCTGAGGATAATAGCGAACGATATTGCCACTCCTATTTTTCAGACAAAAAGCATAAATTGTCCCTACCCCTAATCTGATAGCAGGGTGGTAGATAAATATGTCCTATGGCACACTAAGAGGGACACTCAGTTAAGAGAAGTCATCTCAGTGAGCCATCTCAGAGGCGCCCAGCTCCGGAGCACCAATCGGCAGCAACAAACCGTACCAATTATTTCCCTACACAAACTATGCCATTAGGGATGTGCATCTGCTTTCCCTTTACAAGACGTTTCAATACAAAGATTCCTTGATGTCCTTCCAGACTCCTTCTGCCTACCCAAGGACGTCAGAGGACAAAAATCAGTTAACCACCTAACTGAGGAACTCAACTTAACCTTGCGCAATACCCTAGATGCAGTTGCACCCCTAAAAACTAAAAACATTTCTCATAAGAAACTAGCTCCCTGGTACACAGAAAATACCCGAGCTCTGAAGCAAGCTTCCAGAAAATTGGAACGGAAATGGCGCCACACCAAACTGGAAGTCTTCCGACTAGCTTGGAAAGACAGTACTGTGCAGTACCGAAGAGCCCTTACTGCTGCTCGATCATCCTATTTTTCTAACTTAATTGAGGAAAATAAGAACAATCCGAAATTCCTTTTTGATACTGTCGCAAAGCTAACTGAAAAGCAGCATTCCCCAAGAGAGGATGACTTTCACTTTAGCAGTGATAAATTCATGAACTTCTTTGAGGAAAAGATTATGATTATTAGAAAGCAAATTACGGACTCTTCCTTAAATCTGCGTATTCCTTCAAAGCTCAGTTGTCCTGAGTCTGCACAACTCTGCCAGGACCTAGGATCAAGAGAGACACTCAAGTGTTTTAGTACTATATCTCTTGACACAATGATGAAAATAATCATGGCCTCTAAACCTTCAAGCTGCATACTGGACCCTATTCCAACTAAACTACTGAAAGAGCTGCTTCCTGTGCTTGGCCCTACTATGTTGAACATAATAAACGGCTCTCTATCCACCGGATGTGTACCAAACTCACTAAAAGTGGCAGTAATAAAGCCTCTCTTGAAAAAGCCAAACCTTGACCCAGAAAATATAAAAAACTATCGGCCTATATCGAATCTTCCATTCCTCTCAAAAATTTTAGAAAAGGCTGTTGCGCAACAACTCACTGCCTTCCTGAAGACAAACAATGTATACGAAATGCTTCAGTCTGGTTTTAGACCCCATCATAGCACTGAGACGGCACTTGTGAAGGTGGTAAATGACATTTTAATGGCATCGGACCGAGGCTCTGCATCTGTCCTCGTGCTCCTAGACCTTAGTGCTGCTTTTGATACCATCGATCACCACATTCTTTTGGAGAGATTGGAAACCCAAATTGGTCTACACGGACAAGTTCTGGCCTGGTTTAGATCTTATCTGTCGGAAAGATATCAGTTTGTCTCTGTGAATGGTCTGTCCTCTGACAAATCAACTGTAAATTTCGGTGTTCCTCAAGGTTCCGTTTTAGAACCACTATTGTTTTCACTATATATTTTACCTCTTGGGGATGTTATTCGAAAACATAATGTTAACTTTCACTGCTATGCAGATGACACACAGCTGTACATTTCAATTAAACATGGTGAAGCCCCAAAATTGCCCTTGCTAGAAGAATGTGTTTCAGACATAAGGAAGTGGATGGCTGCAAACTTTCTACTTTTAAACTCGGACAAAACAGAGATGCTTGTTCTAGGTCCCAAGAAACAAAGAGATCTTCTGTTGAATCTGACAATTAATCTTAATGGTTGTACAGTCGTCTCAAATAAAACTGTGAAGGACCTCGGCGTTACTCTGGACCCTGATCTCTCTTTTGAAGAACATATCAAGACCATTTCAAGGACAGCTTTTTTCCATCTACGTAACATTGCAAAAATCAGGAACTTTCTGTCCAAAAATGATGCAGAAAAATTAATCCATGCTTTTGTCACTTCCAGGTTAGACTACTGCAATGCTCTACTTTCCGGCTACCCGGATAAAGCACTAAATAAACTTCAGTTAGTGCTAAATACGGCTGCTAGAATCCTGACTAGAACCAAAAAATTTGATCATATTACTCCAGTGCTAGCCTCTCTACACTGGCTTCCTGTCAAAGCAAGGGCTGATTTCAAGGTTTTACTGCTAACCTACAAAGCATTACATGGGCTTGCTCCTATCTATCTCTCTGATTTGGTCCTGCCGTACATACCTACACGTACGCTACGGTCACAAGACGCAGGCCTCCTAATTGTCCCTAGAATTTTTAAGCAAACAGCTGGAGGCAGGGCTTTCTCCTATAGAGCTCCATTTTTATGGAACGGTCTGCCTACCCATGTCAGAGACGCAAACTCGGTCTCAACCTTTAAGTCTCTACTGAAGACTCATCTCTTCAGTGGGTCATATGATTGAGTGTAGTCTGGCCCAGGAGTGGGAGGGTGAACGGAAAGGCTCTGGAGCAACGAACCACCCTTGCTGTCTCTGCCTGGCCGGTTCCCCTCTTTCCACTGGGATTCTCTGCCTCTAACCCTATTACAGGGGCTGAGTCACTGGCTTTACTGGGGCTCTCTCATGCCGTCCCTGGAGGAGGTGCGTCACCTGAGTGGGTTGAGTCACTGATGTGGTCATCCTGTCTGGGTTGGCGCCCCCCCCCCCCCCCTCCTCCCTTAAGTTGTGCCGTGGCGGAGGTCTTTGTGGGCTATACTCAGCCTTGTCTCAGGATGGTAAGTTGGTGGTTGAAGATATCCCTCTAGTGGTGTGGGGGCTGTGCTTTGGCAAAGTGGGTGGGGTTATATCCTTCCTGTTTGGCCCTGTCCGGGGGTGTCCTCGGAGTGGGCCACAGTGTCTCCTGACCCCTCCTGTCTCAGCCTCCAGTATTTATGCTGCAGTAGTTTATGTGTCGGGGGGCTAGGGTCAGTTTGTTATATCTGGAGTACTTCTCCTGTCCTATTCGGTGTCCTGTGTGAATCTAAGTGTGCGTTCTCTAATTCTCTCCTTCTCTCTTTCTCTCTCTCGGAGGACCTGAGCCCTAGGACCATGCCCCAGGACTACCTGACATGATGACTCCTTGCTGTCCCCAGTCCACCTGGCTGTGCTGCTGCTCCAGTTTCAACTGTTCTGCCTTATTATTATTCGACCATGCTGATCATTTATGAACATTTGAACATCTTGGCCATGTTCTGTTATAATCTCCACCCGGCACAGCCAGAAGAGGACTGGCCATCCCACATATGCTCTCTCTAATTCTCTCTTTCTTTCTCTCTCTCGGAGGACCTGAGCCCTAGGACCATGCCCCAGGAATACCTGACATGATGACTCCTTGCTGTCCCCAGTCCACCTGACTGTGCTGCTGCTCCAGTTTCAACTGTTCTGCCTTATTATTATTCGACCATGCTGGTCATTTATGAACATTTGAACATCTTGACCATGTTTTGTTATAATCTCCACCCGGCACAGCCAGAAGAGGACTGGCCACCCCACATAGCCTGGTTCCTCTCTAGGTTTCTTCCTAGGTTTTGGCCTTTCTAGGGAGTTTTTCCTAGCCACCGTGCTTCTTCACCTGCATTGCTTGCTGTTTGGGGTTTTAGGCTGGGTTTCTGTACAGCACTTTGAGATATCAGCTGATGTACGAAGGGCTATATAAAATAAATTTGATTGATTTGAATACACATCTGTAGAAACACATGCATTGGAAATTACAATCTGCTGCTGAAGGAGTGCATGAGCTCGATCTGTCAGGTGTGTGTATTGCATGTCTATGGTGTAAAGGCACTGGAGCTAAGCTATAAGGAGACTAGGGATCTACCACCACATTAGAGGGGGCAATGTAGCAGTTTGTCTACCCCACTTTGGTGCTGAATTTGTTAACCATCACCCACTAATTAACATTTGCGCAGATTAAGTTTGAGCTAGTAATGTATTAATACAAGGCCTTCAGGAAGTATTGACACTATCACTTGTTCGACAATTTAAAATGGATTACATTTAGATTGTCACTGGCTCTCACAATACACCATAATGTGAAAGGGGAATTATGTTAACACATTACAAATGAAATACAAAGTCAATCAACCCCTTCGTTATGGCAAGCCTAAATAAATTCATGATTGTTATCGTAACAAATCACAAGTTGCATGGACTCACTGTGTGCAATAGTATTTAACATGATTTGAATGACTACCTCATCTCTGTACCTCACAAAATGATCTGTAAGATCCCTTAGTGAAGCAGGGAATTTCACACAATTTCACTACAACCACAAAATCCAGGGAGGTTTTCCAATGCCTTGCAAAGGGCACCTATTGGTAGATGGGCAAAAAATAAAAATCAGACATGGTTAAGTTACTAATTCCACTTGGATGGTGGGTCAATAAACCAAGTCACTACAAAGATACAGGCATCTTTCCTAACTCAGTTGCCGGAGAGGAAGGAAAGCACTAAGGAATTTTACCATGAGGCCAAATTGGACTTTAAAACAGTAATGGCTGTGATAGAACTGAAGATGGATCAACATGTCTACTACCTTCTTGCCCTTTGTGCTGTTGTCTGTGCCCAATAATGTTTGTACCATGTTTTGTGCTGCTACCATGCTGTGTTGTCATGTGTTGCTGCCTTGCTATGGTGTCGTCTTAGATCTCTTTATGTAGTGTTGTCTCATCGTGGTGCGTTACATCCAATATTTACATTTTAATCCCAGCCACCGTAGGAGGCCCTTTGGCCGTCATTGTAATTAACATTTTGTTCTTAACTTCTTGATGCACAGGATGCATGTTTTGGAATATGTGTATTCTGTTTAGGCTTCCTTCTCACTCTGTCAATTTAAGTTGGCAATATAATTTACTTTAACTTGGCAAGTCGGTTAAGTCGGTAGTGCACGTTGAGTTGTGGCTCTAGAAGGTTCAGGCCAACAGCCAGCCTCATCCATTTGCAATGACTTGAATTCATTTTGAAAATCGCAAAAATGACAACACTTTCAAAAGTCCCAGAGTCACAAGACTAGGTGCATTGAAAATCACCTTGGCCCATAGAGAGACCCTAAAGTTTGTCTGATAGCTCATTAAGGGACCCCTTAGCAATGCCCGGAAAAGGTGAATTTTCAGCACTAATTAAGGTCACTGCTCCGAATGAGCGATCAAGCCGAAACTCAGGATACAGGGCCACCTCAGCTAGGCCTGCACATGTCAGAACTGGACCCGCAGCTAGAATGTAACGCGTTTTTACATTATTATGGTTTAAACAGAAGGCGCTGTGAATTTTAGGCCCGCTCTGAAATGTGATACTTGGCTTCTAAAAGACTTGGACCAAGTAGGTTTGATGTCAGTATGTATCAGTTTGGTGTCAGAATGATATCTTATTGACTGATGGACGCTGGCTGTATAATATATTGACATTGCCCATTTTCAATATAAAATGTACAGTGTCCATTTCCAATGTATTTAAAATGGGGGATTTACCATGGCCAAATGGACAGGCTGAAATCAACACCAACGAGCGATGGAGAGGACCCACTATAACTGCTCGGCCTTCCCGAGTTCAACGAGCTAGTCAATTGGTCATTTCTGCAGTATATTAGAGCATGTCCAATTTGTGTTGGTAAATACCCATTGGAAGACATTGCACATTTCCAATGTATTTAATGAGGGATTTTCCATCACCAAATGGACAGGCTGGAATCATAGTGATTGGTCAGTGTCCAGTACACATATGCTATATTGTCAGTGTGAACATGCTCTTCTGCAAGTTGACTGTGTCCATTGCATATCCATAAGGACAACCAAATATAAATTGGACATGGTGAATCAACATCCGAGAAATTCTTACTTCTTATGATCAAACATGAAATAGACCTAGGTTGATTGAGGGCTTAAGATAGTGATATGATTTGGTCAGTATATGCGCCAGTTGGAAATGTTCACTGACTTTTTGGTTTGGAAGCCGACTTCCTATGATCATATGGCAAATGGAAAAAACATGAGCCTTATGGACAAAATCAATAAAAGACAAATGTCCAATGTCCATGTTACAACATATGTATAGACAATTTCACCCTTGGGACTTGACTTTGAGACCATTTCCCATACTATAATCTACAGAAGCACGCTCACACCCTATGGGATTTTGGGTTTATTACACTTGGCGTTTACAATGTTCTGGTTGCAGTATGGTTTTGATGAACTGCCGTCCATTTGAGTGGTATTTGCGATTGTTTCGCCCAATGGAAATAAGTTGCCATTAATTTCTCTTCATTTCATGGGGGTCTTCCCTTACCAAGAAGACAGATTATTGCTGAGTTAGTCGACTTAAATCAAGTTAAGTCATGAATATACTTCCCATGCAGTTCAATAAACCATTTTATACAGCGCTATAATTAGAGACCGGGTCAAGTGTTGTTTACTGAAAATAATTGTGGGGGGCATTGAATTGAACTGTGGCGTCAGTCACCCGGTATCAGCAATTTGAGTAGATAATGAGCTAGGAATAACAATGCATCATTGTACTGTAAAAGAGATCGCTTATTCAGATGAGATCCTTTGCGTATATCAAATACAATATCTCTACCATTGGCGTCAATCCATTACCGTAAACCTTCCATTAATAGCCACAGCGTTTATTTGCTTAAAACACTGGAAACAGGTGGTTAGAGAAAGGCTTCTATTTGAGCCAGCATCTTTTCCTTGCTAAACTCTTTGGGACAGGGGGCAGCATTTTCACTTTAGGATAAATAGCATGCCCAATTTCAACTTCCTGCTACTCATGCCAAGAATAGAAGATATGCATATTAGTAGATTTGGATAGAAAACATTCTGAAGTTTCTAAAAGGGTTTGAATCATGTCTGAGTATAACAGAACTTGTAGCAGGCAAAACCCGAGGACTAACCATTCAGAATTATTTATTTTTGAGGTCGCTGTCTGTTCAATGGGTTCTCACGGGAAACAATATTTCTTAGGCACTTGTTTGCAGTTCCTACCACTTCCACTGGATGTCACCAGTCTTTGGAATTTGAGGTTATTCCTTTGTGCAATTAAGTACAGCCATCCTGGAAAAGCGTAACGCTGTTGAGAGTTGGCCAAGACTTGAAAAGTAGCATTTGTTTTCAATAGAGGACGAGAGGAAACTGACAGTCCAGTCTTCAATTTGATCGATTATTAACGTTTAAAAATATCTAAAGTTGTATTACAAAAGTATTTTGAAAAGTTTTGGCAAAGTTTACAGTGAACTTTTGAGATGTTTTGTACTGACTTTGCTCAAATTGGAAGTGTTTTTTTTCTGGATCAAACACCAAATAAATGGACATTTTGGATATATATGGACGGAATTAATCGAGCAAAAGGACCAATTGTGATGTTTATGGGACATATTGAAGTGCCAACAAAAGAAGCTCGTCAAATATAAGGTATGTTTTATATTTTATTTCTGCGTTGTGTAGCGCCTGCAGGGTTGAAATATGCTACCTTTTGTTTACTACTGTGCTGTGATCAAATAATAGCTCCTTATGCTTTCACCGAAAAGCATTTAACCTCGAGGCTAGGGGAAGGTTGCGTCCCACTTGGGCAAAAACAAAAACAGGGAAAATGAAGCGCGGCAAATTTTTAAAAAAAAATAATAAATTCAAACTTTCATTAAATCCCACATGTAAGATACTCAATTAAAGCTACACTCATTGTGAATCCAGCCAACATGTCCGATTTTAAGAGAGCTGAAATGCAGTGTGATAATGAATGTGTGAAGAGAAAATGAATATTAAAAAAGAAACAAAGTGGGCAGTGTGGCCGTTACCCTCTTCATAGACAAGCTTGGCCGTGTGGTCCACGTCTTTGACTTCGTTGCCGCTTGTCACCACCTGGTGGAGGGAAGAAATTATTTAAAGGCAGCGGTTGACACAAGTGGGGAAACACCTAGCAGCAACAGCGGCTCAGCCACAAACTGGTAGGCCATAAAAGCTCACCAGAACGGGACCAACGCGCGTAAAAATCTGTCCTTGGTTGCAACAATCACTACTTAGTAACAAACTACCTCGAAGCAACATAAGTACAAGAACGGTTCTTCGGGAGCTTCATGAAATGGGTTTCATGGCTGAGCAGCCACACACAAGCCAGGAAAACTACAGCATACAATGATATTCTAGACAATTGTGCTTCCAACTTTGTAGCAACAGTTTGGGGAAGGCCCTTTTAGGTTTCAGCATGACAACGCCCTCATGCACAAAGCAAGATACATATATACATACGTACGTCGACGAGATCGGTGTGCCATTTGCCATGACCTCAACCCCATTCGAACAGCTTTTGTAGAAATTGGAACGCCAACTGCGAACCAAGCCTAGTCTCCCCACATCAGTGCTCCCAATCACTAATGCTTATGGCTTAATGGAAGCAAGTCCCCACAACAATGTCCAAACAGTGCATTCAGACCCCTTGACTTTCTACACATTGTTACATTACTGCCATGTTATAAAATTGATTTAAAAAAAATTCCCCCACCTCAATTCACACACAATACCCCATAACAAAGCTAAAAACAGGTTCAGAAATGTTAGCTGTAGTAATTGAAATATTTACATAAGTACTCAGACCCTTTACTCAGTACTTTGTTGAAGCGCCATTGGCAGTGACTACAGCCTTGCATCTTCTTGGGTATGACACCACAAACTCAGCACACCTGTATTTGGGAGAGTTTCTCTCATTCTTCTCTGCAGACCCTCAAAGCTCTGTCAGGTTGGATGGGGAGCGTTGCTGCACAGCTATTTTCAGGTCTACCTAGATGTTCGATCGGGCCCAAGTCCAGGACACAGACTTCTCAGAAGTGTGTGCTTAGGGTCGTTGTCCTGTTGGAAGATGAACCACCACGCTTCACCATCGGGATGGTGCCAGGTTTCCTTCAGACGTGACGCTTGGCATTCCGGCGAGTTCAATCTGGGTTTCATCAGACCAAAGAATCTTGTTTCTCGCGGTCAGAGTACTTTAGGTGCCTTCCGGCAAACTCAGAGCAGGCTGTCATGTGCTTTTTTTACCGAGGAGTGGCTTCAGTCTGGCCACTACCATAAAGGACTGAATGTAGGAGTGCTACAAAGATGGTCGTCCTTCTGGAACATTCTCCAATCTCCAGAGGAACTCTGGAGCTTTGTAAGAGTGACCATCGGGTTCTTAGTCACCTAACTGACCTTGTCCATTCACCCGTTCTAGCTAGAGTCTTGGTGGCTTCAAACTTCCATTTAAAAATTATGAGACCACTGTTCTTGGGGACCTTGAAAGCTGCATACATTTTTTGGTACCCTTCCACAATCCTGTCTCTGAGCTTTACATGCATTTCCTTACACCTCAGCGTGTTTTTTTTCCCTCTCTGACAAGCACTGTCAACTGTAGCAGGTGTTAAACAACCACTTGGAACTACCCATTCTGGATCTGGGAGAATTGTCATCAACTACACCAATTAGCATAGCGCAACGGTCAAAAATATTACTAGAAAATAATTAAGATTCATGAAATCACAAGTGAAATAGTGAAAGACAGCTTAGCCTTTTGTTAATCACCCTGTCATCTCAGATTTTGAAATTATGCGTTAGGGCCAAAGCAAGACAAGCATGTGTAAGTTTATCGATAGCCTAGCATTATGTCCAGCTAGCAGCAGGAAGCTTGGTCACGAAAATCAGAAAAACAATCAAATTAATAATTTACCTTTGATGAGCTTCGGATGTTTTCACTCACGAGACTCCCAGTTAGACAGCAAATGTTCCTTTTGTTCAATAAAGATTTTTTATACCCAAAATACCTCAGTTTGTTGATCACGTTATGTTGAGAAATCCACCGGAAATAGCGGTCACAACGGCAAAAACAAATCAAAATTATATCCATAATAATCGACAAACATGGCAAAGTTTTCTATAATCAATCCTCAAGGTGTTTTTCAAATATCTATTCGATAATATATCAACCGGAACAATTGGCTTTTCAGTAGGAGCGAGAGGAAAAATGACTACCTCTGTCTTTTACGCAAGAATGACTCGAGAGCCCTCAGCTGGCCACTTACGCAAATGTAGTCGTTTACGCAGGCGTGAAACTATGTCAAAATGCTGTGGACACCTTAGGGAATACGTAGAAATAGGAATCTGGTTGATATCCCTTTCAATGGCCAAGAGGGGTGCATAGGAACACAATGGTTTCATAATAAGAGTCACTTCCTGATTGGATTTTTAATAGGCTTTCGCCTGCAATATCAGTTCTGTTATACACAGACAATATGAAAATAGTGCCACCTAGCTTCAACCTCTTGAAGCTAGGGGGCACTATTTATTTTTGGAAAAATAACGTTCCAAAAGTAAACGGCCTATTTCTAAGGACCAGATGCTAGAATATGCATATAATTGACAGCTTAGGATAGAAAACAAAAGTTTCCAAAACTGTAAAAAATATTGTCTGAGTATAATAGAACTGATATTGCAGGTGAAAGCCTGAGAAAAATCCAATCAGGAAGTGACTCTTATTTTGAAAGCTCTGTGTTCCAATGCATCCCTATTGACCATTGAAAGGGATATCAACCGGATTCCTTTTTCTATGGCTTCCCTAAGGTGTCTACAGACTTTAGACATAGTTTCAGGCCTTTATTTTGAAGAATGAGCGTGAACAACCACATTACGTAAGTGGTCAGGTGGGGGCTCTTGAGTGATTTTTGCACAAAAGAGAGAAGCAGGCATTGTTCCTCCCGGTCCTAGTGAAAAGCCAACTGTCCCGGTTTATATATTATCGAATAGATATGAGAAACACCTTGAGGATTGATTATAAAAACGTTTGCCATGTTTGTCGACATTATGGATTTAATTTGGAATTTGTCTGCGTTGTCGTGACCGCTATTTCCGGTGGATTCCTGGGCATAATGCACCAAACTAACGGAGGTATTTGGATATAAAAAATACCTTTATGGAACATTTGCTGTCTAACTGGGAGTCTCGTGAGTGAAAACATCAAAGGTAAACTGTTAATTTGATTGCTTTTCTGATTTGTGACCAAGCTTCCTGATGCTAAGTGTACATAATCTTATGCTATCGATAAACGTAGACGCTTGTATTGCTTTCGCTGTAAAAGATAATTTCAAAATCTGAGACAGGCTGATTAATGCGAGTGTAGCGAAATGCTTGCACTTCTAGTTCAGACCATGAAGTAATATCTAACAAGTAATCTAACAAATTCACAACCACTACCTAATACACAGAAATGTAAGGGATGAATAAGAATATGTGCATATAAATATGGATGAGCGATGGCCGTGCGGCATAGGCAAGTAGATGGTACAGAGCAGTATATACACATATGAGATGAGCACTGTAGGATATGTAAACATTATTAAAGTGGCGTTATTTAACGTAATCCCTTTATTTAAGTGGCCAGAGATTTGAGTCTGTTAGTGATGGCTGTTTAACAGTCTCATGGCCTAAAAGCTGTTTTTCAGTCTCTCGATCACAGCTTTGATGCACCTGTACTGACCACGCCTTCTGGATGAACAGGCAGTGGCCCGGGTGGTTGTTGTCCTTGATTCTTTTGGTCTTCCTGTGACATTGGGTGCTGAAGGTGTCCTGGAGGGCAGGTAGTTTGCCCCCGGTGATACATTTTGCAGACCGCACCAACCTCTGGAGAGCCTTGCGGTTGAGGGCGGTGCAGTTGCCGTACCAGGCGGTGATACAGCCCGACAGGATGCTCTTGATTGTGCATCTGTATAAGTTGGCAAGTGTTTCTGGTGACAAGCCAAATTTCTTCAACCTCCCGAGGTTGAAGAGGTGCTGGTGCGCATTCACCACGCTGTCTGTGTGGGTGGGCCATTTCAGGTTGTCCATGATGTGAAGGCCGAGGAACTTAACTTCTCCCACTTCTCCACTGCTGTCACGTCGATGTGGATAGGGGGGGGGGGTGCTCCCTCTGCTGGTTCCTGAAATCCACAATAATCTAATTTGTTGACGTCGAGTGAGGTTATTTTCCTGACACCACACTCCGAGGGCCCTCACCTCCTCCCTGTAGACCGTCTTGTCATTGTTGGTAATCAAGCCTACCACTGTGGTGTCTACAAACTTGATTTGAGTTGGAAGCGTGCATGGCCACGCAGTCATGGGTGAAGAGTGAGTACAGGAGAGGGCTGAGAACGCACCCTTGTGGGGCCCCAGTGTTGAGGATCAGCAGGGTGGAGATGTTGTTTCCTACCTCCACCACCTGGGGGCTGCCCGTCAGAAAGTCCAGGACCCAGTTGCACAGGGCGGGTTCGAGACCCAGGGTCTCAAGCTTAATGAAGATTTGACGGTACTATGGTGTTAAATGCTGAGCTGTAGTCAATGAACAGCATTCTTACATAGGTATTCCTCTTGTTCAGATGGGATAGGGCAGAGTGCAGTGTGATGGCGATTTTATAATCTGTTAACTTATTGGGGCGATAAGCAAATTGGAGTGAGTCTAGGGTATCAGGTAGGGTGGAGATGATTGCTCCTTGACAAGTCTCTCAAAGCACTTCATGATGACAGGTGTGCAATGGGGTTATAGTCAGTTCAGTTACCTTAGCTTTCTTGGTAACAGGAACAATGGTGGCCACCTTAAAGCATGGAGGGACAACAGAATGGGATAGGGATTGATTGATGTGTTTATGGACATATTCAGCCAGCTGGTCTGCACGTGCGCTGAGGAACACGTCTGGGATGGCAGCCTTGCGAGGGTTAACAAGTTTAAATGTTTTATTCACGTCGGCCACGTAGGAGAGCCCACAGGCTTTGGTAGTGGGCTGTGTCAGTGGCACTATTGTCCTCAAAGCGAGCAAAGAAGTTGTTTAATATGTCTGGGAGCAAGACGATGTCGGCGACGGGGCTGGTTTTCTTTTTGTAATCCGTGATTGATTGTAGACCCTGCCTAATACATCTCGTGTTTGAGCAGTTGAATTGCGACTCCACTTCGTCTCTACACTGACGTTTTGCTTGTCCAATTGCCTTGGAGAGGATAGCTACACTGTATTCGGTCATGTTTCCAGTCATCTTGCCATGACTAAAAGCAGTGGTTCGCACTTTCACATGTGGCCATCATTCCACAGTTTCTGGTTAGGGAAGATTTTAATGGTCACAGAAGGAACGACATCTCCGATGCACTTGCTAATAAACCCGCTCACCGAGTCAGCGTATGCGTCAATGTTGTCTCAGGCTATCCGGAACACATTCCAGTCCACGTGATCGAAGCAATCCCGAAGCATGTAATACGATTGGTCAGACCAGTGTTGGACAGACCTGAGCACAGGTGTTTCCTATTTTAAGTCTGGTTAACGGCTGAGAGCAACAAAATAGAGTCATGGTCAGATTAGCTGAAGGAAGGGCG
Source organism: Oncorhynchus mykiss (assembly GCF_057628025.1). NCBI lineage: Eukaryota > Metazoa > Chordata > Actinopteri > Salmoniformes > Salmonidae > Oncorhynchus > Oncorhynchus mykiss. Next base: position 3,964,442 of record NC_143047.1, on the reverse strand, counting down.
GGGGGAGGGCTTTGTATGTATCGCAGAAGTTCTAGTAGCAATGATCCAGAATGCTAGCAGCCCGTGTCGTGCATTCGATATCCTAAATTCTATCAGCATGTCTCGTTCTCAGGTTAGCTTTGTTAAAATCCCCAGCTACAATAAATGCAGTCTCAGGATACGGTTTCCAGTTTACATACAGTCCAGTGAAGTTCTTTCAGGGCCAACGAGGTATCTGCTTTTGGGGGGGGAATAAACACGGTTGTGACTATGATCAAAGAGAATTCTCTTGGTAGATAATACGGTCAGCATTTGATTGTGATGAATTCTAGGTCAGGGGAACAAAAGGACTTGAGTTCCCGTATGTTGTTGTGGATACACCATGAGTCGTTAATCAAAGTATGCACCCCGCCCATCTTACCAGAGATGATTGTTTCTGTCGGCGCGATGCATGAAGAAACCCGGTGGCTGTACCAGCTCTAACATATCCCGAGTGAGCCATGTTTCCGTGAAACAATGTTACTATCTCTGATGTCTCTCTAGAAGGCAACTCTTGCCCTAATTTCATCCACCTTGTTATCTAGAGTTTGGCCCTTGGCGAGTAATATGCTCGGGAGTAGGGGGTCTGAGTCTGACCAGTAGGCCGCTAGTCTGCCTCTCCTGCAGTAGGCCACAGGGATAAGATCCCATGTCCAAGGTGGAAGGTGGTCCGAATAAAGGATTTCCTTCGGGAAAGACATATTCCTGGTCGTAATGTTGGTAAGTTGTAATCGCTTTTATATCCAATAGCTCTTCACGGCTGTATGTAATAACACTTGAGATTTCCTGAGAACCAGGGTTTGGTAGGGACAAAGGGCACATCAAACAGGGAAAAGCTCTCTTCACTGTTGCTGCACTATCAATGACCTGGCCATCAAAGGGTCAGTCGCTTTTGATACAAGGTAGTAGTGGCTTCACTGTCTAATCATCCATCTCAAACAGTTTCACCAAACCTCTACTCGAGTACCCCCAAACAGTTATACTTATTTGGGTTATTCCAGCATTAACACACCTGAATGAACTGGTCAATCAATCACAGCCCTTGAATAAGTGGGCCTAGTTTCGGGACCCATCTGTGTGTAGAGTAATGGGAATGGCACTGGCAATCAAATAATACATTTGTGAAAGATTAACTATTTTGCTACAACTGCTGAGACGTACCTGTGTCATGAGCAGATAGAGCTTGCCGTGCAGCTTGGTCAGCTTGTGGAACATCTTGACTCTACTCTCAATCATGTGGTACAATACTCCCAGCTGAAACACCAGGTCTGGCAACTGGTACAGAGGATTGAACACACATAAATTAGTATGCATGATAGCATTATTCCTTGGATTTGTTTAAATGAAGATTAAATGTTGGCCCGGTCAGTCTGTCAATAACACTGAGTTTAACTAATTTCTCAAGAGCATGGAATTCAAAGCTTAAAACGCAAGACTGAACTACCATATGATATGAGGGCTACTGGGATCTACCGGGGAACAGTGGGTTAACTGCCTTGCTCAAGGGCAGAAAGACAGATTGTACATTGTCGGCTCAAGTATTTGATCCAGCAACCTTTGTTACTGGCCCAACGCTGTAACCACTAGGCTACCTGCAGAGTGTAACTGTATTGCTGCTATTCATTCTGCTGGTCAAGCCATGTTTTAGACCTGAAGCTTTAAGGCGCTACACGAAGACACCCATAGATAAACTCACAGAGGCTAAGTAGGAGGTGTGCTGCATGAGAACAGCCTTGAGCCATCGCACCATCAGCACTGCCCTGTAGTACAAAGGGGAAGAGGCGTTAAGGGTGCAGATAGGTTCACTTTAGGCAACAAGATCTGGGGATTTAGAAATGACACCAATTGATTTGACTAAAACGGCTCAAAAGGTAATATTGATTGATGTACAGCTAAAGATAGTGAACAAAATGGGTATTACAGATTCCTGACAAAAAACAAAATTGATACTCTTAATTTTAGCATCAATGTAGAGAAATATTAAAATTCATCATGCGAATGCCGATATTGAGATCTGACCATATCTGATAACAGATTCGACGGTGTTCACTTACGTGTATGGATGCCCTTGCATTCTCTTGGTGATCTCCTCCACCAATGGCAAGACGGCAGGGAGGGGTACCCGCGCAACTGTTTTCTTTATCAACATGTCCTTCCGGGTCTGAAACACTTTCTGTGGGGCGGAGGAGAGACCAATGACAGAAGAGACAAAGACTAAATTCTAAATTGATGTCAACTACAATAAGGAGGCAGAGATGTCTTGGATCTTACTGTCCAGTAAACTATTAAGATTTAAGGAATTGTTTTACAGTCAAACAAAGGATCATGTTACTTGATAATGAATTTTAAAACATACATATATTTTTCAAATGTGTATGTATTTGGCCTTACTGCCAAAAGCATTTAACAGACAGCGCCCCACCCCCTCAATTTAGCCAATATCTGAGAGATAAGTCAGGACACCTTGGAATTGGACATGTATTTAACCACTTATTTTGGTCAGTAAACAGTGTCCATCTACTCCCATTAATGTTTGACTGGTACAGGGGGGCCTTCATACCAGTCTTGTGGGAGTCCTAGAGGGTGTCTAATACCCAACCCCTCCGACCTCAGCTTCGTCTTCATGCTGCGTTAATTTGGGCGTCGGGGTGCTAGGGTCAGTCTGTATCTGGAGTATTTCTCCTGTCTTATCCGGTGTGAATTTAAGTATGCCCTCTAAATAATTTCTCTCTTGAGGAGTTTTTCCTAGCCACCGTGCTTCTACGCCTGCATTGCTTGCCGTTTGTGGTTTTAGGCTGGGTTTCTGTACAGCACTTTGTGACATCAACTGATGTAAGAAAAGCTTTATAAATACATTTGATTGATTGAGCAGAACCACCAACATGTAGAGTAAAGGCCAAAAGCTTAAAACACTCATTCAAGGGTTCTTTCATTTTACTATGTTTTACATTGTAGAATAATCGTGAAGACATCAAAACTATGAACTCATACGGAATCATGTAGTAACCAAAAAAATAGGTTAAATAAAAATAAATGTTATATTTGAGATTCTTCATAGTAGACACCCTTTGCCTTGACAGCTTTGCACAGTTGGCATTCTCTCAACCAGCATCATGAGGGAGTCACCTGGATTGCATTTTAAATTTACAGGTGTGCCTTAAAGTTAATTTGTGGAATTTTACTTCTTAATGCGTTTGAGCCAATCAGTTGTGTTGTGACAAGGTAGGGGTGGTATACAGAAGATTGGACTTGGTCGTTTACCGAATAGCCCTTATTATGTCAAGAAAAGCTTGGCCATGGCCTCCACAATCACCCAACGTCAACACAACTGAGATGGTTTGGGATGTGATGGACCCCAGAGTGAAGGAAAAGCAGCTAACAAGTACTCAGCATGTGAGAACTGCTTCAAAACTGTTGGAAAACATTCCAGGTGAAGCTGGTTGAGAGAATACCAAGTGTGTGTTTCTGTTCGGAAGCTACAAACTCAGATCACTAGCTGACAGATTTGTATGGGATTTTAGTATTATGCCAATTAGACTTCCAATGACCCCAATCATACTTCCAAAGATGTGTCAAAATGGCTTAAGGACAACAAAGTCAAGGTATTGAAGTGGGCATCAACAAGCCCTGACCTCAACCTACAGAAAATGTGTGGGATGAACTGAAAAAGCATGTGAGCAAGAAGGCTCCTGACTCAGTTACACCAGCTGTCAGGAGGAATGGGCCAAAATTCACCCAACGTATTGTGGGAAGCTTGTGGAAGGCTACCCAAAACCCCATTTGACCCAATGCTACCAAATACTAATTGAGTGTATGTAAACTTCTGACCCACTGGGAATGTGATGAAAGACATAAGCCGAAATAAATCACTATTATTCTGACATTTCACATCAGTAAAATAAAGTGGTGATCCTAACTGACCTAAGACTAAGATTAAATGTCAGGAACTGTGAAAAACTGAGTTTAAATGTAATTGGCTAAGGTGTATGTAAACTTCGACTTGAACTGTATACAAAAAAAAGGGTACACTCACATTGAGGATGTTGGCGTCCTTGCTCTCCAGGCCCTGCACCAGCAGCACCGCAAAGTTGTCGGTCTGCAGAGAAGGGGCCCCCTTGACACCCTTTTCAGATGACATCTCAATCTTGCCCAGTCGCTCCTCTATAGACATCTGAAGAAGAAAAGGATGAGTAGCAGTGGAGTTAACGTAGTTAAATGAGGGTTGCAACTTGGCAGCTGACAGATGAGGGAAGAGAAATACAGTATTGTTTTTGCTGTGCTACAATGTATTCACTCCATTGACTGGGTAAGGCACAGGACGGCGCTCAACCTTAAGCGAGTGGACAGAAACTTTAGCATGGTGTCCAATTGCATTTACTACTGAGAGAGTAACAATTCTACCATGCATGATGAAAGAAACTGGTCCTAAGTAGTGCAGTTGGTAGAGCATGGTGCTTGCAATGCTCTACCAGCTGCACTACTGAGGACCAGTTTTATTAACTGGTCCTCAGAATTAACTAAAGTCTCCTTCATTGACATTTTTACCAAAGAGATCATAGTCGCGCAATTAAAACATTTAACTAAAATGTTTACAGTATTTTTCAATGTAGAAATTAGCATTGAAACGAGTCTTGTTGAATGATGACTTTATTAAGGAACCGCTCCTTAGTAAAAAACACATGACAGCCTGCTTAGAGTTTGCCAGAAGACACTTAAAGGTGTAGATTCCCTGGTCTGATAAAACCAAGATTGAACTTGTTGGGCTGATGTGATGCTTGGCATTCTAGAGGAAACCTGGCACCATCCCTATGGTGAAGCATGGTGGCAGCATCATGCTGTGGGGGATGTTTTTCAGCAGAAGGGACTGGGAGATTAGTTAGGATCGAGGGGAAAAGATGAACAGAGCAAAGTACCAAGATCCTTGATGAAAACCTGCTCATGACCTCAGACTGGGGCAAAGGTTCACCTTCCAACATGACAACGACCCGAAGCACACAGCCAAGACAATGCAGAAGTGGCTTTGGGACAAGTCTCGAAGTGTCCAGGAAGTGAGCCCGAGCAAACATCTCTGGAGAGACCAGCAAACATTGCAGCAGCGCTCCCCATCCAACCAGACAGAGCTTGAGAGGGTCTGCAGAGAAGAATGGGAGAAACTCTCCAAATACAGGTGTGCCAAGCTTGTAGCGTCATACTCTTTGGCTGTAATCACTGCCAAAGGTGCTTCAACAAATTACTGAGTAAAGTGTCCGAATACTTTCCGAATGCACTGTATGTACGGCAGGACTAAATCTGAGAGATGGGTAGGAGCAAGTCCATGTAATGGTTTGTAGTATAACCTTAAAATCAGCCCTATCCTGAACAGGAAGCAATCCCGATCTCTTTCCAGGTGTTCTAACACATTTTTGTGTCTGAATCCCTACACGAGCTGTCATGAAGATGTTTTATTTTATGGGGCCTTGTTTTGATAACCTTTGGTCAAAGTTCTTCATGTTGTCAGTGAGTATTGTTTAGACAGGATGAACCGCCCCCACCTACCGTCAACCAATCATGTCAATACGGACCTATGCGGAGCCCTCCGCATGTGTACCCTCCTGCCTGCGCCACTTCCATTTCTTAGGGCCCAAATACTGTTCATAACTTTTCAGACACCTCTTGTTGGAGAGAATTTGCTGTTTTAACTTAGGGATGGAATCTGTGGAATGTGCCCCGCAGATGTGTGAGCTCTGGAACAGGCATCCTATGTTAGGCAGTGTGCGATGCTGGGCTACTGATATTCCCTGGGGTTGTTTGGCAGGTAAAATTGACTTGTAAGCGCAATGGCTGTCAACAGATGCGTTCTTATTTGACAGTGAAGCAGAGGACGCATCAGTTGTCGCAAGATATTTTCAGAAGGTAGAAATGAATATGGAGAAAAAAAATGATCATTTGAGTATTTTTCTGACCTCTGAATTTCGATTGGTTTGAGTATCTTAAATCGGCAACCGATGCGTATCGGTGAATAGTTGCATCCCTAACATATTCCCTTTAAGACTTTTTTATCCAAAGGGTCTTAGTAATGCGTGCATACATTTTACGCATGAATGATCCCATCAATTTAACCAACAGATGTTTTAACGAGGAACTGCTGTCGGGTGCAGATTTATCCTCGGTGATTTGTACAAATCACAATTCCGCAGGTGTTTGCATCTTTAGAATTTCTGAAAGTGAGGGTACATTTGGCACATAGACTTGCAAAGAGACGCGATGGAGCTACTGTCCTGCTTCTGCTTCTCATTCTAGTACCTTCAACAGACGCCTACCCCTAAAACTTTATAGAGCATCTGACAATTACACAAGATTTAAGTTCTGAGTTTTTAGCGATGACTTCAAATATTCATCTTAAGTCAAGGTTTTTATTGCTATCGCCAACAGAGTTGAGGGGCAAGTTGGAGTCAAGTATTTGAGCAAGAAACACTCAGTGTTCAACCTTGAAAGGCCAAGTTGGTCTTGGTTGAGGTGTATGCAAGACAATATACCTCTTTGGCATCTGTGCTCTTTCTCTTCTCGGATCCCAGGGCTCCTTTGACCGGCGCTTGGTGACCGGGAAGCCCAGGGACGACAACTTTGCTCTTGGCATTAACTACTGGGGTTTTCACCTGTAACAAGAGTGTATGTCACTGTTTTTCCATTTTTACCAAACAAACCACTCAACTTCAATGACCCATTTCCCAATCAACAATTACATTTTTGGAAAACAACAATGCAAGCTTTCAGGGATCAGGGGTGTGTTTAAACTCATGCTCTGATATTGTCACTTAATTGAGCAACGCAACAGTAACGTGCCATACCACTGGTTCAGTTTCTCAGAACAGTAAATAAAACTAAATTGCTGCCGCTGGGAATTACCTTGGAGACTGTGGTTTCCATGGTGAGGGAGAGGGTGGTGTGGACATCACGGGTCAGGCAAACATGTCTCTCTGCCGTGTTCACCTCCTTAAGGAGGGGACAGTCAGTTACAGTAAAAATAATTTAAATATAAAGCACTATACATTTCTATAATTATATCTGCTGTGTTACAACGTATTCACTCCTCCGTTGACTGGGTGAGGAACAGGACAGCACTTTCCGTGAGGAAGGAGTGAAACGATACTTCATACTACTGACCGCGTAAGACAGAATGTCTGTGCGTAATGGCAGGAAGGGACAGGGGGATACCTAATCAGTTGAACTGAACACATTCAATTGAAATCTGTCATCTGCATTTAACCCCACCACTCCGAACAGGAAGCATTTTGCAGAATACTCCTTAAGGTCTACCTACTCACATTTCGCCTCTAACCTAAATATTTGTGGCGAAGTGTACAAACCAAATCAAAAACATTCCTTAAGTGTTAACTGTATATTGAAAAGCCAATATGACGCTCAAGTCAGGGACATTGCTAGAGTTTTGTCATCAGCCTAGATTTAAAACAAACATTTATTAGCTAGAACATTAAACTGTGACAGTCATTTTTGAAAGGTTAGAATAATTGCACACTGGAGTATACAACACATGTATGAATTCAACTCACCACTCTCTCCATGACAGGCTGCAAGTGGTTGCCGTAGGCCAGCAGCAAGCTGTGTGTGTCTGTAGTGAGGGCCGCAGCCAACAGGGGAACGGGAATGGGGCTGTCCTCCACCCCAGTCATCTGCACTGTACACAACGGGGACAGGGGCTTCTTACAGGGCCTACAGAGGAAACAATAATATTCATTAATGAACATGACATAGGTATCAAAGAAGTGTGCCATGTAATTATAGTATTGGTACACATTACAGAACTAGAGAAATGTATCAGTTGTCAGTACTATATAATTTATAAATACTGCACTGACAATGTTAAATTAAGCGCGATCAATGAAAAACACCCGGTGTGAATGTGGGCTCCCAAGTGGCGCAGCGGTCTAAGGCACTGCATCTCAGTGATAGAGGCTTCGCTACAGACACCCTGGTTCAAATCCAGGCTGCATCACAACCGGCCTTGATTGTGAATAGGGCGGCACACAAATGGCCCAGCGTTGTCGGGGTTTGGCTATCATTGTAAATAAGAATTTGTTCTTAACTTCTTATGGCTGGGGGCGCTGTTTTCACATTCGGATGAAAAGCGTGCCCAGAAGCTAAGATATTATTATTAGTATATTTGGATAGAAAACAGATTCTTAAACTGTTTGAATGTCTGTGAGTATAACAGAAATCATATGGCATGTGAAAACCTGAGAAAAATCCAACCAGGAAGTGGGATTCTGAGGTTTGTAGTTTTTCAAGTGATTGCCTTTCCAATATGAAGTGTAAATGGGTTCATATTGCACTTCCTAAGGCTTCCACTAGATGTCAACAGTCTTTAGAACCTTCTTTCAGGCTTCTACTATGAAGGGGGAGCAAATAAGAGCTGTTTGAATCAGGGGTCTGGCAGAAAGCCATTAGTTTAGTCACTGAGCACGAGCTCTGTTCCTTTTCATTTCTAAAATGAAAGGAATTGTCCAGTTGAAACTATTGAAGATTTATGATAAAAACATTCTAAAGATTGATTCTATACATCGTTTGACATGTTTCTACGAACTGTAATAGAACTCGTTTGACTTTGTCTCGACTTAGTGCTCGCGCTTTGTGCATTTGGATTACTGGACTAAACACGACCAAAAGGAGGTATTTGGACATAAATGGACTTAATCGAACAAAACAAACATTTATTGTGGAACTGGGATTCCTGGGAGTGCATTCCGATGACCATCAAAGCTAAGTGAATATTTAAAATGCTATTTCTGACTTTGGTTGACTCCACAACATGGCAGATATCTGTTTGGTGGCTGAGCACTGTACTCAGATTAGTGCATGGTGTGCTTTTGCCATGAAGCTTCTTTGAAATCTGGCACAGCGGTTGTAGTAACCTCTTGAAACTAGGGGGCACTATTTTTATTTTGGGAAAAATAACGCCCCAAAAGTAAACCGCCTATTTCTCAGGACCAGATGCTAGAATATGCATATAATTGACAGCTTAGGATAGAAAACACTAAGGTTTCCAAAACTGTAAAAAATATTGTCTGTGAGTATAACAGAACTGATATTGCAGGCGAAAGCCTAAGAAAAATCCAATCAGGAAGTGACTCATGTTTTGAAACCGTTGTGTTCCTATGCACCCCTATTGGCCACTGAAAGGGATATCAACCAGATTTATTTTTCTATGTATTCCCTAAGGTGTCTAATTTGTGAAGTAGTTTCACGCCTTTATGTTGAAGAATGAGCGTAAACGACTACATTGCGTAAGTGGCCAGCTGAGGGCTCTCAAGAGTGATTCTTGCGTAAAAGACAGAGGTAGTCATTTTTCCTCTCGCTCCTACTGAAAAGCCAATTGTCCCGGTTTATATATTATCGAATAGATATTTGAAAAAGACCTTGAGGATTGATTATAAAAAACGTTTGCCATGTTTCTGTCGATATTAAGGATCTAATTTGGAGTTTTTTTCCCGGCGTTGTCGTGACCGCAATTTCCAGTGGATTTCTCAACAAAATGTGAAGAACAAACGGAGCTATTTCTGCTACAAAAATCATATATCATATATTTCACTTGTGATTTCATGAATATGAATATTTTCTAGTAATATTTTTGTCTGTTGCGTTATGCTAATTAGTGTCAGTTGATGACAATTCTCCCGGATCCGGGAGCGGTAGTTCCAAGACGTTATTAACTGACTTGCCTAGTTAAATATAGGTTCAATTTAAAAAAAAGTATTTAAATAATGGTTTGGTCGCCAATTGTCATAAGTCTGTGCCCATAGCATGAACCAGCCTTTTTCCTCACTGAATAGAGATGACTGGGATGAACATGGACTCGTTCACTCTTCCTCTGACAGATATAAGACTCTGTGCCATAAGAAAGACAGCGCCTTGCAGTGACAGGGTAATATTATGTGTTAGTAAATCAACTTGAACACGAGGATGAGGGTTTTTAAACTCACCCGTTCAAAAAATGCTCAAAGAGATGAAGCTGGCCGTCTTTACACACCACTGCTAGCCTCAACGCCTAAGAGAAGGAGAAATTGGATTAGGCATGCATCTTAGCGGTCTAGTCCCAAATCAGCCCCCACAACATTATCTTGGACAACCTGCACATCCAGTTATTAAGTAATGTCTTGAACCAAGGGAGGCACAAGAGACCAAACTTGGTCAACCACTACCCCCCCCCCCCCCGCTAACAAATGATCGGGTCAATGGTCCCCTTAGATCTCATCTTAGTCATTTGGCCAGGTCACACCGTGCTGACAATGGGAGAGATTCAGACAGCGAGACAAAACGAGAGCCTTCCACAACCAGTGCTCCTAAGCGCGACACTGTTTTTCCACTGGGGAATGTTTGGCTAACTTCAGCTGGCACTTGTTTATGCAAAACTGGCACCCTACTCCAAATAACCTCCAGTGAAGCACAGCTATCTCACCTCTTCCTTGCTGTTGGAGGTGAAGAGGTCTATGTGGTGAGGCTCGTCAGTCAGGTTGAAGGACACCACTGAGTTCTTGTCCTTGCCGTCCTCCCGGACTTGCCTAAGGGGTGGACAGACACATGAATATGTAGCGTATACACAGCACACGAGTCCGCCCAAAGACAAGCCAGTTGGCTTTGCTTTGTTCATCTAACCTTGAGTTCTTGATAGCAAGTGAACACTAGAAATCAAAACACTTGTTCTTTATTCAATCAGGCTGTCAAGACAAATGACAGGTCTGTTTATTAATTTTGTAAGGGAGTATTTTGTAAGAAACTTTGACATGACACTTCATATCACATGCAACACAAAACAACCCCTGTGTATTGTGGGTCTATTGGGAGAAGCGCTGTGGCGTTCATTACTAACCACACGCTGAGGAGTCTGTCGTGGGCTGCGCCGGAGAGGAAGTAGAGGCCGTTACTATCCGGGGGGCGTGTGGTGGCGAAGCGCAGGGTCGTCACCGCTGTGGAGTGACCTGTGAACTTCTGATGGAGGGAAAAAACAGGCGGGAGGTGTAAGTTTGGAGGAAACATCTTGATCCAAAGACAGGGGAATCTGAGGTAATCACTGAAGTGGCTCATGTTCATTAGGGCACACAATGAAAAAGGCTGATGAAGAGGTGGTCCTCTTGTTGGCAATGTCCAGGTACTACACCTGAGTGGCTTATTTTTTTCACCCATTTGGTGACAACTGAACACGACCCAATTACTTATGCTTATGGATCTGTTTGAATTTGACTGTTAAGGGGGTGTAAATGCATCTGCTACATGGAAATATAAGTGTAAGGACCGTAGGCCTGTCAGCTACCCTGCATAATAGCGTGACGAATTCATGCGAGTGTCTGCCACATAACTGCTGCGTATGCGGTCTGGGCAAGACCCACTTACTAAAAGCAAAATGTATGCTTGATCATAAAATGTGTTCCGAGGCTTTGTATGGAGGGTGGAGATCAAATCAAGCTCATAACCCCATGGCTGAGTGCCTCAAATTGTGTAACAATGCAGAGGGCTCCATATTGACATGATTGGTTGACAGTAGGTGTGGACGGGAGGTCCTGTACAAACACGCTTCCTTGACAAGTAGTGGTAGGAACGCCCTGACATCTGCAGAGGCCGTATGACCGTAAATGATGCATGGCCAATGCAGACATCAGATTGACCAAGCAGTGCCTTTTACCCGGTACACGTCCTTGGTCTCGAGGTCCCACATCTTGATGGTATGTCCCGCTGAGAGCAGCAGCTTGCCATCCGGACTCACACACAGACTGGTCACTGGGGCACGATCAGCCTTCCACTTACTGTGGAAAATAAAAAATTAGAGGAAGAAATCCAAAATTCCAACCCTTTCACTCATGTCCAAACATTTTCTTAAATATTCTTACAGTGCGGGGGGAAAATATCCGATGACTGAAACTTGGGTCAATCTCAGATCGATTGTCTGGGGCCAAGTTGACCTCCCCTTTCATGCAAGAACGTCAACACCATATTGCTTTGCGGGAAAGAGGATCATATGTACATTTAACAGAGTTAATCCAATTCCAATCCCCTTGCTTAAGGGGTCTGGGGTCCTCCCCAGGATCTGAGATGCTCAGTTCTGGTGACTTTTTAGAGGGACATTCATTCTTCTCCCAACTGAATGAAAATATAACACCGACACCATGTAAAATATAATTTCCACCTAAAAAATGACTAATAACAATGGCTTTTAACATATTGGACCATGCATATAGCCTATAAAGTCTATATCAGGGGTATTTAACACTTACCCTACCTACGAGGCCCGGAACCTTCTGGTTTTGGGTTCTACCTGATAATTAATTGACCTGGTATCCCAGATCTAAAATCAGTCCCTGATTAAAGAGTCGGGATGAAAAAAAAGCTGTGGAACTGGCTTCAGGGCCCAGAGTTGAATATGAGGGTCGAAAGCAGGGCTCTCCCACAGTTACTGGAGAGCTATCCTTGTGTGGCTTCACTCCAACCATAGTTGTAACTAACCTGATTCATCTTATAAACCAGCTAATTAATAGAACCACGTGCACTAGATTAGGGTTGGAATGAAAACCCACAGGATGGTAGTGCTCCAGGAACAGTGTTGGAGAGCACTGGTCTATATTAATAAATGTTCTGCATCAGTTGGGTTACAGCCGATGAGCAATAAGAATCATCCGATTCATCCGATAAGCAATAAGAATCATCGGCTGTAACCCAACTGATGCAGAATAGTGGCTATAAAACATACTGCATTTTCCCATTGACACATCCCGATTGTTATTACTATACATTCATAATTATATACTTATTTTCCTCCCTATGGCTCTTGAAACTCGAATGCGCCTCGAGAAGAATATTTCTCACAGAACACACAATAAGGCAAATAGTTAAATAGGTAAATTATTTTGCTATGGGTTTGTCGGATTTTGTTAACATTACATGGCAAAAAAAGGCAACACTAGGCATTGAATTACTTTGCCAGTTGCTAGAGTAGGCTACACACTGAGTTGAGCAAAGCGGTGGAGGGCATTTTAATTCCCTTCATCTGAACATTGGCCTGTCAGCAACAATTGTGCATGTCAGTTCAGCGCACACAACAATACACAAAAACAAGAATGCATTTATTTGGGAATATATTTAGAACAGACATGCTTCTGTTTTAGGATGCATGTAATTACAACCCCCCCCCCCCCCCCCAGAGATTTGTATTGCAGATATACACTGACCTCTATACTTTCCACCAAATCCCATCTGACAAGTGTGTGAGCATGAGTAGGACCTCATCTGCCAAAAGACACTATATAGCAATGAGTGGCCTAATTGGTCAACAATAATTATTCCTGACAATACTGCTGAGACCGTGTAAGCTTATGCACTCCAAGACTTCAATCAGCAACCAGTGAATTTAAGTTTTAACCGGGTCAAAAAGCTTGTGAACACCATTTTCTATCGAAATTATCCTGCGCCTATGAGCAGTTATGCCAAGGCTCATGCAAGTCTGGCTACCTACTTAAATGTAAATCAGGTTGAAGCGCCAGACTTGAAATACACATTGGATTGTGAATGTAACACATTCCTACAGCGAGACAAATCCGGTGTAAAACCGACCTTTCAACACCACAAAAGGTGTTACTGCTGAGCCATGGAGGACTGTCGCAGAGAAAACCCTTTTTTGGTTTAAACCAGTTTTATTCGATTTCCCCACCACCGGTACCCACCAGCGCGCCTTGCCCGTCTGTAGGTCCCACTCTACGATGTGTGTGTCGTCTGAGCCACTGTACAGCAGGCAGTCCTCAGGGTGCCACTGCACACAGTTCACCACACCACTGTGACTTGCGTCCTGGGAAAGAGCAGATGTCAACAATATTCTTTGATAGTGTGATAGAACATTAAGAAAAATTATTCATAGGGTTCACAATTGGAATAAAAACAGTACCAGATGTTTCACTAACTTGCACAATTGAGGGTAAAAATGTTGTGAAATGATGTCACCGCAGCATATTATACAACATAGAATAAAGTACTAGGCTTGGGTAGCATACCATATATCGGGCATTTAGAAAAACCCACAGGATGGTTTAACCTCTAGTGACTCCCCATCCTGCATGAGGGAGCGTAATCGACTGACTAATTAGCATAACGCAACGGACATAAATATTCCTATGGTTTAAGTTTAATAAATGTGAATATTTGTCGTTACTTTAAGTAAATACCTGCAGTGCAATACGTTAGGAGATAAACATAATGTTCTTAATTTCACCTGTCACATTATGAAGATTACAGTCAAGGGGTGTTTGTTTACAATCACAACTAGAGTCGGGAGCCTTGTGAGTCACTCACAGTGTCTAAAATGTGCTAAATGCTCTGCAGTTGTGCATTTGGTTAGCTCATTTTGTAGATCGTTACCTAGCTTTGGGGTTAGCTTCTTTCAAAATTAAGCATTCACTCAATAACAGCAGAGAATACCTTGCTGGATTAAGATCCCTACCAGCTATTATTTGTTTTGTGCATTCAGGAAACTAGAATTGTTGTTACTTTTAGTTTAGGTCAGAAAACGTACAACATGTTAGCAATGCGTTCATTGGCATTTAACATTCTCTATGGGATTTTAGCATTGCTAACATGTCAGATTACAGAGTACAGGTATGGATTGAAAACAGCCCCCCTTGTGTTCAGTGGCGGTGTTACCAAATATCCCAGTGTGGAACAAGGTCAATAAGGTCAGTATGAAGTTATGACAATCTGGTCACCGCCCAAACGTAGAAAGTAACACTTCCAACCATACGGCAAACATTGTCTTCTATTATGCAGGCAACATGTTTTATTTTACTAGTCAATATGGTCTAATAGAAGTTCTCAATTGTATGATTTTTGGTACATCCCCAAATGGTCAGAGACAGTGGCGCCACATCCCACTCCTTACCAGTGTACAGTGCAGTGCTCCTTTCACTGTGCTGTAGATGATAACGCTGCCCGCAGCCGTGCCCAGAGCCAACAGGTCCACCTGATTTTCCACCTGTCCTGCCTCTGATTTCCTCTTCTTCCGTTGAGGTCCCTCCTGTAGTACAAATACTCATTAGTCAATATTAACTATTAAATTCACTTTTTTAACTGACTGATAAAACTAGGGACACCGTTCATTTTCCTTGGTGCAACACTTGAGCTGTTTTGCTGGTCATGTAACCAGAGGCATTTAGATTGTTGAGTGACTTTGGGTAGAAACTACCCCCGTATCTGTGCATTAGAAATGTTGATGAGTATACGAGAAGCTCTGGTTCTAACTCCCATTTAAAAAAATACATTTGTTAATTACAAAATAGGGAATTTCGCAGAGCAACTACCTAAACGTACTCTTTTTTTGAAGTACATACAGGTAATAACAGGTACAAATATAAATGTGCACGCAACTAAGAAAATAAAAAGCTTTCGGTGCTTCCAATGTATTGAGCCATTGTAGATTCTGACCAACCTCTCACTCAACGTCAACAAAACAAAGGAGATGATCGTGGACGTCAGGAAACAGCAGAGGGAGCACCCCCCTATCCACATCAAAGGTGGAAAGTTAAGTTCCTCGGCGTACACATCACAGACAAACTGAAAAGGTCCACCCACACAGACATTCTCATAAAGAAGGCGCAACATCGCCTCATCAACCTCGGGACGCTGAAGGAATTTGGCAGCAGGTAGCCTAATGGTTAGAGTGTTGGGCCAGTAACCGAAAGGTTGCTAGATCAAATCCCCGAGCGGACAACGTAAACATATCTAGTTCTGCCCTTGAACAAGGCAGTTAACCCCTTCATTGTAAATAAGAATTTGTTCTTAACTGACTTGCCTAGTTAAAAAGGTTGAATAAAAAAATGCAACATTTAAAACCCCTGACAAACTTCCTGTCTTGCTGTATCACAGCCTGGTATGGCAACTGCACCGCCCTCAATCGCAAAGCTCTCCAGTGGGTGGTGTGGTCTGCACAACACATCACCGGGGTCAAACTACCTGCCCTCCATGACACCCACAGCACCCGATGTCACAGGAAGGCCAAAAAGATCAAGGACAACAACCACCCGAGCCACTGCCTGTTCACCCCGCTCCCATCCAGATGGCCAGGCCAGGTCAGTACAGGTGCATCAAAGCTGGGAACAGCGAGACTGAAAAAAGTTTCTATAGCAAGGAAATCAGCAATCACTAACTGCTGCCTACATTGAAACCTAATCACTAATAAATGTATCACTAATCACTTTAAACAATGCCGCATTAATAATGTTTACATATCGTGTATTACATGTATATACTGTATTTTATACCATCTACTGCACTATGCCTATGCAGCTCAGCCATCGCTCATCCATATATTTTCTCATTCACCCCTTTATATTTGTCTGTATTAGATAGTTGTTAGGGAATTGTTAGATATTACTGCAATGTCAGAACTAGAAGCACTTCGCTACAATGCTAACCACGTGCATGAGACCAATAACATTTGATTTGACCTGTGCATGGTGAGTGATTCACATTGGGGTGCCGAAATGTCCTTTTTCGGTTGCTTGTAAATTTGTATCTATACCTTTTTGTAAGTACATGTCAGTTGTAACAGGAGTAAATGATAGTTGCTCAGGGAAATTCCATATATGGTGAGTATCAAACTTATTTTGACATTGAAGGCTTGCGGAGCTGGAGCTTCCTGGGTGTTGGGAGCCATGAAATACTCATCGTCGACATTGCTTACAGGTAACCCTTGCATTGACAGGAAGCCGAACTCATAGTAACTAGACCACAAAAGGCAACTGCAAAATCACTAAGTTGTCAAAACGGTTTCTTATTGTGACACTAAACCATGTCACTTGAATAGCCATCCCCCTACTTAACACCTGTTTTACTTTAAACGTGTAGCTGTCTAGATTCATACTAAAGGGAGTACGGTTGAATAGATTGTCGTGAAGATTGTCCCTTGTCAGAACGCCTCGATTTAAAGTGATTTCCGTAGCAGGTAAGGCGAGAGTTTTCGATAACCCTACCCCTTCTCCTAACTTCAACCGGTTTCTTAACCTGCCACGTTATTTATCCTAACCTGGTGCTTAAATTATCCGAACCTACTACGAAAAAGCACTTCGGCATCGAAGTGGCGTGAAGTGTTTCCCATCTGACACGTATATGAAACGATAGCTAAGTTAAAGGTGGTAAAACGTGGTCGAGAAACGCATTACTGTGGTCAAATTCAATGACAAAAAATAAGACAAAGCAAATAACTCCGCAGTCGTGTATTGTTGTTATACGTTAGAGGGGTACGGAACTTAACGTTACAAAATTGGATTTGGAAATCAAAATCTGCGTCACATGGTGAATAGGTAGCTAACGTTAGCTAGCTGTTCTAATCTAGCTAGCTAACCCTTTACGGTTGGCTATTTACATTTGTGTTAGTATTTGAAAAGCAACTGTCCTTATTACATGTACTTGTTTGACTTAGTCGTTCTTAGTCTGAATCAAGACACATTCAAGGAACTCGTGGCAATTTGGGGCTACCACCATGTGCAACTAACATGTGCGTCCTGCAGGACAGGAGGTAACGTTAGCTAACGTTAGTTTCAACAAGCTAAACGTGGCAAATACAACACACCACACAACAGAATTGTAAACGACTTAAGATATAATTCCATCACAAGTAGATATAACGTAAGTCTAAAAGCATTTATTTGATTAAAGTTATCAGAAAGTTGTTTTACTAGCAGGAACGCCTGGGCCTACGCCTCCCCCGACACATACCTTGGCCTTTCGGCATGGTCCCCAAGATATGCAGGTACAAGTGGCACTCAAGTGTGCTGAAGGCACGTATTCTTGATTAAGTGTTTTAATATCTGTGTTCCAAATACGAAGTCTGCCATCCTGAGCACATAAAGCAAGGTATTGACGTGACTTTGGAGAGAAAACACAGGGTAGCCCCAAAGAAAAACTACCTCCATCAGCCGCCATTATTGAACCAATGTCTGCGTGGATTGCCAAGAACCACGTGTTTATTGCCCACAGAGCAGGCGCGTTGGTGCATCAGTTGGAGACTTTTCATTGGTTAGTGTGAGATTTTTGGGGCGTGGTTAGAATTACAAGTGTGAAAATGGGAAGAGATATGTATTCAATGACGAAGAAAGAGTACAAGCTGTGCTCGAATACCCACAATAACATACTGTATACGACATACTTAATGAGTTAATTTTAGTAAAATAACGGTATCCTTTCAGTTGAGCATACTAGCGCTACGCCTTTCTACCGGAAATGGATGATGTTGCTATGCAACCTCTTACCAGCATAACAAATTACTAGCTAGACATTTTACTTATGTTCGTAAATTCAATCTGGGGTGCCAGAGTGCGCTCTGGGCGTTCATAAATTCAGAGCGTTTCCCCCCTGGAGCGTTCAGAGCGCACACTGGACGCTCTGGCGGAGGAGTAGGAGTGATCCGAGCATTCTGACCATCACAACAAGCTAATGGTTAGCTACGTCGACACAAATGATAGAACATCTCAATGACAATTTTACTGGTCCTAGAGCTGGATAGGCTGTTTTCATGTTATCCAGAGCGTTGGTGACTAACTGTGCTGCGGGCAAAAATGTAATTCGTTTTTCCCCCCTAAATTTACTGACACCGGACATATTCAACTGGTGTTGAGCATTCGTAAATTCGTCAGTTATGCTGCGTTCTGGCACACAGCGATTTATGTCCATTGAGAACGCACTATACCTTTTAGCTAGAATTTTTTACATAGGTAAGAATTACTTGAATAATCAAGCTAAACGTTGGGTAGTTAGTTAGAAATCATACAGTTAATATACTGGCAAGTTCGATGTATTAGTAACCAGCTAACGTTAGGTAACTAACTATGTTACGTAGCTAGCTAACATACCGGTACCTAGTACTGCTGTAATGATGATCTATGTGGTGTGTAAGGTTAGCGAAATCAAAAAATTGTCAGCCAGTGTAGTTTAAGTTTTTGAAAAATCATTACTTTATTACATTGCTCAACATGTCACAATTAGTTAAAGCAATGAATTTGTATTCGCTCTCGTCGGTCACACTTCGGCTACATATTTTCCGCCATTTTCTACAAATCTGAAAATGTTGAAGCCACGCCCATTTTCTGAAGAACTGCATATTGGGCCCAAAAATAACGGAAATAGTGTCCACTACTTAGTATACTTCGGTAGCATTCCAAACACTTAAGACACCCACTCCCCTCAGCTCTCAAATTAAGTGGACACTTCTGATGACGTACCATGACGTCAGACGAGCATACACTTGCAGGACAAGTGTGGAACCCCGTTTGGATTTTTGCATGTCAAAAGAGATACGTCAAATAACACGATTTGACGTACCAAATAAGCTTGTTGACCAATCAGGACCTGAATATGACTGCACGTCACATGCATTTAACGCATTCATAAATGTTTTAGGTAGTTATTACTCATTGATTACACTTTCACTCATATTTCATATGTCACAACGATTCATCGATATGTATGCTATGATGCTGGTAAACGCGCACCTACAGCGCTGGTCATAAAAAAAAGATAGCTAGTTCATGATGCAAACAATGTTCTACCGCAAAAACATAGCAAAACGACAATCTGTTTCAGTAGCTATAGTTACCTAGGTGTCATCTAAAATAACTAATTTTCTTATTTGATCACTGGTGGTCGGACCCATCTATGTGAAGCTAGCCACAATAAGGATTAGCCACAACAATGGACTTGGCGGTTAGCCTTCAAAATAAGTGTCATTGACAGTGATGCAAATTAATACAAATAGTAGAATTATGACATACAGTGCCTTGCGAAAGTATTCGGCCCCCTTGAACTTTGCGACCTTTTGCCACATTTCAGGCTTCAAACATAAAGATATAAAACTGTATTTTTTTGTGAAGAATCAACAACAAGTGGGACACAATCATGAAGTGGAACGACATTTATTGGATATTTCAAACTTTTTTAACAAATCAAAAACTGAAAAATTGGGCGTGCAAAATTATTCAGCCCCCTTAAGTTAATACTTTGTAGCGCCACCTTTTGCTGCGATTACAGCTGTAAGTCGCTTGGGGTATGTCTCTATCAGTTTTGCACATCGAGAGACTGACATTTTTTCCCATTCTTCCTTGCAAAACAGCTCGAGCTCAGTGAGGTTGGATGGAGAGCATTTGTGAACAGCAGTTTTCAGTTCTTTCCACAGATTCTCGATTGGATTCAGGTCTGGACTTTGACTTGGCCATTCTAACACCTGGAAATGTTTATTTTTGAACCATTCCATTGTAGATTTTGCTTTATGTTTTGGATCATTGTCTTGTTGGAAGACAAATCTCCGTCCCAGTCTCAGGTCTTTTGCAGACTCCATCAGGTTTTCTTCCAGAATGGTCCTGTATTTGGCTCCATCCATCTTCCCATCAATTTTAACCATCTTCCCTGTCCCTGCTGAAGAAAAGCAGGCCCAAACCATGATGCTGCCACCACCATGTTTGACAGTGGGGATGGTGTGTTCAGGGTGATGAGCTGTGTTGCTTTTACGCCAAACATAACGTTTTGCATTGTTGCCAAAAAGTTCAATTTTGGTTTCATCTGACCAGAGCACCTTCTTCCACATGTTTGGTGTGTCTCCCAGGTGGCTTGTGGCAAACTTTAAACAACACTTTTTATGGATATCTTTAAGAAATGGCTTTCTTCTTGCCACTCTTCCATAAAGGCCAGATTTGTGCAATATACGACTGATTGTTGTCCTATGGACAGAGTCTCCCACCTCAGCTGTAGATCTCTGCAGTTCATCCAGAGTGATCATGGGCCTCTTGGCTGCATCTCTGATCAGTCTTCTCCTTGTATGAGCTGAAAGTTTAGAGGGACGGCCAGGTCTTGGTAGATTTGCAGTGGTCTGATACTCCTCCCATTTCAATATTATCGCTTGCACAGTGCTCCTTGGGATGTTTAAAGCTTGGGAAATCTTTTTGTATCCAAATCCGGCTTTAAACTTCTTCACAACAGTATCTCGGACCTGCCTGGTGTGTTCCTTGTTCTTCATGATGCTCTCTGCGCTTTTGACGGACCTCTGAGACTATCACAGTGCAGGTGCATTTATACGGAGACTTGATTACACACAGGTGGATTGTATTTATCATCATTAGTCATTTAGGTCAACATTGGATCATTCAGAGATCCTCACTGAACTTCTGGAGAGAGTTTGCTGCACTGAAAGTAAAGGGGCTGAATAATTTTGCACGCCCAATTTTTCAGTTTTTGATTTGTTAAAAAAGTTTGAAATATCCAATAAATGTCGTTCCACTTCATGATTGTGTCCCACTTGTTGTTGATTCTTCACAAAAAAATACAGTTTTATATCTTTATGTTTGAAGCCTGAAATGTGGCAAAAGGTCGCAAAGTTCAAGGGGGCCGAATACTTTCGCAAGGCACTGTAGCTAGCTGAATGCAGCTAGCTAGTTTAGCCTACTCAAACACCCGGCTCAAACAGAGAGAGATGTTATGTTAGCTAGCTGGCTATGGCTATCCAACACTGGAACTCTTCCAAGTTAAGGTAAGCTTTTGGTTTTATTAATATTTTGCCACCGGGGCCGCCGGTGTAACTGCTAAACTGATTTCTGACTGTATTGCATGATTGTAGTGGGTTGACTAACTCGTTTATCCCCGATTTGAAACGGGGATAAATATATCTGGATTTGTCCAATGGAAACTCTCATTTGCAACTGTTGGACTAATGATTACACCCTAGATCAGCTAGATGCAGGCAAGAGTGTGAAAGGCAGTGTTGAATGTGTCACTCACTGTCTGTCACCTTGATTACTCAAAGTTCTCTCGACCTGTGCATCTACGTTGTAAACTTTAATTCATAGGCTAGATTGTAGCCACCTCATGATGGGTACTGGAAATATTCAAGTATCATGCAGTAACTTAAAACTATCGATGTTACATTGAGCTGGGTGAATGGAATATGAATGACAGTCATCCAATATGCTGTAATAGAAATAAGACCATTCTCATTTAAAAAAATCATCCTCCCTTATCTTAAACGACACAGACCGCCACTGATGTGCAACCTGTAGATGTTTGTTGATCTCGTGTATCGCGTGAGTCCAGGGCGTCAGTGTGCTATGCTCTTGTCCAGGGCTTTACGTTAACCACGGATGCTTGTGCAGCTAGCTAGTATACACTAACTAGGATAGCTAGCTAGCTAGTACAACACTAGCTACTTACTACAACACTAACTAGCTAGTACACACTAACTCTAGTACATGCCAGTGGAGTCTGGTGGGAGGAGCTATATGCGGACGGGCTCATTGTAATGGCTGGAATGGAATAAATGGAGCCGCCTTTGGCAGCGATTTAAAGCTTTGAGTCTTCTTGGGTATGACGCTTCAAGCTTGGCACACCTGTATTTGGGGAGTATCTCCCATTCTGCACTGCAGATCCTCTCAAGCTCTGAAATATTGGATCGGGAGCGTTGCTGCACTTCTATTGTCAGGTCTCTCCAGAGATGTTCAATCGGGTTCAAGTCCGGGCTCTGGCTGGGTCACTTCAGGACATTCAGAGACTTGTCCCGAAGCTACGTCTGCATTGTTTTTGGCGGTGTGCTTAGGGTCGTTTTCCTGTTGGAAGGTGAACCTAGCCATTTCACATCAGTTACATATGCTGCTGCATAAATAATGTAATAATGTAAAATGCCAGAGAGATATGTATACTGTAGCTAAGAAAGTAATACTAAGTGTACAGTCGTGGCCAAAAGTTTTGAGAATGAGACAAATATTAATTTTCACAAAGTCTGCTGCCTCAGTGTCTTTCGATATTTTTTTTTCAGATGTTACTATGGAATACTGAAGTATAATTACAAGAATTTGATGTGTCAAAGGCTTTTATTGACAATTACATGAAGTTGATGCAAAGAGTCAATATGTTGACCCTTCATTTTCAAATCGTCTGCAATCCGCCCTGGCATGCTGTCAATTAACTTCTGGGCCACATCAAGTTAATGGCAGCCCATTCTTGTATAATCAATGCTTGGAGTTTGTCAGAATTTGTGGGTTTTTGGTTGTCCACCTGCCTCTTGAGGATTGACCACAAGTTCTCAATGGGATTAAGGTCGGGGGAGTTTCCTGGCCATGGACGACCCAAAATATCGATGTTTTGTTCCCCGAGCCACTTAGTTATCACTTTTGCCTTATGGCAAGGTGCTCCATCATGCTGAAAAAGGCATTGTTCGTCACCAAACTGTTCCTGGATGGTTGAGAGAAGTTGCTCTCTGAGGATGTGTTGGTACCATTCTTTATTCATGGCTGTGTTCTTAGGCAAAAATGTGAGTGAGCCCACTCCCTTGGCTGAGAAGCAACCCCACACATGAACGGTCTCAGGATGCTTTACTGTTGGCATGACACAGGACTGATGGTAGCGCTCACCTTGTCTTCTCCGGACAAGCTTTTTTCCGGATGCCCCAAACAATCGGAAAGGGGATTCATCAGAGAAAATGACTTTACCCCAGTCCTCAGCAGTCCAATCCCTGTACCTTTTGCAGAATATCAGTCTGTCCCTGATGTTTTTCCTGAAGAGAAGTGGCTTCTTTGCTGCCCTTCTTGACACCAGGCCATCCTCCAAAAGTCTTCGCCTCACTGTGCGTTCAGATGCACTCACACCTGCCTGCTGCCATTCCTGAGCAAGCTCTGTACTGGTGGTGCCCCGATCCCACAGCTGAATCAACTTTAGGAGACGGTCCTGGTGCTTGCTGGACTTTCTTGGGCGCCCTGATGCCTTCTTCACAACGATTGAACCACTCTCCTTGAAGGTCTTGATGATCCGATAAATGGTTGATTTAGGTGCAATCTTACTGGCAGCAATATTCTTGTCTGTGAAGCCCTTTTTGTGCAAAGCAATGTTGACAGCATGTGTTTCCTTTCAGGTAACCATGGTTGACAGAGGAAGAACAATGATTCCTAGCACCACACTCCTTTTGAAGCTTCCAGTCTGCTATTCAAACTCAATCAGCATGACAGAGTGATCTCCAGCCTTGTCCTCGTCAACACTCACACCTGTGTTAACGAGAGAATCACTGACATGATGTCAGCTGGTCCTTTTGTGGCAGTGCTGAAATGCAGTGGAAATGTTTTTGGGATTCAGTTCATTTGCATGGCAAAGAGGGACTTTGCAATTAATTGCAATTCATCTGATCACTCTCAAAATAACATTCTGGAGTATATGGAAATTGCCATCATACAAACTGAGGCAGCAGACTGTGTGAAAATTAATATT
The DNA here is from genome assembly GCF_057628025.1 of Oncorhynchus mykiss. Lineage (NCBI taxonomy): Eukaryota > Metazoa > Chordata > Actinopteri > Salmoniformes > Salmonidae > Oncorhynchus > Oncorhynchus mykiss. The sequence continues at coordinate 3,940,160 of NC_143047.1, read as the reverse complement.
TGTACCATTCTCAAAACTTTTGGCCACGACTGTATGTTGTGTAGTAAACTGTTAGTAGCCCATGTGCCTCACCCTAATAATTTGGTCCCTTTCCCCCTCATAACCGGTGCTGACAGAGATGGCCGCCTCGCTTTGCATTCCTAGGAAACTATGCAGTATTTTGTTTTTTTTACGTGTTCTTTCTTACATTGGTACCCCAGGTAAACTTAGGTTTCATCACATACAGTCAGGAGGAACTACTGAATATAAGAGCAATGTCAACTCACCATCATTACGATCAGGAATATGACTTTCCGAAAGCGGATCCTGTGTTTTGCCTTCCACCCAGGACAATGGACCGGATCCCAGCCGGCGAACCTACACAACGTTGCCGTAAAAGGGGCAAACGAAGCGGTCTTCTGGTCAGGCTCCGGAGACGGGCACTTCGCGCACCACTCCCTAGCATACTACTCGCCAATGTCCAGTCTCTTGACAACAAGGTTGATGAAATCCGAGCAAGGGTAGCATTCCAGAGAGACATCAGAGACTGTAACATTCTTTGCTTCACGGAAACATGGCTCACTCGAGAGACGCTATCGGAGTCGGTGCAGCCAGCTGGTTTCTTCACGCATCGCACCGACAGAAACAAGCATCTTTCTGGTAAGAAGAGGGGCGGGGGGGTATGCCTTATGATTAACGAGGCGTGGTGTGATCATAACAACATACAGGAACTCAAGTCCTTCTGTTCACCTGACTTCACAATCAAATGTCGACCGCATTATCTATCAAGGGAATTCTCTTCGATTATAATCACAGCAATATATATTCCCCCCCAAGCAGACACATCGATGGCCCTGAACAAACTTTATTTGACTCTATGTAAACTGGAAACCACATATCCTGAGGATGCATTCATTGTAGCTGGGGATTTTAACAAGGCTAATCTGAAAACAAGACTCCCTAAATTCTTTCCGCATATCGATTGCGCAACCAGGGCTGGTAAAATCCTGGATCATTGTTATTCTAACTTCCGCGACGCATATAAGGCCCTCCCCCGCCCTCCTTTCGGAAAAGCTGACCACGACTCCATTTTGTTTCTTCCAGCCTACAGACAGAAACTAAAACAAGAATCTCCCACGCTCAGGTCGGTTCAACGCTGGTCCGACCAATCTGATTCCACGCTTCAAGACTGCTTCGATCACGTGAATTGGGATATGTTCCGCATTGCGTACAACAACAACATTGACGAATACGCTGATTCGGTGAGCGAGTTCATTAGAAAGTGCATCGGCGATGTCGTACCCACAGCAACGATTAAAACATTCCCAAACCAGAAACCGTGGATTGATGGCAGCATTCACGCAAAACTGAAAGCGCGAACCACTACTTTTAACCAGGGCAAGGTGACCGGAAACATGACCGAATACAAACAGTGTAGCTATTCCCGCCGCAAGGCAATCAAACAAGCTAAGCGTCAGTATAGAGACAAAGTAGAGTTGCAATTCAACGGCTCAGACACAAGAGGTATGTGGCAGGGTCTACAGTCAATCACGGATTACAAAAAGAAAACCAGCCCCGTCGCGGACCAGGATATCTTGCTCCCAGACAGACTCAATAACTTCTTTGCTCACTTTGAGGACAATACAGTGCCACTGACACGGCCCGCTTCCAAAACCTGCGAAACTCTCCTTCGCTGCAGCCGACGTGAGTAAAACATTTAAACGTGTTAACCCTCGCAAGACTGCAGGCCCAGACGGCATTCCCAGCCGCGTCCTCAGAGCATGCGCAGACTAGCTGGCTGGTGTGTTTACGGACATATTCAATCAATCCTTATCCCAGTCTGCTGTTCCCACATGCTTCAAGAGGGCCACCATTGTTCCTGTTCCCAAGAAAGCTAAGGTAACTGAGCTAAACGAATACCGCCCCGTAGCACTCACTTCCGTCATCATGAAGTGCTTTGAGAGACTAGTCAAGGACCATATCACCTCCACACTATCTGACACCCTAGACCCACTCCAATTTGCTTACCGCCCCAATAGGTCTACAGACGACGCAATCGCAACCACACTGTACACTGCCCTAACCCATCTGGACAAGAGGAATACCTATGTGAGAATGCTGTTCATCGACTACAGAGCAGCATTTAACACCATAGTACCCTCCAAACTCGTCATCAAGCTCAAGACCCTGGGTCTCGACCCCGCCCTGTGCAACTGGGTACTGGACTTCCCGACGGGCCGCCCCCAGGTGGTGAGGATAGGTAACAACATCTCCACCCCGCTGATCCTCAACACTGGGGCCCCATAAGGGTGCTTTCTGAGCCCTCTCCTGTACTCCCTGTTCACCCACGACTGCGTGGCCATGCACGCCTCCAACTCAATCATCAAGTTTGCGGACGACACCACAGTGATAGGCTTGATTACCAACAACGACGAGACGGCCTACAGGGAGGAGGTGAGTGCCGTCGGAGTGTGGTGTCAGGAAAATTACCTCACACTCAATGTCAACAAAACAAAGGAGATGATTGAGGACTTCAGGAAATAGCAGAGAGAGCACCCCCCTATCCACATCGACGGAACAGTAGTGGAGAGGGTAGTAAGTTTTAAGTTCCTCGGCGTACACATCACGGACAAACTGAATTGGTCCACCCAACACAGACAGCGTTGTGAAGAAGGCGCCGCCTCGGATAGCGTCTCTCCAGTGAGCCACGTTTCCGTGAAGCAAAGAACGTTACAGTCTCTGATGTCCCTCTGGAATGCTACCCTTGCTCGGATTTCATCAACCTTGTTGTCAAGACACTGGACATTGGCAAGAAGAATGCTAGGGAGTGGTGCACGGTGTGCCCGTCTCCGGAGTCTGACCAGAAGACCGCCTCGTTTCCCTCTTTTTCTGAGTCGTTTTTTTGGGTTGCTGCATGGGATCCGCTCCGTTGTCCTGTTTGTAAGGCAGAACACAGGATCCGCGTCGCGAAAAACATATTCTTGGTCGTACTGATGGTGAGTTGACGCTGATCTTATATTCAGTAGTTCTTCTCGACTGTATGTAATGAAACTTAAGATGACCTGGGGTACTAATGTAAGAAATAACACGTAAAAAAACAATAAACTGCATAGTTTCCTAGGAACGCGAAGCGAGGCGGCCATCTCTGTCGGCGCCGGAGTACAGTATATACTGTACTCTATAACATCTACTGTATCTTGCCATCTTTATGTAACACATGTATCACTAGCCACTTTAAAGCCACTTATATGTTTACATACCATACATTACTCATCTCATATGTATATACTGTACTCGATACCATCTACTGCATCTTGCCTGTGCCGTTCTGTACCATCACTCATTCATATATCTTTATGTACATATTCTTTATCCATTTACACTTGTGTGTATAAGGTAGTTGTTGTGGAAATGTTAGGTTAGATTACTTGTTGGTTATTACTGCATTGTCGGAACTGGAAGAACAAGCATTTCGCTACACTCACACTAACATCTGCTAACCATGTGTATGTGACAAAACAAATTTGATTTGATAACTTAGCCTACTGTTCTGACTTGGTGGTGCACGTGTTGCCTTTATCGTGTTTTAGGGAAATGTCATCATTGAATATTGTAAGACTTTTCATTGTCTGCTTATATGCCCCCTTTATTTATCCTATTCTGACTTGGTGTACAGGGAGAATACTGTAAGAACGGCCCATGTTCTCAATTCTGTCGCTGTCCATTTCTAAAGTGCTGAACAAATAGTTATATTTACTACGTCCATTTTAGCTCACTCATGAATGCCTTTATCGAAATTACAGATAGCCTCTTATCCGCTCATCGTTCCATTATGCCATGGTTTGTACATCTAAATTGTCAGTAGAAACCACATTTGTTTAATAAAGCAAGTCAGCCATATCAGCTATGTTTTTAAAAAAAGGAAGGCTGAAAAAGAGACTGAATTAACTGTTTCGCTGATAGCCAGGTGTAGTGGTGGTAAGGATTCACTCCATGGTGCTGAAAATAAATCTCTGCTGTTGGGACAGCTTTAGGTAGGCCCTAACAGTTTGTGGACACCGTTTATCACCATTATAGTGCAATGAGTGTATTATTTAGTGTTGTGTAGTGACTTTGCTGGCATGCATAAAAAAAAGATGTACGTGCTAAAATTGCCACTGTATGGTATATTGGCCACATACCATAACCCCTGTGCCTTCTTGCGTAATCATATTGCTTAATCATAGCAGTCAAACAAGTTAAATTGATATCCATTGATGGAAAATGATCTGGTGAGTTTAATAAGGGTTAATTATCTTTTCTCTTGTGACATATTCATATTCCTTTATTACGTCATGTCACACATAGCTTGCAATAATTATTACTTTGAGTAAAAACAAATTTAGCTTCTAACTTTGTTATTACGATACTCCTTAATTGACTCAAAAAAACGTTATGGAAAAATGGTTTATTGTATAAATGTGGCAACTCCTCTCTTGCTGTGACATTTTTGGAGGACAAGTTTTCAGGCCTTTTGGGTGGGTTTTGAGTAGTAATTGGGCAAGAAATATGAGATGGACCTGGCAACCCTGCTCCCAGAGGTCTCCGAGAGAGCGGGAGGAAGACGGTGAGCTTGAGGCAGTTAAAAATGGCGAGGAAAAGGGAGATGTTTGTTAAAGAAGAATGGTAGAAAGTGTAAGCAGAGCGAGCTGAAGACAGGAGGATAAATGGATGTGAATGAGGGTGTGAATGAGGGCGACTTATTGGAGGTGGTAGGTGTGGTGAAGTTCGCAGAGCCCGAGGCTTGCACCGAGGGTCAGGATAAAGATGAGTCTGGGACAGAAGGAATTGTGAAATGTGAATTGTTTTGCTCTCAAGACAAGGGCACCATTGAAAGGAGTGATTACTGGGGTAGCAGTACATGTAAAAGTTGAACAACTGAAGGGGAAGATTCCGGGTTTGTGATGCTCGTCGTTTGGTGCGACACAGGCAGGGTGGTGAGACTGGTGAAACAGAAGAGTCATTGTCTGTTCTTTTGAGTTTTGATGTTGAGTCTGCCTGACAGTGATGTAAGGATATGTAAGTTACCCTGTACAAGCTTTTGTGCCAAATACATTACGTTGTTACAGATGTCAAGCTTATGGGCATGTGGCAGCAGCGTGTAGGAGAGAGGTTCCTAGGTGTGAGAAGTGTGCAGATGGGCATGAGATAAAGGAATGTGTATCATTGGGGAAAGTAGTGGTATGTGTTAATTGTAGGGGTGCTGATGGGGCCAGGGGATCTGAAATGTCCCGTGCGAGAGAGGCAGGTTGAGGTTTCCAGGGATAGAGTAATGCAGAAGTTGTCATATGCTGAGGCAGTGAAGAAAGTAGAGGAAGATGGATCAAGGGGGAGGGATCCTGAGAGGAGTGGTATGAGTAGTAGATCTGTACCAGTACAGAGGGATAGGCCAACAAGTGATATGTTTCAGTAAGATTGGATTTTTAGCATTTATAGCAATGGTTATCAACTGTACTGCAGGGATGGAACGTAGGTTGTAGAAAATTGAGGTTCTGGCGGCAACTGCAGAGAGGTATTTGGTGTGCGAGACTTGACATCAGAAGAGTTACAGGGTGCGTGAGGTGGTGGTGTCCCATCCTTTCAGGTTGTTTGTCTGAGGTAGGACTAAATAGATTTAAATAGTGTAGTAGGGTGGTGTTATTTTTATAAAAACAAAAAAATGTTGTGAGTGTAGTGTTAGAATAGGTGGTAGGGTATTTATTTATTTTTTCAAGCAAAGAATAATGGAGTTGTTCTCCATTCTAGTTGTTAGGGGTAATGCAACATATTGGGTGCCAACCGCTTTTAAACCTAATCGAAGAAGAAGAACCCAGCTGCCAGTTTTTCAACCAGTCGTTCAACGAAGCCCAGGTGTCTAATTCCGTATGAAAAGTAAACAGTCTATGTCTTTGATACCTTGAAGTGGCTCTGGCTATTAGTTCAATTATTAAACGAGTTCAACTAGAGACAAATGAATGTCTCAAAGAAATGTATAGGTCTATCTGTGGCAGTATTATAGCTGCCAACTACTGTGCAAAGAGCAACAAATTATGCGTGGATGCCATAGCAATTGTTTCTCTTTTGGATGTCGGCATGACATTACCTTTTTATTTCTCCTTTGCATGGTGGCATGACATTACCTTTTTATTTATCTTTTGCATGGTGGTATGACATTACCTTTTTATTTATCTTTTGCATGGTGGTATGACATTACCTTTTTATTTCTCCTTTGCATGGTGGCATGACATTACCTTTTTATTTCTCTTTTGCATGGTGGCATGGCCTGTTTATTGTAAGTAAACATTAGCAACTGAGTACATCACTTTTTGGAGAGGACATGTGCATTTATCGCCAGGAAATAATTATTTATTCAGCACCATCTAGTGGTAAATAGAAAGTACGGCATCCGTGGTCTGTCGCTTTGCATTGACGTAGAACACATGCGTTTTCCAGCATGGCGACATCCATAGTGTAAAGCAACTGGCAAGGACCGAAACGGCAAGTTAATGACATTTCAAAAAAATAGGTGATCTATGTACAACGTCTTCTGTACGCTATCTGCCATTACCTCCTGAAATGTAAACGCGCGGTCAATTTTGTTCATGATTCTTGATGTAAATGTATAGTATACTGTATATTTATAATTACGCTCGTCTCTGCCTTCTCTCATTTGTGAAGGACCGGACTTTTCAAATGTGGGTTATTATTCTCCATCAAAGTTCGTTGTGAAATCGAGTCACTGTCAGCATCATATGTCACTTGTCAAGTGTCACTTAGTGATTTGAAAAAGCATTAAACACTGAATGCAACATGCTGGTGTCATGAAAACACTGTCTACATGGTACCAATTCAGCACACACAGTTTTACTCCACTTCGCACTGATGTCTGTTGGATTTCAGTTAGGTGGGTCTCTTTTCACACAAAGACTGGTGCGGATATGTGTCACCTGCATTGGCCAGCAGGGATACAGGCAGCTCATTCCCAAAAGTCGACTCCCTACATGTACACTGTACACAAGGAGCTTTGGGACTGATCCTAAGGGGGAGAAAGGGGAAAATGAGAACGGGAGCAAAACAACAGACAACCTTGACCCCTCACCCCAGACTCTAACCCCTATGCACACACAGGGAAGAGGTTTGTTTGGTAAAAGGCGACCACTCTCACCCTTGGAGAGGATTAGCCGCCTTTTGCCTCAGGACTCACTAGCCCCAGAATTGTTGGTGCTGAGAGAGGAGGAGAACCCGGAAGTGAAACAGGGGGAACCTGATGGGGTTGGGGTTCAAAAAGACCACAACACTTCAGCAGCCTCGGTGACTGAGACTAAGATCCACAGCTCACAAGGAGAAGTAGAAAGTGCAGAACCACAGGTGCACATAGGACATGACACAGTTAGACCGAGAGAAGAAAAAGAGGAGGGTACTGTCATTGATAACACAGTACTAGAGCCAAATGGTTGCCCGATTCTCAGAGAGGTAACAAATTATTCACAAGAGGAGGGATACGTGACTCCTATGACTCCCACCCTTCTTCCCGGGGAGCATTTACTCACTTTTGGGGAACTGCTGTTGGCGGAGTACCGGAAGAAGGGCCGCGTGGAGTTTAGGAAGATGTTTCAGCTGCAGGATGGGCAACGTCTCCAGAGCAGTTGGGGCACCATCGGACACAGTGACATCGTCGGCCGCCACGCAGGAGACTTCATTCGGACCATCCACGGGACACCCATCCTTATACGGCGGCCCAACCTGGAGGAATACGTGCTTTATATGAAGAGGGGGCCGGCAATCGCCTATCCAAAGGTATTGTATGTAGCAGATGCTCCTTTCTGGCACTGGAAGATGCATAACCTTTTTTCCCCAGAATACATGTGCATGCAAGTGCTATCACCAGCGCAATGGTATAGTCTTGACTGTGTTGGCTTGGCTTGTGGAATCAAACATTACATGATTTGATATCAGAGATTATACTTTAACTGCACAATACATACTAAGCTACAACAGCTCATTGTAGGAAAGACTTATATCCTATGAGTTTTTCTGTCTCTTTCACACTCTCTTCTTTCTTCCTCTCTCCAGGATGCCAGTATGATGCTGATGATGATGGACGTCACAGAGGGAGACTGTGTGTTGGAGTCAGGCTCCGGGTCAGGAGCCATGTCGCTTTTCCTGTCCCGAGCTGGTTTGTATATTTATTTTATCACCTGTTTGCTATGAGTCATGATGAGTGTAAATGGACAAATGCTTGTGTGGCTGGTTGTCATACAATAGAGGGGAAAGATAAACTGCATCCATATCTTAAGCCTTCACTAGGATGAATCAGAAAGCTTTCTTCTCAACGTGAATAGTCCAAGATTGGCAATTTGGGGTGTCCCCGATACCCCTCATTCTTGTCTTGGTCCTGTGTGACTCAGTCGGTAAGAGCATAGCATTTGCAACGCCAGGGGTTATGGGTTTGATTCCCGCTGGGGCCAAACAAACAAACACAACTTTATTTTAAGAATGTGAAATGTCAGAATAATAGTTGAGAGTGATTTATTTCAGCTTTTATTTCTTTCATCACATTCCCAGTGGGTCATAAGTTTACATACACTAAATTTGTATTTGGTAGCATTGCCTGTAAATTGTTTAACTTGGGTCAAACGTTTCGGGTAGCCTTCCACAAGCTTCCCAAAATAAATTGGGTGAATTTTGGCCCATTCCTCCTGACAGAGCTGGTGTAACTGAGTCAGGTTTGTAGGCCTTCTTGCTCACACACACTTTTTCAGTTCTGCCCACAAATTTTCTATAGGATTGAGGTCAGGGCTTTGTGATGGCCCCTCCAATATCTTGACTTTGTTGTCCTTAAGCCATTCTGCCACAACTTTGGAAGTATGCTTGGGGTCATTGTCCATTTGGAAGACCCATTTGCGACCAAGCTTTACCTTCCTGACTGATATCTTGAGATTCAATATATCCACATACTTTTCCTGCCTCATGATGCCTTCTATTTTGTGACGTGCACCAGTCACTCCTGCAGCAAAGCACCCCCACAACATGATGCTGCCACTCCCGTGCCTCACGGTTGGGATAGTGTTCTCAGCTTGAAAGTCTCCCCTTTTTTCCTCCAAACATAACGATGGCCATTATGGCCAAACAGTTATATTTTTGTTTCATCAGACCAGAAGACAGTTCTCCAAAAAGTACGATCTTTGTTCCCATGTGCAGTTGCAAATCGTAGTCTGGATTTTTTTATGGTGGTTTTGGAGCAGTGGCTTCTTCCTTGCTGAGCGGCTTTTCAGGTTATGTTGATATAGGACTCGTTTTACTGTGGATATAGATACTTTTGTACCTGTTTCCTCCAGCATCTTCACAAGGTCCTTTGCTGCTGTTCTGAGATTGATTTGCACTTTTCGAACCAAAGTGCGTTCATCTCTAGGAGACAGAATGCGGCTCCTTCCTGAGCGGTATGACGGCTGCGTGGTCCCATGGTGTTTATACTTGCATACTATTGTTTGTACAGATGAACGTGGTCCCTTCAGGTGTTTGGAAATTGCTCCCAAGGATGAACCAGAGTTGTGGAGGTCTACAATTTTTTTCCCTGAGGTCTTGGCTGATTTCTTTTGATTTTCCCATGATGTCAAGCAAAGAGGCACTGAGTTTGAAGGTAGGCCTTGAAATACATCCACAGGTACACCTTCAATTGACTCAAATTATGTAAATTAGCCTATCAGAAGCTTCTAAAGCCAAGACATAATTTCCTGGAATTTTCCAAGCTGAAAAAAGTCACAGTCAACTTAGTGCATGTTAACTTCTGACCCGCTGGAATTGTGATCCAGTGAAATAATTTGTCTGTAAACAATTGTTGGAAAAATTACTTGCCATGCACAAAGTAGATGTCCTACCCGACTTGCCAAAACTATAGTTTAACAAGAAATTTGTGGAGTGGTTGAAAAACAAGTTTTAATGACTCCAACCTAAGTGTATTTAAACTTCCTACTTCAATTGTGTGTGTGTGTGTGTGTGTGTGTGTGTGTGTGTATATACAGTGCCTTGCGAAAGTATTCGGCCCCCTTGAACTTTGCAACCTTTTGCCACATTTCAGGCTTCAAACATAAAGATATAAAACTATTTTTTTGTGAAGAATCAACAACAAGTGGGACACAATCATGAAGTGTAACGACATTTATCGGATATTTCAAACTTTTTTAACAAATCAAAAACTGAAAAATTGGGCGTGCAAAATTATTCAGCCCCTTTACTTTCAGTGCAGCAAACTCTCTCCAGAAGTTCAGTGAGGATCTCTGAATGATCCAATGTTGACCTAAATGACTAATGATGATAAATACAATCCACCTGTGTGTAATCAAGTCTCCGTATAAATGCACCTGCACTGTGATAGTCTCAGAGGTCTGTCAAAAGCGCAGAGAGCATCATGAAGAACAAGGAACACACCAGGCAGGACCGAGATACTGTTGTGAAGAAGTTTAAAGCCGGATTTGGATACAAAAAGATTTCCCAAGCTTTAAACATCCCAAGGAGCACTGTGCAAGCGATAATATTGAAATGGAAGGAGTATCAGACCACTGCAAATCTACCAAGACCTGGCCATCCCTCTAAACTTTCAGCTCATACAAGGAGAAGACTGATCAGAGATGCAGCCAAGAGGCCCATGATCACTCTGGATGAACTGCAGAGATCTACAGCTGAGGTGGGAGACTCTGTCCATAGGACAACAATCAGTCGAATATTGCACAAATCTGGCCTTTATGGAAGAGTGGCACGAAGAAAGCCATTTCTTAAAGATATCCATAAAAAGTGTTGTTTAAAGTTTGCCACAAGCCACCTGGGAGACACACCAAACATGTGGAAGAAGGTGCTCTGGTCAGATTAAACTTTTTGGCAACAATGCAAAACGTTATGTTTGGCGTAAAAGCAACACAGCTCATCACCGTGAACACACCATCCCCACTGTCAAACATGGTGATGGCAGCATCATGGTTTGGGCCTGCTTTTCTTCAGCAGGGACAGGGAAGATGGTTAAAATTGATGGGAAGATGGATGGAGCCAAATACAGGACCATTCTGGAAGAAAACCTGATGGAGTCTGCAAAAGACCTGAGACTGGGACGGAGATTTGTCTTCCAACAAGACAATGATCCAAAACATAAAGCAAAATCTACAATGGAATGGTTCAAAAATAAACATATCCAGGTGTTAGAATGGCCAAGTCAAAGTCCAGACCTGAATCCAATCGAGAATCTGTGGAAAGAACTGAAAACTGCTGTTCACAAATGCTCTCCATCCAACCTCACTGAGCTCGAGCTGTTTTGCAAGGAGGAATGGGAACAAATTTCAGTCTCTCGATGTGCAAAACTGATAGAGACATACCCCAAGCGACTTACAGCTGTAATCGCAGCAAAAGGTGGCGCTACAAAGTATTAACTTAAGGGGGCTGAATAATTTTGCACGCCCAATTTTTCAGTTTTTGATTTGTTAAAAAAGTTTGAAATATCCAATAAATGTCGTTCCACTTCATGATTGTGTCCCACTTGTTGTTGATTCTTCACAAAAAAATAGTTTTATATCTTTATGTTTGAAGCCTGAAATGTGGCAAAAGGTCGCAAAGTTCAAGGGAGCCGAATACTTTCGCAAGGCACTGTATATCTATCTATATGGACACACCTACTCATTCTAGGGTTTTTCTTTCTTTTACTATTTTCTACACTGTAGAAAAAGCTATGAAATAACACATGGAATAATGTAGTAACCAAAAAAGCTTCACCTGCAATGCTTTTCCAACCGTCTTGAAGATATTCCCACATATGCTGAGCACTTGTTGGATGCTTTTCCTTCACTCTCCAGTCCAACTCATTGCCAACCATCTCAATTGGGTTGAGGTTGTGTGATTGTGGAGGCCAGATCATCTGATGCAGCACCATCACTCTCCTTCTTGGTCATATAGCCCTTACACAGCCTGGAGGTGTGTTTTGGGTCATTGTCCTATAGAAAACAAATGATAGTCTCACTAATCGCAAACCAGGTGGGAGTGTGTATCACTGCGGAATGCTGTGGTAGCCATGCTGGTTAAGTGTGGCTTGAATTCTAAATGATTGGATGACATCGTCACCAGCAAAGCACCTCCACACCATCACACCTCCTCCATCTTTCATGGTAGGAACCACACATGCAGAGATCATCCGTTCACCTACTCTGCATCTCAACAAAAATCTCACGTTTGGACTCACCAGACCAAAAGGACAGATTTCCACCGGTCTAATGTCCATTGGTCATGTTTCTTGGTCCAAACAAGTCTCTTCTTCTTATTGGTGTCCTTTAGTAGTGGTTTCTTTGCAGGTATTCGACCATGAAGGCCTGATTCACACACTCCTCTGAACAGTTGATATTGAGATGTGTTTGTAACTTGGTCTTTTATTTGGATCCCCATTGGCTGATGGAATGGAGTTCCATGCAATAATGGCTCTAAATAATACTATACTCTTTCTTGAATTTGTTCTGGATTTGGGGACTGTGAAAAGACCCCTGGTGCCATGTCTGGTGGGATAAGTGTGTGTCAGAGCTGTGTGTAAGTTGACTATGCAAACAATTAGGAATTTTCAACACATTAATGTTTCTTAGAAGAAGTGATGCAATCAGTCTCTCATCAACTCTTAGCCAAGAGAGACTGGCATGCATAGTATTTACATCAGTCCTCTGTCCTCTGACAGCTTAACTAGGTCTTTCCTTGCAGCACTGGACCACACTCTGTGAAGCTTTTGTTTGGGCTGCAATCTGAGGTGCAGTTCACTCTAATAAACGTATCCTCTGCAGCAGAGGTAACTCTGGGTCTTCCTTTCCTGGGCCGGTCCTCATGAGCCAGTTTCATCATAGCGCCTGATGGTTTTCGCATCTGCTTTTGAAGAAATTTTCCGGATTGACTGACCTTAATGTCTTAAAGTTTATGAGTTCTGACTCTAAACTTGAAATATTGTTAATTATCAGGTATCCTGTTGAAATATTGAGTGCCATAGTCTGGTTTCTACATCAGAAGTTAATGATTATCTGTAGGAGGAATGTATATGGTGTCAATTAAGCTTGGAATGTGCTGAATAAAGGAAAATAAAGGTTACATACTGTTCATATGAAATGGGTAAAACCATATGTAAACATGATTAAAGTGACCAGTGTTCCATGTCTACGTACATAGGGCAGCCTCTAAGGTGCATTGTTAGGTATTGTTAGGTACAGTCGTCCAACGATTGTGCTTTTTTCGCAAATGCGCTTTTGTTAAATCATCCCCCAGTGTTGCAACAATTATATGCAACACAGGACACGCTAGATAAACTAGTAATATCATCAACCATGTGTGATAACTAATGATTATGATTGGTTTTTATAAGATAAGTTTAATGCTAGCTAGCAACTTACCTTGGCTTCTACTGCGTTTGCCTCCTGGAGGCAACGAGAGGCATGTGGTTAGAGGGTTGGACAAGTTAACTGTAAGGTTGCAAGATTGAATCCCCAGAGCTGACAAGGTGAAAATCTGTCATTCTGCCCCTGAACAAGGCAGTTAACCCACCGTTCCTAGGCCATCATTGAAAATAAGAATGTGTTCTTGACTGACTTGCCTAGTTAAATAAAGGTATCATTTTAAAAAAAATTATCTGCAAAATCGGCTCCCAAAAATACCTTGAATAACTTCAATAACTTATAATGATTTTGCACGCCCAATTTTTCAGTTTTTGATTTGTTAAAAAAGTTTGAAATATCCAATAAATGTCGTTCCACTTCATGATTGTGTCCCACTTGTTGTTGATTCTTCACAAAAAAATACAGTTTTATATCTTTATGTTTGAAGCCTGAAATGTGGCAAAAGGTCGCAAAGTTCAAGGGGGCCGAATACTTTCGCAAGGCACTGTAGATTGTGTACTCTGTGATTCTCACCAAATAGGTTGTCTTCTCACACTATTCAAACTCTACAATCAATAAACAGCTTAGGAAGCTACCTTAGCCTTCAGATCACATATTGCAAACCAATCTTAACTAAAAACTCCACAAATGTTGGAATTTTTGTGAGCCCTTGACAATTGGTAATCAACATCCAAAAACAGCACACATTTTCCAGCGAACCTGCACATCATCATCTTCTCTCTTTTGTGGCACCAATATGAGGATGTTGCAGTAGTCTAGTGTGTGGTGCGGGAATAATGACAAGCAAACCTGGGGAGCTTTGAGTTCACATTGCCCTAAAAAAGGGAACCAGACGCAGAATTCAAGCGAACCGAACTCAGACCACCTCTCGAGACGGTCTCAGTTTGGTTCACTTCAGGGGCTCTTTTGAGTGGTCTGAGTTACTTTGGAGTGTTCACACTGTACAAAAAATTCAGCGAACCGCACTGAGTTTACAAACATTGGTTGAAAGGGACCAAGTGTGAAAACACCCTAAAAATGGCTGCTTAATGGCATGTATTATTATTATTATTTTTGTTCTCCCCAGTGGGCTCCAAGGGCAGTGTTATGAGTGTGGAAATCAGGGAGGACCACCACAGACGAGCCGTGCTCAACTACAACCGCTGGTGTTCCTCCTGGATCCTGCGGCGAGGAGAGGAATGGCCTGACAACGTCCAGTTTCATAACTCTGACCTGCAGGGGGCCTCCTTGCTCCTCGCCGGGCGAGGGTTTCACTCTGTAAGGATATGTATTTTTTGCTTGTAATTGAGTGCATGTCACTTATAGTTTTTATTGAGCAACTCTGTAAACTGGTGTATTTTTGTATAATTGTTTTTTTTACACTGCAAGGCAAATCACCTTGGAAATCGTATCATTTATGATAGGGCATACAGAGAAATAGAGGGGCAGAAGTAGGGCCCCTACTCCTGGGGGCAAAGACTGAGTGGCCGAGACAGGGCTTGACCCCCCGTCACCATGGGGGTAGGCGGGTCACGATATGGGAGCATTACTGCTGCGCCAGATTCCAGCACTAATCATGGTTTTCAGCCCAGGAGTTGAATCTGTGTCTGGGAAACCCTCCCTTGACCAGCCACTAACCTTTAGAAACTTGTGTGTGTGTTTCAGATTGCTCTGGATATGATAAACCCTCAATTGGTTTTGCCCACTGTGATTCCACATCTCCACCCCGGAGCAGTTTGTGCTGTCTACCTAGCCAAGTGAGTAACCTCGACCCGTCCATAAACAACCCCTAGCCCATACCCCATAAACACTGCCTACACCTGTCCAGTCCTTTCAGATCTCAAGTGTGAAGGGGTTCAGAGGTTATTTCTGGACAGGGCCCTCATTTCCTCATATACTTTGCTTTCAAGTGTGTTTTCCATTTTTGAGGTACTTTACGTGTCTCCTTCACTCTCTTCTGTGTGATTTAGTATAACACAGGTCATTGATCTACTGGAGGGCCTCCGATGCTCTGCCCTCCCCCTGCTGTGTGAACGCATCATCGAAGTGCAGCTCAGGGATTGGCTGTTGGCTCCGGCAATCCAGAAAGATGGGCGGTTCTGCCGGAGGAAAGCTCCTCCCTCAGCGAGAAACCAGGAGGAAGGGGAGAATAACAAGTCTGATGAAGAAAAAGGTGATTTCTTGTTCAAATTATCCGGTCACATGGGGATCCTTGGATGTCATGTCTGTCTAAACTAAAGGCAATTACAATATCCCGCTGCAGTTGCATTATATGATTCCCTTATACAGAAATGTTATTCTGACCCTGTCTTTCACATGGCACATGGTCACTGACTTTTTCAAAATAAAAGCCCTCTATTTAGTAATATTGTGTGTTAACACACATTTTGTTATTCTTTCAGAATACACAAGCAGTCCGGAACCCGCACCATATGGGAGTGTCCCATACATTGCTCGACCTCACCCGGAGCAAGCTAGCCACACAGGTTAGTGTCAATAACCATGTTTCCGTAAAGTTAAGTCATATCGACTGACAAATCAGATGTAGACAGTCATTTAGCTGAGTATACTGGACTTCCTTTAATGGTGGTTAAGTGATGATATGTATTGGAAATTTGCATCAAGCTCATTATTTGAATGCTAATTATTAAATATTGCTCTCATCATAACCTACCCTGTCCACTTTACCAGCAAACCATTGTCTAGATTAGAGAGCATGCGCCAAATCCAGATTGGGCAAGTTTGATATATATAGTTTGTGTGACAACCATCAGTAGAGTGGATAATGCAATGGGAACACAAGTTTAAGTACATAAGCGCCAAGTGGTTTATGTGCCCCACGTTATCATGCACAGCCTTAAGTCAGTTTCATGGAAAATTTGCATATTTGATCAAATTAGCATGAAACCACTACGTAACCTATTCGATGTGGGGTCTGTTGGGATAGATATGATTTTCTGCTATGGAGAATTGGGCAGCTCTTCATCTGCTACATTCAGAATACATCAATGGTATTGTGTTGTTCACTGTGACATTTTGTCCTTTCAGCATTCCTGGTGAAACTGAGGAAGAGTCAGGGGTAGCTCGCCTCCGAAGACCCATCAGAGGAGCGATTGGGTGTATTATATTCATAAATGTTATTTGGTACTGCAGAGGAAAATGTAGTTGCCCTATAATCAGTCTGGAAATTGAAATTCATACTGCTTGACAACACGCCAAATATAAAGACTCAATAAAACACCAAACTAAGGGGGACATAAGCCTTTATTGTCAGTATCACAGAACATACCCAAGACTTCACTCATGGATCAAATGATGTACAGATCCTTCCAGCTGATTTATATTTAAGGAATTAGTCAACAGTTCCCACCCAATGTGCAAGACCTTGAAGTGCTATAGCAAATAAATAAGTGTTTTGAGGGATTAATCAGTTCTGTTAAGTGTCCACCTTTAAGGAATAATAGCACAGAGGCCCCGAGAGTTTGACTTAAGTCCTTGTACATAAAAAGTATACACAGAACAATGTGAAGTGAATGTTTTACATTTCATGACATGTGTCAGGACAGTTGAGGGAAATGTTATATGCCTTTATCTAAAGTTAAACCCTGATCAAAGAAGCCCTGAACCAATTCCTAACTTGATAAATGAGACAAAACTACACTCGAGTTACACAAATCCTCAAGATAGGATTTATTCCCCTGTGAATGCTAGTTTCCATTTAAACCACCTAATCGAGGTAGAGCAGTAAATTGGCATTCTATAGATGTTATGAAAACTAAATATATGCTTCACAGGACCAGGGTTGGTAAATGTAGTCCTGAGTTGGTTTTTGTAGTACTATTCTACTCCTCGTTGATCCAGTCCATAGACGGGTCGTGTCCTGCTCCACAATAAGACTCGTTCCCTGACGAAACACATTCAAATTGTTAGCTTAGACATGAGTGTTGTTAAAGGAGCAAGATAACTTGAGTGTCTAACAAATCGTTGCTGGGTGTTTTACTTCAGAACATAAGTTAAAACTTGGCTGCTGTCACTCTACATTGATTATATTTTAATGTAACTTCAAGCAAGCCTTGCCAATCAATATGTTGTCATCCTTTTGCTTCCAAATTATGATTAAGAAATTAACCATAGCACAGCCGTCCTGTAACCAACACCTGCACTCACTTGGGGCCTCCTCTGTGCAGCAGCAGGGGCGCTGGGCCTTGGTCTTTCTTTGGCCAGGTCTGCGGGAGGATGAAACCTGGGACCTGGGTGGAGTAGTCTCCAGGGAGAGGGCCAGGGCAAAGGGTAGCGGGGAGGACGAGGAGGGGGTAAGGGAGGTTGAGGATCCAGAGGCCGAGGAGGAAGAGAGGCCCAGGCCGGAGCTCTTGGCGCAGAGGGCACAGGGTGCGGGGGAGGCGGAGGGCCCACGGGGCATGTGGACCTTCTCCCGGTCGCCAATGTAGAACCGCTGAGCGCCGCTGTGGTGCTCGGCGCGCTCCCGCTGCCAGATAAAGTGGGTAGGCACGATGGCCATCACCTGGAAAGAGGGCGTGTACACAGACAAGGATAAATACACATGGTTAAAGACACAGCCAATTCAAGAGGAGAGATGGTACATTTTGTATTGTCAGAGTTCATAGATACATTTACAATTGCGGCTGACAATAGCAGTAAGACACAGGAACGAATCCTAGTAACTTGACCCACATGAATGTATCTCAAATGTTGGCCCAAATCTGACTGACAGCATGCTTGAGTTATGCACTGATGCATCAAGTTAGAATTCCATCCAGGTCAAGAGAAAGCAGAAGACCTACACCATCATTTCATGTAATGGTTTTGTATACCTACCTCCTCGCAGCAGCGGCGGCTGACGGCAGCCCGGTACTCGATGCGAGCCCACAGCTTGTCCCGCTGCTTGAGAAAGCGAGGGAAGTGCTTCCTCCAGGTCTTGCCAAGCGCCCATGGGAAGATCTCGTACTTGCTCTCCTCCTCATCCTCCTCCATGGTGTTGGCTAGGTATCTGTGAAAAGAAAAACGTGGCATGAAATATCAGAAATAGGATTCCTAGCTTTTTGTTGCCAGTTATACAATTAATTCTCTCCCTCTTTGGGGGGGATAAGTTGCTCTACAATTACAACGGTTGTTTGTCACAGTCCGCACCGGCCCATTCGATTCTCAACAAATGATACATTTAGGACTTGTAGACTGATACAAATGCATCCATTGAAAGTTACTGAGATGTTCAGAATACAGCGAGTCAACTATTTATTTCAGAGTAGTAGATTCACAGAACTTACAGTGCAATGAAAAAGTTTGTTCTGTTGTGCTCGCCAATACTGAAGCGAGCCCTCTTGAAGTAGACAAACGCCATGGCTAGAAGGTACTGAAATAGGGAAGAGAGGTTGAATTGAAATTGAAATGAGTTTATATATGATGCATCATCATGGCTTGTATACAGGGATGGGCTTTTGAAAAAAAAAAAACTGTTCAAATACTCAGTTGTACTTGAATAAAAACATTTTTAGAACAAGTCCCGGACTGGGAAAAAAATGTGCACATTCATCGACAGTACTCGTCAAAAGTTGGGACATGCCTACTCATCTCAGGGTTTTTCTTTATTTTTACTATTTTCTACATTGTAGAATGATAGTTAAGAGAAACTATAAAATAACACATATGGAATCATGTAGTAACCAAAAAAGTGTAAAATTAATCAAAATATACTATATTTGAGATTCTTCAAAGTAGCCACCCTTTGCCTTGACAGCTTTGCGCGTTCGCTCAACCAGCTTCACCTGGAATGTTTTTCCAACAGTCTTGAAGTTTCCGGATTGACTGACCATGTCAAAGTAATGGACTGTCGTTTCTCTTTGCTCATTTGAGATGTTCTTGCCATAATATGGACTTGGTCTTTTACCAAATAGGGCTATCTTCTGTATACCACCCCTACCTTGTCACAACACAACTGACTCAAGCGCATTAAGAAGCTGGTTGAGAGAATGCCAAGTGTGTGCAAAGCTGTCATCAAGGCAAAGGGTGGTTACTTTGTAAAATCTCAAATATAAAATATATTTGTTTAACACTTATTTGGTTACTACGTGATTCAATACGTGATATTTCATAGTTTTAATGTCTTCACTATTATTCTACAGTCGTGGCAAATAGTTTTGAGAATGACACAAATATGAATTTTCACCAAGTCTGCTGCCTCAGTTTGTAATGATGGTATTTTGCATACACTCCAGAATGTTATGAAGAGTGATCAGATGATTTGCAATTAATTGCAACGTCTCTTTGCCATGCAAATGTACTGAATCGCCAAAACATTTCCACTGCATTTCAGCACTGCCACAAAAGGACCAGCTGACATGTCAGTGATTCTCTCTTTAACACAGGTGTGTGAGTTGATGAGGACAAGGCTGGAGATCACCCTGTCATGCTGATTGAGTTTGAATACCAGACTGAGGGTGGTGCTTGGAATCATTGTTCTTCCTGTCAACCATGGTTACCTGCAAGGAAACACACACCGTCATCATTGCTTTGCACAAAAAGGGCTTCACAGGCAAGGATATTGCTGCCAGTAAGATTGCACCTAAATCAACCATTTATCGGATCATCAAGAACTTCAAGAAGAGCGGTTCAATCGTTGTTAAGGAGGCTTCAGGGCACCCAAGAAAGTCCAGCAAGCGCTAGGACCGTCTCCTAAAGTTGATTCAGCTGCAGGATCGGGGCACCACCAGTACAGAGCTTGCTCAGGAATGGCAGCAGGCAGGTGTGAGTGCATCTGAACGCACAATGAGTGAGGCGAAGACTTTTGGAGGATGGCCCGGTGTCAAGAAGGGCAGCAAAGAAGCCACTTCTCTCCAGGAAAAACATCAGGGACAGACTGATATTCTGCAAAAGGTAGAGGGATTGGAATGCTGAGGCCCGGGGTAAAGTCATTTTCTCTGATGAATCCTCTTTCTGATTGTTTGAGGCATCCGGACAAAAGCTTGTCCGGAGAAGACAAGGTGAGCGCTACCATCAGTCCTGTGTCATGCCAACAGTACAGCATCCTGAGACCGTTCATGTGTGGGGTTGCTTCTCAGCAAAGGGAGTGGGCTCACTCACAATTTTGCCTAAGAACACAGCCATGAATAAAGAATGGTACCAACACATCCTCCGAGAGCAACTTCTCCCAACCATCCAGGGACATTTAGGTGACGAACAATGCCATTTTCTGCATGATGGAACACCTTGCCATGAGGAAAAAGTGATAACTAAGTGGCTCGGGGAACAAAACATTGATGGCCAGGAAACTCCCCAGACCTTAATCCCATTGAGAACTTGTGGTCAATCCTCAATATGCGGGTGGACAAACAAAAACAACAAATTCTGACAAACTCCAAGTATTGATGATGCAAGAATGGCCTGCCATCAGTCGGGATGTGGCCCAGAAGTTAATTGACAGCATGCCAGGGCGGATTGCGGAGGTCTTGAAAAAGGGTCAACACTGCAAATATTGACTCTTTGCATTAAATTCATGTAATTGTCAATAAAAGCCTTGGACACTTAGGAAATGCTTGTAATTATACTTCAGTATTCCATAGTAACATCTGACAAAAATATCTAAAGACACTGAGGCAGCAGACTTTGTGAAAATTAATATGTGTGTTATTCTCAAAACTTTTGGCCACGATTGTACAATATAGAAAATAGTAAAAATAAAGAAAAAAACACTTGGAGTTGGTGTGTCCAAACTTTTGACTGGTACTGTATATGCAAACCATGCGCAACAATGCATAATTTATCACCATAATGAATCCTATTTGCGGAAATTATAATTCTGCCAAAAAAAACAAGTGCCATTTTAAGATTAATTTATTGAAACCGCAATATCAACTGGTTACATTATATCGTGGAACACAATCTTCAGCCTATGGCTGTGCAATGGCCTTGTTTTGTTAATTTAGCAGACATGATGCTCTTATTTCCCGAGCCCTTACTACAGTCAAGACACCTATTTTATAGTAAAAAAAACATGTAATATAACAGAATAAAATAGTGCGAAGTGATGAGCATCTCGAATAGTTATCAATTAGTGATCATTTGAAACTGGGCTCAATATGGCAAGTCTAAATAAAAAAAATTCAGGGTTACAAACCAAAATCTGTCTTGTTTTTGACTTAGTTAATTCTGCCTGTTCTTTGGGATTTTCTAAATGGATTAACAATTCCACATTGAACACACTTCATGGGGATGAATTAGTCATGGCATCTGTTTGGCGAGTAGGCCTAGGCTTAATGATTCTGATGAAAATACACTCCGTCTCTATCAAACAGATGATTTTGCATATTGTCAGTGTGGAACCTGTCTATGTTTAGGGAGTTTATAGCCTAGGCTAACCAATTCTAAATGGCACTAGCAGTTTGCAAAAGTAGGGTCGGCACTAGTTACCATAGCCAAAAAGTCAAACCTGACCTATTTCTACAATTTATCTTCTTTAAAACCTAACCACACTGCTAACCGTATGCCTAACATTAAGACCAAAAAGCTATTTTTTGTTTTCAGGAATGTCTTCAATATAGCCAAGTTTGACTTTGTGGCTGTGGTAACTAATGACAACCGCAAAGTAGCCCAGGCATTAAATAGACTGGACGTAATTAGTCCAAAACTCCAGCTAGTTGTTGTAAAATATTTCCCTACTTCAGTCAACCAGTCCATTTTGAATTTGTGATAAAACTGTAATCATTTGGCAAGGAATGTAGCTTGTGTATCCCGTCAGTTAGATACGTTTTTATAGGCATTTATTTCTGTAGGCCTAAAGGGAGGGAGAAGGGAATTTAGGAAGAACTGTGATGCTTGGCTTGGATCCTTTTTTGTTGTCATGTAAATGCACATGTACAAATGGAACACTAGATTCCGAGAAAATTAACGTGATCTTCAAGACAAAATGTTGACCAAATAGATTTACAGTATTTTTTATTTTTTATTTTTGATCCCTGGTTAAAGATAAAGTTTTGATGTCCGTTCGAGTACTCATGTCCATCCGAAGTTGTATACTTTAATCACTACACACAAATAAAATTGGTAACCTCCAAAGCAATGCTTTTTACCTTGTCTGTGACTTTGCAACAGCAGTCCATCCACAGAAAGTCTTGTATCAAATCATCATCTGTAATCAAATAAAATTGCATGAGAAACCGACTGTTCATTGTCTCTAATCTGAGATGTGCCAAGCCTCAATAAAACAAATTGTTGAGTGGGCTCTATCAACTTTTAACAAACAACCTCAGATATTATGACTGGTGTAAGTGGACTGTACTCTTTGGCTCACCAAAAAGTCTGAAGAAGGCTGCCATCTCTTCTCGTTGAATGACAAGTGTCGGGCCCCATATGATTTTTCCCTTTGCGGCCTCGACATGACTTTGGCTGGGTTGACTCTTGCCAGGAGGCCCCTGGGCCACTTGCAGGTTGGGTCTCTTCAGCCTCAGGCCTCTCTTGATCTGGAGGGTGTGTGCTGTGTTGGGTTTGATTCTCACCGTGACTGAGGGGGGTGTCTGGCACCAGCTGTGTGTGTGTTTCATCATGCTGCTGATTAGTTCATGAATGGTCACTAGTGAAATGTTTTCTGAGGGAGTGTTCCTGACCTGGTAGTGACATAAGTAGTGTGGGATAAATTAATGACTGGCAACAATGTGATACAATTCTATTTTGACATGTTTTAGTAGCTTGTTGACGTAGATAAATTAGTTAAGAACCAATTGCTTTGAAACTAGCTACGCTGGAGAAATGATAGCGAGTTAAAAGGTCAGCAAGCATAGACATTCATTTTGTAGCTAACTGGCTAGCAACATAAACAACTACGTTACTGCACAGCTAGTTATCCGGCTCCGTTGGCTAACGACAGAAGCGGTCACTTCGGCTGGCTATGACAGGAGCCGGCTGCCAAAAGTCTATGGGGGACAACCACACAATTCATTTTGTTGACTTACGAATATGTTGGTCTACAGATGAAGTAGCCATATCTTACCTTTGCTTAGAACAAATAGTAGTGTGGTGTCAGAGTCAGACGTGGAAATCAAGACTTGAAGAAATCTGAAAGGTTTCCTCAGATCGTCCTATGCTACAGTAACTAGCTAGCTGCTATGTTGTTGTGACAGGGCAAGGAAAACAGTTGTTATTCGAGTAAAAGTGTATCAACTGGGTAATTGGTATGTGTATGGTTATTTCAGTAAACAATTATTTAATGAGGGGGAAACTGTCAATGGTGAAATGAAAGGTGCCTCCTCGTCCTCTCACACAGGTGCAGGCGACTAACTGCTTGACGGGAGCGCGCTTGAAGACACGTCGAAGAATGGAACTGATTTTTATCAGAACCGCGCAATGTCGTTTACAGACGGGCAATTGAACAGGGAGAAAACCCGCCTACGATGTGTAGAGACCTAGGTCCAAATCGCCTCCTTCAATTTCACCTCGGACCTCCATTAGTGCGCCTCCGCCATATGCACAAATGTCCCAGAACTTGGGGCTTGAACATTGTGTAGGAATAATTAGACACTTTAAAGTGGTATCCATTCATCATTTTTTGAGTTTGCGCAATTTCACACAAAGTAATGGAGAGACGTGCCTAATTATGATCAACCGGTATTTGTTTGTGTTTAATATCGAGGCTTGACACATCACGTGAAGTACCTCGAGTACCAAATTAAATGTTTACAATATCAGGGTGAATTTTCTCATTCGCATTGCATTCTCGTTTTATAATTTAAATGTGCAACATTCATTGCATCATCCAAGTCACAAGTGTGTCCCACTGAAGTATAATAAGAACGGTGTGCCCTCCGTAATGTATGTTTTTTTGTTGTTGTTGTAGGCTGCAGGTAGGAATTAGGGATGCAAGCAGAGGATGCTGATGAAGTAGGCCTATAGCAAGAAGTAAAAAATAGTTAGCCCAACTAAGTAATCATTAAAGATTTGCATTATCTCAATTATAATTATGTCACTGCATGACATTGAACATTTGTTATAACCGACAATTATTATAGTCTTTGAAGCCAAAAACAGGACATGTATTTTGGGGAAATGCTCTAAATAGCAAGTTGATGTGTTTATTTTCATACCAATATATGAAACCAAAATTGCACTAGTTTACTGAAAAAATATAAATTAGGCTTACAACTATCACAGCCAGGGGCACATTGGCCATTTGGCAATTCTGGTAAATTACAGATGGGCTGGACCATTTTTGTGTTGGGTGGGCTGGTGGAAATTGACACACACAAAACAAATGTAAATAAACTCAAAGAAAACAAGGAAAAGGGTTACATTGTCAGTGGTCCAAGGGCCTGTTAAGATCATTTAAAAAGATTGTTGCATAATTTCACTGTTATAGTAATTTGTAATGCGGTGGCATCAGTTCAGCTAAACCTAGGGAATGGCAAAATCTCTAAAATTATTTTTGGAGAACAGCAAAAACAACAACAAAAAATTACTCCAAGCATGAATTATATTAGGTTTAAAGTCTGTGGAACTCTGTGTACAATTTCAAGCACTACTCAACCTCCTCATAAATTAACTCTACTTGTGGAACTGCAACATGAAATAAATGCATAATACACGCTACCAAGTCACAACAAGGCTGACTTCAAATGCCGCCATCACTGTGAAAATAACCAGTGAATAACACAGCTGACTATGCCAGATGCAAACTATGCCAGATAAATCCTACACATGCATTGAAATAAAAGGCATACACTGCCGTTCAAAAATGTTTGTCAATTAAAATAACATCAAATTGATCAGAAAAACAGTGTAGACATTGTTAATGTTTTAAATTACTATTTTAGCTGGGAACGACTGATTATTAATTAAATATCTACATAGGCATACAGAGGCCCATTATCAGCAACCATCACTCCTGTGTTCCAATGGCACGTTGTGTTAACTAATCCAAGTTTATCATTTTAAAAGGTTAATTGGTCATTAGAAAACCTTCTGCAATTATGTTAGTACAGCTGAAAGCTGTTGTTCTGATAAAAGAAGCAATAAAACAGGCCTTCTTTAGACTAGTTGAGTATCTGGAGCATCAGTATTTGTGGGTTCGATTAAAGGCTCAAAATGGCCAGAAACAAATAACTTTCTTCTGATACTCGTCAGTCTAGTCTTGTTCTAAGAAATTAAGGCTATTCCATGTGAGAAATTGAAACTGAAGATCTCGTACAATGCTGTGTACTACTCCCTTCACAGAACAGCGAAAACTGTCTCTAACCAGAAAAGAAAGAGGAGTGGGAGGCCCCGGTGCACAACTGAGCAAGAGTACATTAGAGTGTCTAGTTTGAGAAATAGACGCCTCACAAGTCCTCAGCTGGCAGCTTCATTAAATAGTACCGCCAAAACACCAGTCTCAACGTCAACCGTGAAGAGGCAACTACGGGATGCTGGCCTTCTAGGCAGAGTTGCAAAGAAAAAGCCATATCTCAGACTGGCCAATAAAAATAAAAGATTAAGATGGGCAAAAGAACACAGACACTTGACAGAGGCAAGTTTATTTGCTGCTTTAATCAGAACAACAGTTTTCAGCTGTGCTAACATAATTGCAAAATGGTTTTCTAGTGATCAATTTGCATTTTAAAATGATAAACTTGGATTAGCTAACACAACGTGCCATTGGAACACAAGAGTGATAGTTGCTGATAATGGGCCTCTGTACGCATATGTAGATATTCCTTAAAAAGTCTGCCGTTTCCAGCTACAATAGTCATTTACAACATTAACAATGGTGGCCCCAGGACCAACTTTGGGAAACACATAGTGGAGCTCTGTGGCATGGTGGTGAATGAACTGCACCCAACGCAGCTGAACTAGTCGCCAGCTATATAATTTTTTTTTAGATTTTTTTTTTCAGTTAGGTAATCTACAATGCATACAGTTGAACTCAGAAGTTTACATACACTTAGGTTGGAGTCATTAAAACTCGTTTTTCAACCACTCCACAAATTTCTTGTTAAACTATAGTTTTAGCAAGTCGGATATGACATCTACTTTGTGCATGACACAAGTAATTTTTCCAACAATTGTTTACAGGCAGATTATTTCACTTATAATTCACAGTATCACAATTCCAGTGGGTCAGAAGTTTACTTACACTAAGTTGACTGCCTTTAAACAGCTTAGAAAATTCCAGAAAATTATGTCATGGCTTTAGAAGCTTCTGGTAGGCTAATTGACATCATTTGAGTCAATTGGAGGTGTACCTGTGAATGTATTTCAAGGCCTACCTTCAAACTCAGTGCCTCTTTGCTTGACATCATGGGAAAATCTAAAGAAATCAGCCAAGACCTGATTGTAGACCTCCACAAGTCTGGTTCATCATTGGGAGCAATTTCCAAATGCCTGAAGGTACTGCGTTCATCTGTACAAACAATACTACGCAAGTATAAACACTATAAGACCACCATAAGACCGCAGCTCCTAGAGATGAATGTACTTTGGTGCGAAAAGTAGAAATCAATCCCAGAACAACGGCAAAGGATCTTGTGAAGATGATTGAGGAAACGGGTACAAAAGTATCTATATCCACAGTAAAATGAGTCTTGTATTAACATAACCTGAAAGGCCGCTCAGCAAGGAAGAAGCCACGGCTCCAAAACTGCCATAAAAAAGCCAGACTACGGTTTGCAACTGGACATGGAGACTAAGATCATACCAAAAAAATGTATGGTTTATTTGCTACGTGAGGTTTATTTGATCTAATAGACGTTTCGTAATGCATAATACGAGTGTACTGACATAAGTAGGACACGTGACATCCTGGCAACTGAGAAAAAAACACTTAATTTCGGAGTTGTTTCGAGAATGCATATTCATGATTGAGGCAAGTAGCATAGCGTCTCTCTCCAATGAACACAGGAGGTTGACCTCAACAACCCTCATCGAATATTTAAGTTAAAGGCCCAACGGGGTGTGGTATATGGCCCATATACCACGGCTAAGGGCTGTTCTTAGGCATGACTCAAAGCCGTGGTATATTAGCCATACACCACAAACCCTGAGGTTCTTTATTGCTATCATAAACGTAATTAGGGCAGTAAAAATACATGTTTTGTCACACCCATTATATATGGTTTGATATACCACGGCGGTCAGCCAATCAGCATTCAGGGATCGAACCACACAGTTTATAATTCAAAATAGGTTACAATAATTAGATGTGGTGGATACCAATCCAAAGAAAGGATAGGCGGGAGCTAAACGGTGCGCCGTGCCGCTTTGTGGACAACGACTGCCATTGTTCGGGCGGATAGACAAGTCTCTTGTCAGTATATCCATAATCTTTGCTTGAAGAGAACGTTGTCAGAGGGCAGACTTTCGAAAAGCTTCTGGACAGTGCGAGAGCCTTCACGAACAGAAAGGGAAGAGAAAGCATGGCTTTAAACCTTACCATCAACAGTAGCAACCCTCCTTTAGGTAAGCGTGATAGTATTGTTTGCTAGGTAAAGCTCAAATATGGATAAGAATCTTTGGCTAGTAAAAGTAAGCTATCATGTGTCGCCTGACAGTGAGGGTCCGTGATGACAGTTCATTATAGCTACTGAGAGCTAGCTAGACTTCTGTTGTCGTGACACAATGTCGAAACTATCGCCAGGAAATAAGTAATTATAGATGTTATGTTGATATTTAATGTAGTAAATTGATCCTAGCTATAGTTAGATATTTTATGTTCTCAATGCATGCTGTAACAATAGTCGTTGGAAATGTCAGCTAAATAAGTCACAACACAGCTAACGTAGCTAGCTAGCTTAATAATGAAGCTACGCTAGATGGGAAGTGAACCAGTATTTGGACCGACGATGAATATGACGAGATGATCTTTCTGCCCAGAATGCTTCTAGTCATCTAACCATTAGACAGCTCTGCAAGCGTTGACTTACTGTATGTCAACGCGTTCGTTACTCACCAAATATCTGCCCTGCCTGCAACTATCTTCATTTACTTTTGTTTCGCCCGGTACAGTACAGTACCTTAACATATTCACACCCCTTGACCTTAACCACATTTTGTTGTTACAGCCGACATTTTTAAATTATCTACACACGATACCCCATCATGTCAACGGGGAATTATATTTTAGAAATGTTTACAAAATGCTGAAATATATTGAATCTATAAGTATTCAGCCCCTTTTATGGCAAGCCTAAACTTAAGGAGTAAAAATTTGCTAACAAGTCAGATAAATTGCATGGACTAACTGTGTGCAATGGTGTGTAACATGATTTTATTTTAATGACTACCCCACACAAACACAGCAAAAAAAGAAAGGCCCTCACTGTCAACTGCGTTTATTTTCAGCAAACTTAACATGTGTAAATATTTGTAAGAACATAACAAGATTCAACAACTGAGACATAAACTGAACAAGTTCCACAGACATGTGACGAACAGAAATTGAATAATGTGTCCCTGAACAAAGGGGGGTCAAAGTAACAGTCAGTATCTGGTGTGGCCACCAGCTGCATTAAGTACTGCAGTGCATCTCCTCCTCGTGGACTGCACCAGATTTGCCAGTTCTTGCTGTGAGATGTTACCCCACTCTTCCACCAAGGCACCTGCAAGTTCCCAGACATTTCTGGGGGGAATGGCCCTAGCCCTCACCTGCCGAGCCAACAGGTCCCAGAAGTGCTCAATGGGATTGAGATCCGGGCTTGTCGCTGACCATGGTAGAACACTGACATTCCTGTCTTGCAGGAAATCACACACACAATGAGCAGTATGGCTGGTGGCATTGTCATGCTGTAGGGTTAGGTCAGGATGAGCCTGCAGGAAGGGTACCACATGAGGGAGGAGGATGTCTTCCCTGTAACGCACAGCGTTGAGATGGCCTGCAATGACAACAAAGCTCAGTCCAATGATGCTGTGACACTCTGCCCCAGACCACGACGGACCCTCCACCTCCAAATTGATCCCACTCCAGAGTACAAGCCTCAGTGTAACTCATTCCTTCAATGATAAACATGAATCTGACCAACCGTGACTCGTCAGTGAAGAGCACATTTTGCCAGTCCTGTCCGGTCCAGTGACGGTGGATTTGTGCCCATAGGCGACGTTGTTGCCGGTGATGTCTGGTGAGGACCTGCCTTACAACAGGCCTACAAGCCCTCAGTCCAGCCTCTCTCAGCCTATTGTGGACAGTCTGAGCACTGATGGAGGGATTGTGCGTTCCTGGTGTAACTTGGGCAGTTGTTGCCATCCTGTACCTGTCCCATAGGTGCGATGTTCGTATGTACCGAACCTGTGCACGTGTTGTTACACGTGGTCTGTCACTGCGAGGACGATCAGCTGTCCATCCTGTCTCCCTGAAGCGCTGTCTTAGGCGTCTCACAGTACGGACATTGTAATTTACTGCCCTGGCCACATCTGCAGTCCTCATGCCTCCTTGCAGGGCACATTCACGCAGACGAGCAGGGACCCTGGGCATCTTTCTTTTGGTGTTTTTCAGAGCCAGTTGAAAGGCCTCTTTAGTGTCCTAAGTTTTCATAATTGACCTTAATTGCCTACCGTCTGTAAGCTGTTAGTGTCTTAATGACCGTTCCACAGGTGCATGTTCATTAATTGTTTATGGTTTATTGAACAAGCATGGGAACAGTGTTTAAAGCCTTTACAATGAAGATCTGTGAAGTTATTTGGATTTTTTACAAATTGTCTTTGAAAGACAGGGTCCTGAAAAAGGGACATTTCTTTTTTTTTTAAGGCCCTTCAAAGTCGTGCTGGGAGTTTCAAGCACAGATTCAACCACACACACCAGGGAGGTTTTCTGACAGCTGGTGCAATTGAGTCAGATTTGTGGGCCTACTTGCTCGCACATGCTTTTTCAGTTCTTCCCACAAACTTTCTATGGGATTGAGGTCAGGGCTTTGTGATGGCCACTTCAATACCTTGACTTTGTTGTCCTGAAGCCATTTTGCCACAACTTTGGAAGCATGCTTTGGGTCTTGGTCCTTTTGGAAGACCCATTTGTGACCAAGCTTTAACTTCCTGACTGATTTCTTGAGATTTTGCTATACTCTATCCACATCATTTTCCTGCCTCCTGATGATGCCGTCTATTTTGTGACGTGCACCCCCACCCCCACAACATGATGCTGCCACCCCCTTGCTTCACGGTTGGAATGGTGTTCTTCAGCTTGCAAGCCGCCCCGTTTTTCTCCAAACGGTCATTATGGCCAAACAATAATATTTTTGTTTCATCAGACCAGAGGACATTTCTCCAAAAAGTATGATCTTTGTCCCCATGTGCAGCTGTAAAACTGGCTTTTTTATGGCGGTTTTGGAGCAGTGGCTTCTTCCTTGCTGAGTGGCCTTTCAGGTTATGTCAATATAGGACTCGTTTTACTGTGGATATCAATACTTTTGTACTGGTTTCCTCCAGCATCTCCACAAGGTCCTTTGCTGTTGTTCTGGGATTGATTTCTACTTTTCGCACCAAAGTACATTCATCTCTAGGAGGCAGAATGCGTCTCCTTCCTGAGCGGTATGACGTCTGCGTGGTCCCATGGTGTTTATACTTGCGTACTATTGTTTGTACATATGAACGTGGTACCTTCAGGCATTTGGAAATTGCTCCCAATGATGAACCAGACTTGTGGAGGTCTACAATTTATTTCTGAGGTCTTGGCTGATTTCTTTAGATTTTCCTATGATGTCAAGCAAAGAGGCACTGAGTTTGAAGGTAGGCCTTGAAATACATCCACGGGTACACCTCCAATTGACTCAAATTATGTCAATTAGAATACAAGAAGCCTCTAAAGCAATGACATCATTTTCTGGAATTTTCTAAGCTGTTTAAAGACACAGTCAACTTAGTGTATGTTAACTTCTGACCTACTGGAATTGTGATACAGTGAAATAATCTGTCTGTAAACAATTGATGGAAAAATTAGTTATGCACAAAGTAGATGTCTTAACTGACTTGCCAAAACTATAGTTTTAACAATACATTTGTGAAGTGGTTGAAACACATAGGTTGGAGTCATTTAAAACTTGTTTATCTAAACTTCCGACTTCAACTGTAGGTACCTCAGGTGCATATTTGGTGAGTAAATGGCTATCTGGTTAATTAAAACGTTTTGCGAAATGTTTCTTGCAAGGTCATAAGATGGCTGCATCTTAAGTCATTTTCGCACATGGTTCAAGATGATCCAGCCACCCTAATCATAGACTGTTCTCTCTGCTACCGCACCGCAAGCGATACCTGAGTGCCAGGACTTGGTCCAGAATGCTTCTTAACAGCTTCTACCCCCAACCCATGAGACTGCTAATCGAACTTGGACTATTTGCACTGACTCCCCCCTCCATTTTTACACTGCTGCTCCTCGCTGTTTTATTATCTATTATCTATCTATCGATTATCTATTATCTATGTACAGTACCAGTCAAAAGTGTGGACACATCTACTCATAAGAGTTAAAAATACATTCTACATTGTAGAATAATAGTGAAGACATCAAGTATGTAAACACATGTGGAATCATGTACTAACCAAAAAAGCTTCACCTGGAATGCTATATTTTATGAGATTCTTCAAAGTATCCACCCTTGATGACAGCTTTGCACACTCTTGGCATTCTCTCAACCAGCTTCATGAGATAGTCACCTGGAATGCATTTCAATTGACAGGTGTTTCTTGTTAAATGTTCATTTGTGGAGTTTCTTTCCTTCTTAATGCATTTGAGGCAATCAGTTGTGTTGTGACAAGGTAGGGGTGGTATACAGAAGATGGCCCTATTTGGTGAAAGACCATATTATGGCAATAACAGCTCAAATTAGCAAAGAGAAACGACAGTCCATTACTTTAAGACATGAATGTCAGTCAATCTGGAAAATGTCAAGAACTTAGTTTTTTCAAGTGCAGTCGCAAAAACCACCAAGCGCTGTGATAAAACCGGCTCTCATGAGGACCGCCACAGGAAAGGAAGATCCAGAGTTACCTCTGCTGCAGAGGATAAGTTCATTAGAGTTACCAGTCTAAGAAATTGCAGCCCAAATAAATGCTTCAGAGTTCAAGTAACAGACACATCTCATCATCAACTGTTCAGAGGAGACTGCATGAATCAGGCTTTCATGGTATAATTTCTGCAAAGAAACCACTACTAAAGGACACCAATAAGAAGAGACTTTCTTTTGCCAAAAAACGCAAGCAATGGACATTAGACCGGTGGAAATCTGTCCTTTGGTCTGATGAGTCCAAATGTGAGATTTTTGGTGTGGGCCTGCCATGCTGGTGACACTGTCAGTGATTTAACTTTTTTTTTTAATAAATTGAAATCAAGACACACTTAACCAGCATGGCTACCACAGCATTCTTCAGTGATTCGCCAGTCCCATTAAGCGCAAACCAGATGGGATATCATTTGTTTTTCAACAGAACATGACCCAAAACATACCTCCAGGCTGTGTAAGGGCTATTTGACCAAGGAGAGCGATGGTGCTGCATCAGATGACATGGCCTCCACATCACCCGACCTCAACCCAATTGAGATGGTTTGGGATGAGTTGGACCGCAGAGTGAAGGAAAAGCAGCCAACAAGTGCTCAGCATATGTGGGAACTCCTTCAAGGCTGTTGGAAAAGCATTCCAGGTGAAGCATTTTTGTTTACTACATGATTCCATATGTGTTATCATAGTTTGTCTTCACTATTATTCTACAATGTATAAAATATAAATACCCTTTAATTTTAACTTTATTTAACTAGGCAAGTCAGTTATTAAGAACAAATTCTTATTTTCAATGACTGCCTAGGAACTGCCTGTTCAGGGGCAGAACGACAGATTTGTACCTTGTCAGCTCAGGGATTCGAACTTGCAACCTTTCGGTTACTAGTCCAACGCTCTAACCACTAGGCTACCCTGAGTAGGTGTGTCCAGACTTTTGACTGTGGCCCCACACATTGACTAGTTCCCCCTGTGTATAGCCTCGTTACTCTTTTTTAAAACTTTTTTTATTTTTATTTTTTTACTTTAGTTGATAAATATTTTCTTAATGTTGGTTAAGCTTGTAAGTAACCATTTCACGGTAAGGTCTACTACACTTGTTGTATTCGCATGTGGCAAATAACATTTAATTTGAGTCTATTTTTCTTTGGATAGTTGCTGTCATGGCGTTTGCAATAATAACTTGCTGATGCAAACGACGTAAGAGACCAGCTGGAATTACTTGAACTGGTTTATGCATTCCAATCAGAATTTATCATTGGCTTGTTGATGGGAAGTTATTCACAGTTTAAAGCTGTTGAGTACACAAAAACAACTGAAACCACTCTTGTGACTTTTGTTACAGAACAATTTTGGCAAGTTTCTTAAGTATGCATACTAGCTAGTCTAAAATACCAAACACAAGCATTCTGGATGATATCATAATCATGTTTGTTTCCAACATTTAGGGTTGTTTTTCATCAAGAAGTCAGTTCTGCTTCGTGTTTTGTTTCCTTGCCTTGATACTAACGAGGATCGTGATACTGGTATCGTCCTGGCCCTAGTTGACAGATATTTGTCAATTAGACCGACCGCCTCAATTCGGTCTTATGTTGCAACATTTGAAATCATGTTTATTTTTTATTTTTTACATTGTGTAAAAATAGATTCAGATAAAAAAATAAAAAAAATGGTATATCAAACACTGCAGTTGAGGAACATTGGGAAAGTAATTCTGATTTGAAAGGTAATTAACTTGTAACCCTCCTTTTGGTAAAATGGCCCTTGAATGTTTTAGTACGCCTACTGGAGAGCTCTTCTTTGTCTACACCTATTAAGTAGGTAGGTGTAATTAGCTAAACAGTAAACCACAATCCTAACCCACACCTACAGTACGAACGCATTGTCATACCTAGCCACCATGCATGTAACGCTGGAGTATGAATCTGCAGGTAGGTAACTAGCTAACGTTCGCTAACTTGCTAACAGTACGCTTTAACTTGCAAGGAAAACAACTTTCTGACAAAATTAGCAATGCATAATATCTGAAAATGTAGTTAGACTCTTACCCATACACATGGATGAATACATCACAGCAGCGTGTCTTTTCTGGGCAGCAATGTTGAGCGCAGTAGCAACACTTCTGCAGTTTTCCATGGCTAATGTTATATTTTTCAAAAAAGCTGCAGTAGCAAGGATTGTCTACACATACTGAGCAGCTAATGTTATAGACAGGGTTGCAAACTAATTTTCAGGGTAAGTTGCTCGAGGCAGGTTGATTTGTTGCTAAATTACGTTGTGATGTCATTGCGTGACAATGTAAAACTGAGTCATTATGTAGAATACACAATAACGTTACTCAAATTGACTGGTCATCTCTGCAAAAAATATGATTTGACATTTGTTCAGGTACAGACTGCGACTCTATTCTGTACTTCTGGCTGTACAATTTTGATTGAGACATGTTGATTCATGTTCTGTTCAAGATCGAACATCCATGACCAACTATATTAATTGGGTTTGGCTCGTCGAACCAGTACTACTGCTGCTGCTGTCAGCCAACAATGATTTGCAATTTGCTGAAATTGCTGCTGGCCTGCTGCTTCATGTGCACTAGCTGAGCGCCTGCTGCTGACGTCACTCACAATGCACTTTCGCAGCCAGGCATGTGTGTTGTGACTGAGTGTGTGACAGAGAAAATTGTTTTTGTGTCATTTAGAGGGAAAATGCGTGCATTTTAGCATTTGAGTCACTTTTCAAAAGTTGCTAAAAGTTCAAAATACAATTTTAAAAGTTGATAAAATTGTTGCCATGGTAGTCTGAAAAATTGCTTAATCTAGGAACAAAATTGCTAAATTTGCATCACTGGTTATAGACCGAAGCGCGCTACATGGCAGACCAATCCGAACTCATCTCTAGGAATGTCCAGCCTATCCATTGTCTGGCGCACAACAATGTGCTCACATAACATTTTGTGTGTTTTGGAACTTGTTTAGTCTCTGGGGTGCCCCCTGGCTAGTTGGTAACTAAGGGTTATGAAATCAACACACACACACACACTTTCCACTTTTATATTTAGGGCACTCTGTCAAGTAATGGATGCATGATAGGACTGGTGAGGTCTTTAGTTTCCAATTACATTGTGATTACTTTCTTTGCCTGCAGGGGCGCTGTTGGCAGCCGAGCATGTGAAGGGCAGCGTGAACTTGTCTGTGGATGAGGGCAAAGACAACAAGCTCCGTGTCTCAGAGTGAGTACACAACTACCACAACACCTAGCAATGGCTTTTTCTTCACAAATGTTTTCGTGACGATGTGTCATTGATGTGTGAAGAGAGAGTAAAGGATTTGTTACATTTTACGTTTAGCTACTTGACACTTTAGTGTTTTTTGCCGAAGTACCAATAGTGACTAGGCTTATATAAGGACGTTTTATAAGGCACAATAATCAAGTGTTTTGTCTGGCTGACAGTGGTTATTCTCCCCCTCTCTCCCTCAGGTCAGTGCAGTTCAGCGATGTGAACTCCATCACGCGCTACCTTGCCCGTGTGACTCCCACTCTGAGCTTGTACGGCTCCAACATGCTGGAACAAACTGAGGTGATAGACTAGCACTGCCACACTGATTCCCAAGTGCTTGGGCTTGCCCAACATTTACCCAGCATTATTAGCTCTCGCTGTGTTATGGCTACTCAACTCAGAGCTTGGAGGCCCCACTAAATACATTTTTATATATTTTTTTTTAACCCGCTTTTTACACTTAACCCAGAAGCCAGCCACACCAATGTGTCGGAGGAAACGCCGTACACCTGGCGAACATGTCAGCGTGCATGCGCCCGGCCCGCCACAGGAATTACTAGAGCCCGATGGGACAAGGACATCCCTGCCGGCCTAACCCAGACGACTCTGGGCCAATTGTACGTCGCCTTATGAATCTCCCAGTCGCGGCCGGCTGAGACACAGCTTGATATCAAACAAGGATCTGTAGTTATTCTCCCCTTGAGTTGCGTTCCCATGCAAAACTAGACAGATAGCTAACAACTAAGTCTTCAATAAAACTCCCAAGGCGTGACTTTTCTTGAATTAATATATTGAAAACGTTTATGTTGTGAAACTGCAAAATACAGAAAAGAATATACTTTAGTATTCAATTCACACCGACATACTGTAGCTGTACATTCAACATTTGAAGTTGCATAAATGCAAAGCACGCGCTAAGGTACCATGCATCTGGCATGATGCCAAACCATATAGCTAATTGTTACTCATATGGTAATTTGCTCCTTTCATTACTCTAATAATGTACAACCATCTATGTAGAATAACAAAGCATATTACACTAGAAACAGTAACAAAACTACAGTATTGTATATTTTACAATTTGTTTGCATGACGCACGAGCAAAGTAATACAGCTAACGACATACATTAAAGGCATTGCAATTTGTGAGTAAATGCAACCAACCAACATTGATATGTAAGCAACTCTATCACTAACAAGATTATCATCATTAGCTAAATGCTTGAATCGAACTTACAAACAAATATTTTCCAAGGCTGAAGCGTGACAAGAAATAACTACATGCTTCTATGCGTGCAGAACAAATTCTCTACTTCCTGTTTGCGTAGTCTAAGTACCAGAAATCTCCACTAGGGGGCAAGTAACGCCATTGAACACAATGAAAATCCAATTTAACCCTTGTAATAAAATAATCTGTTACCTTCTAACAGGATGGCAGCACAGTAGTAATGCAGTGCCTTAGACCGCTGCACCACTCGGGAGGCCCTCACTAAATTAATTCAGCCATTCACTGCTAATTAATGGATCAACTTATTATTACTTGAACCTTATCAGTTGTGATGCAGCTATATCCAAGGCATTTCAGATTGTGTGGCATTCGGTCCCCTCCCCTCCTTACTATTGCTCAACCAGTCAACTTTTCAATACCCTCCCCTTCATCCCCTCCTCTGTCTCTCTCCAGGTGGACCACTGGATGGAGTTCAGTACGCGGCGCGTGTGTGGCCAGTCGGGCCTAGCTACGGCCCTGGGGGAGCTGGACATGGCCTTGGCTCTGCGCACATTCCTGGTGGGCCACAGCCTGACTCTGGCCGACCTGTGTGTGTGGGCCGCGCTCAAAGGTCAGTCAGTCCCAGTGACTCAGCTGACCCTAGTGGGCGTCTAACTATAAAGATGGATGGGGTCTTGTCTCTGACTATGATTCAATAATATGACATGCAATTTTATCAAATCGATTACCTAACGTTTAATTGATTACGTGATTGAATTAAACAATGCAACAATTAAACATTAATAACCTGGGGCACCACAGAAGCATTAAGTAATATAATAATTTATATCGAGTTGTTATCTCCTGAATCCACTCTCTTAAAGATATGAATATCTTTTATATCAATAGCAGTTAATTATTAATCGTCACCTCGATTGGTCTCATTCTGATTGTCGTAAGTACTTGGTTATCTGCACGAACCCTGGCTAAGAAGTTGAATCAGCAATACACAAATTGGCTCTATTATTTATTTATTTATTTATTTATTTATTTATTTACTAAATACCTAAATAATCACACAGAATTACACATAGATCTTCATTGTAAAGGGTTTAAACACGGTTTTCCATGATTGTTCAATGAACCATAAACAATTAATGAACATGCACCTGTGGAACGGTTGTTAAGACACTAACAGCTTACAGACGGTTGGCAATTAAGGTGACAGTTATGAAAACCTATGACACTAAAGAGGCCTTTCTAGTTACTCTGAAAAACACCAAAAGAAAGATGCCCAGGGTCCCTGCTCATCTGCGTGAACGTGCCTTAGGCATGCTGCAAGGAGGCATGAGGACTGCAGATGTGGCCAGGGCAGTAAATTGCAATGTCCGTACTGTGAGACGCCTAAGACAGCGCTACAGGGAGACAGGACGGACAGCTGATCGTCCTCGCAGTGACAGACCACGTGTAACAACACCTGCACAAGATCGGTACATCCGAACATCACACCTGCGGGACAGATACAGGATGGCAACAACAGCTGCCCGAGTTACACCAGGAACGCACAATCCCTCCATCAGTGCTCAGACTGCAATAGGCTGAGAGAGGCTGGACGGAGGGCTTGTAGGCCTGTTGTAAGGCAGATCCTCACCAGACATCACCGGCAACAACGTCTCCTATGGGCACAAACCCACCATCGCTGGACCAGACAGGACTGGCAAAAAGTGCTCTTCACTGACGAGTGGCGGGTTTGTCTCACCAGGGGTGATGGTTGGATTTGCGTTTATCATTGAAGGAATGAGCGTTACACCGAGGCCTGTACTCTGGAGCGGGATCAATTTGGAGGTGGAGGTTCCGTCGTGGTCTGGGTCGGTGTGTCACAGCATCATCGGACTGAGCTTGTTGTCATTGCAGGCAATGACGCTGTGCGTTACAGGGAAGACGATCTCCTCCCAATCTCCTCCCTCACGTGGTACCCTTTCTGCAGGCTCATCCTGACATGACCCTCCAGTATGACAATGCCACCAGCCATACTGCTCATTCTGTGCGTGATTTCCTGCAAGACAAGTCAGTGTTCTGCCATGGTCAGCGACGAGCCCGGATCTCAATCGCATTGAGCATGTCTGGGACCTGTTGGCTCGGCGGGTGAGGGCTAGGGCCATTCCCCCCAGAAATGTCCGGGAACTTGCAGGTGCCTTGGTGGAAGAGTGGGGTAACATCTCACAGCAAGAACTGGCAAATCTGGTGCATTCCATGAGGAGGAGATGCACTGCAGTACTTAATGCAGCTGGTGGCCACACCAGATACTGACTGTTGCTTTTGATTTTGACCCCCCTTTGTTCAGGGACACATTATTCAATTTCTGTTCGTCACACGTCTGTGGAACTTGTTCAGTTTGTCTGTTGTTGAATCATACAAATATTTAAACGCAGTTGACAGTGAGGACGTTTCTATTTTTTTGCTGAGTTTGATCTGTCCTGTCATGAAAAGCCCCTAGTGGGCTAACCCAATATGATGGCTGGTTACGCAAAGGAAGGGGGTTGGGTTTCAATGAAAGAGCGTAATTATGCATTCTAATAACCGCCCATACGGGAAAAGGAAAATGCAATATATATATTTACTCTGAGTTGCGCTTCGATAGATTGGTCGAAGACCTGAAGACTGGTTTTCCCAGCAGAGATCGCCATTGTCCTTTTTGAAGAATCTTTCTGGTCGTAAAGTTGTAGAGCAGATCCGTTAATATTCCCTGTTGTTATTATGAGATTGTCTGTCCTTTCTTAGGCCATGTACGCTTAAAGCTGGAGCTGATAACTCAACGTCTAGGAGGTATCACTTCTTCTTTAGGGAATAATCATTAAAAGTTCATACCAAGTTGCCACAATCAGCTCTCGCTGTATTCTGGCTGGTCTAGTTGAAATTAACCATTTCTGCGTGGTGATTGTCAGCTCCACGTTGAAATTTGCCCTTTTAAACGTATGGACACCAGTCCTCATGTCATTGGGAACTGAGGTTGACTTCTGTCAACGGGCTTTTGTACTGGGGGAGAGAAGGGTGTGTTTCATTGGTTGAGAACAATGTCTGTTCACTTGGGAGTGGCCACTGAGTGAGAATCAGTTTACTTATGAAAACAATTCTCTCATTTAGAAGCTAAAATCACATTTCATCTCCTCACAAATAGTTTCATATTTAAATTGCACAATTCCATGTGAATCTGCTAACTAGAATGTGTTGATTTACCAAGATACAATTTGTCCTCCTATCATCATATATAATGTTCCAGACAACAACTGATCTGACATCGTATTCTTTAAGTACCAACGGACACTTTCAACTGGTTGAGAAAGGGCAATATTGTTCCATTCCCCAACCTTGTGATGATACTGTACTTTCTCTGTGGTAACACAGGGTTTTCCAATAGTCCATTCTGTAGAGTGGAGAGAAAAGGGGGAAAGGTTATTTATGGGGGGTCATAAACCTCACCCAACAGGGCAACGTCATGACAGTGTAGACAGTCATACATAATAGCGCAGGCAAATGTATATCTAAAAACTAAACTATTTAGATGCACCTTGTACTAGATGCACAGAGCTATATTAATAACATCTATCTGATGTTGAGGGGTCGAGGCTAGGCATTGATCTTGGACTTGACAGTTGTATGTTCTTGCCCTCTCTCTTTCTCTCACACATTCACACGTGTGTCCGTACAGGTAGCAACGAGTGGCAGTCAATCCAGAAGCAGGCGGGGTTGTTCTCTCACGTGGCTCGCTGGTTTTCATTCCTGGGCTCCAAGGTACCCTTTACTGCAGTGGGCAACAAGTATGCCAACAGCAAGGCCCCTCCTCGCAAGTCCGATGTAAGTAACCTTTGGCAGTTGTGTTAACTCGCTGTATGTCTCCCCTTTGCATTGGAAATAATGGATTTCTGTCTGTAAGTCCAATGTACAGTGCCTTGCGAAAGTATTCGGCCCCCTTGAACTTTGCGACCTTTTGCCACATTTCAGGCTTCAAACATAAAGATATAAAGCTGTATTTTTTTGTGAATAATCAACAACAAGTGGGACACAATCATGAAGTGGAACGACATTTATTGGATATTTCAAACTTTTTTAACAAATCAAAAACTGAAAAATTGGGCGTGCAAAATTATTCAGCCCCCTTAAGTTAATACTTTGTAGCGCCACCTTTTGCTGCGATTACAGCTGTAAGTCGCTTGGGGTATGTCTCTATCAGTTTTGCACATCGAGAGACTGACATTTTTTCCCATTCCTCCTTGCAAAACAGCTCGAGCTCAGTGAGGTTGGATGGAGAGCATTTGTGAACAGCAGTTTTCAGTTCTTTCCACAGATTCTCGATTGGATTCAGGTCTGGACTTTGACTTGGCCATTCTAACACCTGGATATGTTTATTTTTGAACCATTCCATTGTAGATTTTGCTTTATGTTTTGGATCATTGTCTTGTTGGAAGACAAATCTCCGTCCCAGTCTCAGGTCTTTTGCAGACTCCATCAGGTTTTCTTCCAGAATGGTCCTGTATTTGGCTCCATCCATCTTCCCATCAATTTTAACCATCTTCCCTGTCCCTGCTGAAGAAAAGCAGGCCCAAACCATGATGCTGCCACCACCATATTTGACAGTGGGGATGGTGTGTTCAGGGTGATGAGCTGTGTTGCTTTTACGCCAAACATAACGTTTTGCATTGTTGCCAAAAAGTTCAATTTTGGTTTCATCTGACCAGAGCACCTTCTTCCACATGTTTGGTGTGTCTCCCAGGTGGCTTGTGGCAAACTTTAAACGACACTTTTTCTGGATATCTTTAAGAAATGGCTTTCTTCTTGCCACTCTTCCATAAAGGCCAGATTTGTGCAATATACGACTGATTGTTGTCCTATGGACAGAGTCTCCCACCTCAGCTGTAGATCTCTGCAGTTCATCCAGAGTGATCATGGGCCTCTTGGCTGCATCTCTGATCAGTCTTTTCCTTGTATGAGCTGAAAGTTTAGAGGGACGGCCAGGTCTTGGTAGATTTGCAGTGGTCTGATACTCCTTCCATTTCAATATTATCACTTGCACAGTGCTCCTTGGGATGTTTAAAGCTTGGGAAATATTTTTGTATCCAAATCCGGCTTTAAACTTCTTCACAACAGTATCTCGGACCTGCCTGGTGTGTTCCTTGTTCTTCATGATGCTCTCTGCGCTTTTAACAGACCTCTGAGACTATCACAGTGCAGGTGCATTTATACGGAGACTTGATTACACACAGGTGGATTGTATTTATCATCATTAGTCATTTAGGTCAACATTGGATCATTCAGAGATCCTCACTGAACTTCTGGAGAGAGTTTGCTGCACTGAAAGTAAAGGGGCTGAATAATTTTGCACGCCCAATTTTTCAGTTTTGGATTTGTTAAAAAAGTTTGAAATATCCAATAAATGTCGTTCCACTTCATGATTGTGTCCCACTTGTTGTTGATTCTTCACAAAAAAATACAGTTTTATATCTTTATGTTTGAAGCCTGAAATGTGGCAAAATGTGGCAAAGTTAAAGGGGGCCGAATACTTTCGCAAGGCACTGTAAAGAGGAGTCCTAGCTTGAAATCTGCATACTTCTCACAAACTTACACTTAAATCAACCATGCATGCATTCCCAAATCCCGCTGCCTTTATCCTCCTCTCTCTTTCCCTACTCTCTGAGGAACAGGAGAAGAAGCAGGACTTGGGCAAGTTTGTGGAATTGCCCGGAGCCGAGATGGGAAAAGTGGTGGTTCGCTTCCCCCCTGAGGCCAGCGGGTGAGTGTCACCACTTGGCACAAAAACAACAGGAACAAACAGCAGAATGTTTTTTTAACATTTTAAAAGGGGAAATGTATAGCTGTTACTTGTATTAATATTTCTATTCCTCTCTCTCAGGTACCTGCACATTGGCCACGCCAAGGCTGCCCTGCTCAACCAGCACTACCAGGTGACATTCAAGGGCAAGCTCATCATGCGCTTTGACGACACCAACCCCGAGAAGGAGAAGGAGGACTTTGAGAAGGTATTCCCCCAAATGTCCCTTTTATTTTCTTTTGGTTAGCTAAATTGTTTCATATCAGTTATTTTCTCTTGATTTATAAGCCATCAAGTGTGAAAGTACTGTCTACATGCACGTTGAAGAATTGCTTACACATTGAGGCAATACAACGAGAGAAATAAAGTACCACATTAGTTACAACGCATTTGGGAAAATCTCCATGCTGATACAGGGTGGTATTTAGGGTTGGGCGATATTACGATAGCATCGGTGATGATTGACTGTGTCGTTGATGGTGACAACATCGATGTGACAGGTGATAATTTAGTGTTTAGCCTATTTGAACTTGAATTGGTCTGCGCAGTAAAGAACGGAGTCTCATCGTGCAGGGCAGCAGACAAAGGCTAATAGAAATAGGAAAATTACTATTTCAATAAATATGTTATAGGCTAGAGAACGCAAGAGTAATCTAGGCCAGACGGAGCGGAGAAATCCACCAAAGAAAATGTATTTTTCCCCCGCTGTCTGATGCATTATCAGTCGTAGGCTATATCCTAAACCTAACCTAATTTTTTTTTATTATAATGTACACTCCTTAACTCTCTCTTCTCTAGCTGTTTTATAAAACGTGGCCTATATTCTCTTCTCTCTTAATTGGACTTCGGGCTACAGGCTACGCTTTTATTATTTTCCATCTGTTGTTTGACAAGCCTAAAAATGTAAAGTAGCCATGGGACTAATAATAGGAGAGAACAAACAATATCAATAGCCTATAGAAAAATGAAATTTCAAGTTTATGCTTATTAAGAAAAATTATTAATGCGGCCTATAAAATCCCTCCATGTGCGAGGGTGAAAACCAAATGGCCAATAACCTATCCTCCTCCTAGGCTCTTCATAAAAGATAAGTTAACTCTTAAGGATCTGCAGATATGCATATTCTTGGTACCATTTGAAAGGAAACACTTTCAAGTTTGTGGAAACGTGAAAGGAATGTAGCAGAATATATCACAATAGATCTGGAAGGAGATGATACGATGAAATAAACAACCGATCTTTTGTAAAAAAAAAAATTTTACGATCTTTGACATGCAAGAGAAAGGCCATAATGTATTATTCCAGCCCAGGTGCAATGTGTGAATGTGCAACGTTTTAGACTGATCAATGATTTCTGTTCAAAATGTATCAAGACTGCCCAAATGTGCCTAATTTGTTTATTATTAACTTTTCATGTTCAAAATTGTGCACTCTCCTCAAACAATAGCATGGTATTATTTCACTGTAATAGCTTCTGTAAATTGGACAGTGCTTTTAAATAAACACGAATTTAAGCTTTCTGCCAATATCAGATATGTCTATGTCCTGGGAAAGTTTCT
This sequence comes from Oncorhynchus mykiss, assembly GCF_057628025.1. NCBI lineage: Eukaryota > Metazoa > Chordata > Actinopteri > Salmoniformes > Salmonidae > Oncorhynchus > Oncorhynchus mykiss. Next base: position 3,895,955 of record NC_143047.1, on the reverse strand, counting down.
TGTTACTTACAACCCTCATACTATTTGCTTTAGCCAAAGTTAGCTCAACCGTCCCGTGGAAGGGACACCAATCCCGAAGAATTTTATAGTCTAATCCTATAGGCTATTTTCAAATCATGGCTTTGAGAGATGGAACAAACAATATTGTTGATTTACTATTATTTTATGAGGCAAATAAAGCAACTCTAGTTGAGTACAGTCGACTGCTTCTGCTTCCAGCCCATGATGTATAACCTAAGACCTTACTTATCAGACTGTCACTGCTCCATCATGTGCGCCCCACTAAGACAAACACCCTTCGTTTCATGCAGAAGCTCCTCCACCAGAAAGGAATATTAAAAAAGATGTGCTGCCACTTAGCCTCTGCCCAGGCTATCGACAACGTAATGATTCATCCAGTTCATTTGTTTTGGGGTAATAGGCCGACTGGCGTTTTTAGATGAGTTTTGGGGGAGGGGTTGGCCAATAAGAGGCAATACATTCATACAGTGCCTTGCGAAAGTATTCGGCCCCCTTGAACTTTGCGACCTTTTGCCACATTTCAGGCTTCAAACATAAAGATATAAAACTGTATTTTTTTGTGAAGAATCAACAACAAGTGGGACACAATCATGAAGTGGAACGACATTTATTGGATATTTCAAACTTTTTTAACAAATCAAAAACTGAAAAATTGGGCGTGCAAAATTATTCAGCCCCTTTACTTTCAGTGCAGCAAACTCTCTCCAGAAGTTCAGTGAGGATCTCTGAATGATCCAATGTTGACCTAAATGACTAATGATGATAAATACAATCCACCTGTGTGTAATCAAGTCTCCGTATAAATGCACCTGCACTGTGATAGTCTCAGAGGTCCGTTAAAAGCGCAGAGAGCATCATGAAGAACAAGGAACACACCAGGCAGGTCCGAGATACTGTTGTGAAGAAGTTTAAAGCCGGAGTTGGATACAAAAAGATTTCCCAAGCTTTAAACATCCCAAGGAGCACTGTGCAAGCGATAATATTGAAATGGAAGGAGTATCAGACCACTGCAAATCTACCAAGACCTGGCCGTCCCTCTAAACTTTCAGCTCATACAAGGAGAAGACTGATCAGAGATGCAGCCAAGAGGCCCATGATCACTCTGGATGAACTGCAGAGATCTACAGCTGAGGTGGGAGACTCTGTCCATAGGACAACAATCAGTCATATATTGCACAAATCTGGCCTTTATGGAAGAGTGGCAAGAAGAAAGCCATTTCTTAAAGATATCCAGAAAAAGTGTCGTTTAAAGTTTGCCACAAGCCACCTGGGAGACACACCAAACATGTGGAAGAAGGTGATCTGGTCAGATGAAACCAAAATGGAACTTTTTGGCAACAATGCAAAACTTTATGTTTGGCGTGAAAGCAACACAGCTCATCACCCTGAACACACCATCCCCACTGTCAAACATGGTGGTGGCAGCATCATGGTTTGGGCCTGCTTTTCTTCAGCAGGGACAGGGAAGATGATTTAAAATTGATGGGAAGATGGATGGAGCCAAATACAGGACCATTCTGGAAGAAGACCTGATGGAGTCTGCAAAAGACCTGAGACTGGGACGGAGATTTGTCTTCCAACAAGACAATGATCCAAAACATAAAGCAAAATCTACAATGGAATGGTTCAAAAATAAACATATCCAGGTGTTAGAATGGCCAAGTCAAAGTCCAGACCTGAATCCAATCGAGAATCTGTGGAAAGAACTGAAAACTGCTGTTCACAAATGCTCTCCATCCAACCTCACTGAGCTTGAGCTGTTTTGCAAGGAGGAATGGGAACAAATTTCAGTCTCTCGATGTGCAAAACTGATAGAGACATACCCCAAGCGACTTACAGCTGTAATCGCAGCAAAAGGTGGCGCTACAAAGTATTAACTTAAGGGGGCTGAATAATTTTGCACGCCCAATTTTTCAGTTTTTGATTTGTTAAAAAAGTTTGAAATATCCTATAAATGTCGTTCCACTTCATGATTGTGTCCCACTTGTTGTTGATTCTTCACAAAAAAATACAGTTTTATATCTTTATGTTTGAAGCCTGAAATGTGGCAAAAGGTCGCAAAGTTCAAGGGGGCCGAATACTTTCGCAAGGCACTGTATATCAATGCTTTCTGGGTCCATAATCACAACAGGACAAAGGTTGACATCGCCCAACCCTAGTGCTATTCTGACCTGAGACCCTTGTGCCTTACTCAAATGTTCGTACAAGTCTCCATTGACATTAATCTGAAAGTGTGCGTTTCACATGTTTATTTAAACTCGGAATTGGACTCTAATGGCATGTTTCCACCGTAAGAATTGCTTGGCCTAAAGACAGACTTTTGTGTTTCCATCTCTGAGTATAACTGGCCGGAAAAAATACTTGGTGTGCCTTGAGGACTTTGGTTGTAATGAAACCCCTGAAAACTCTATCCACCTGTTCCCTCTGTTTTATCATAGGTGATCCTGGAGGACGTGGCCATGCTGCAGATCAAGCCTGACCAGTTCACCTACACCAGCGACCATTTCCCTCGCATCCAGGGCATGGCGGAGCAGCTGCTGAGGGAGGGCAAGGCCTACATCGACGACACACCCCCAGAACAGATGAAGGCGGCGAGGGAACAGCGCACCGAGTCCCGCCACCGCAGCAACTGTAAGGAGAATGGGAGTGGAGCAATGGCTGAATTTCACCCTCAATCCGTAGGCGCTGTTAGATCTGAAACTATTTGATATGATCATCTTCACCCCTTTCTCGCTCTCCCCCAGCGGTGGAGGAGAACCTGAAGATGTGGGAGGAGATGAAGGCGGGCACGGAGTACGGACAGACGTGCTGCATGCGGGCCAAGATTGACATGGCCTCCAACAACGGCTGCATGCGCGACCCCACCCTCTACCGCTGTAAGAATGCCCCCCACCCCCGCACTGGCAGCACCTACAGGTAGGGGGACACGGCATGCTACCAACATTTTTTTTTTTATGGAACTAATGAACTTTTTTTAAATGATTTCACCTAATGCACTAGCAAATAAACAGTTTCTGTATTTTTTATAAAGTCTTAAGGACAGGTTTTACAATACCAAAAAACTCTAATCAAATCAAACTTTATTTGTCACATGAGCTGAAAACCAGGTGTAGACCTTCCTGTGAAATGCTTACTTACATGCCTTAACCAGCAATGCAGTTCAAGAAAGAGCTAAGAAAATATTTACCAAATAAACTAAAGTAAAAAGTATCACAATAAAATAACGATCTTATATACAGGGGGTACTTGTACCAAGTCAATGTGCAGGGGTACAGGTTAGTCGAGGTAATTTGTACATGTAGGTAAGGGTAAAGTGACTGCATAGATAATAAACAGCGAACAGCAGCAGTGTAAAAACAAATGGTGGGGGGGTCAATGTAAATAGTCCGGTGGCCATTTGATGAATTGTTCAGCAGTCTCATGGGGATATAAGCTGATAGAGCCTTTTGGTCCTATACTTGGCGCTCCGGTACCGCTTGTCATGAGGTAGCAGATAGAACAGTTTGACTTAGGTGGCTGGAGTCTTTGACAGTTTTTAGGGCCTTCTTCTGACACCGCCTAGTATAGAGGTCCTGGATGGCAGGAAGCTTGGCCTCAGGAATGTACTGGGCCGTACGCACTACCCTCTGTAGTGTCTTGCGGTCGGTGGCTGAGCAGTTGCCATACCAGGCGGCGATGCAGCCTGTTAGGATGCTCTCGATGGTGCAGCTGTAGAACTTTCTGGGGACCCATGCCAAATATTTTCCGTCTCCTGAGGGGGAATAGGCGTTTTCGTGCCCTCTCCTCGACTGTCCTGGTGTGTTTGGACCATGCTTCAAGTAACTTGAAGCTCCCGACACGCTCCACTACAGCCCTGACAATGTTAATGGGGGCCTGTTCGACCCGCCTTTTCCTGCAGTCCACAATCGGCTCCTTTGTCTTGCTCACATTGAGGGAGATGTTGTTGTCTCTGACCTCCCTATAGGCTGTCTCATCGTTGTCGATATTCAGGCCTACCACTGTTGTCATCAGCAAACTTAATGATGGTGTTGGAGTTGTGCTTGGCCATGCAGTCGTAGGTGAACAGGGAGTACAGGAGTGGACTAAGCACGCACCCCTGAGGGGCCCCAGTCTTGAGGATCAGCATGGCAGATGTGTTGTTTCTCCCCTTTTTCTCCGTCTTTTCTTCACGCAAATGGGCCTGTTCCCAAGAAAGCAGTATATCCTTCGCACCGGACTCGTTAATTTGTTTTTTTCCATTTCGAGGTGATTAATCGCTGTTCTGATGTCCCGAATTTATTTTCGGTCATAAGAGACGGTAGCAGCAACATTATGTAAAAAAAATAAGTTACAAACAATGAGAAAAATAGCACAGGTTAGGAGCATGTAAGATGGCAGCCATCTCCTCCGGGGGCCATTCATTGGGCGTGGGTGAAATTTTGCTGTTTTAAAGCTAACTTCCTGCAAATCTACACATTTTGCAATGTTATACTGTCAGTCACTCAAGCGCAACAAAATCAGTGGGGCACCCCATGCAACAAATTGTTGATTCTCCCCAACTGTCTAGTTTTAATTCCTTTATAGATGATCTTATAAAAAATATAGCTCCATAATTTTTTATACATACTTTGTATGGTTTTAGTCATTTCAAGGTTACACTGAAATATTTTTGCCTGCCCATCGCTGCTGAATGAATAGAGGGGAAACACTGGTATCACTCTTGGCTCACGCCTGGCAAATATGGTATATCCTGTGCAGCCGTTCACAAAGGTGCATTACAGGCTTCACACATTTCATGAAGACATACAGGGGGACAGTATAGAAGCATCATCCTTTCCAAAATAGTGACTCAACCCTCTCTCTACCCCTCCCCCAGGGTGTACCCCACGTACGACTTTGCCTGCCCCATCGTTGACAGTGTGGAGGGCGTGACTCATGCGCTGCGCACAACAGAGTACCACGATCGCGACGACCAGTTCTACTGGGTGATCGAGGCGTTGCGTCTGCGCAAGCCCTACATCTGGGAGTACGCCCGGCTCAACCTCAACAACACTGTGCTCTCCAAGCGCAAGCTCACCTGGTTCGTTGACCAGGGCTACGTCGATGGCTGGTGAGTCCACTAATATCCTTTCCACACGACAGGGTGTTGGGTTCACTAGGACACACCATAGCAAAATTGTATGTAACTGTAAATGAAGACCGGTGTTCTAATTTGACAAGTACAGGAAGTACCACTCTGTTTAAAAAACAATCTCTCTGGAATAAATAGTAAATAGTAAATATTTTTGAGATCCATTGGTATAAGATAATCTTCACTATTTTCTTTCCCCTCTCCCTCAGGGACGACCCTCGCTTCCCAACTGTCAGAGGTGTCCTGCGCAGAGGAATGACCGTCGAGGGCCTCAAGCAGTTCATCGCTGCCCAGGTGTGTGTGTGTTTTGCTATGTACATCCCCGTTTTGAGAAATTACTGTCTAAACTGCTTTCTAGTACTCATTGGTTCCTCAGATCTTAATGAACTGTGTGTGTGTGTGTGTCTAAGAACCTTGGGGATGTTGATGTTCATCCCATCTTACTTTCAGGTTTTTAGCCTGTATCCCCCCTTTTATTCCCTTGTTGATTCCTTCTTTGAAACCTTATTTTGTTTTTTCCCCCCACTCACCCAGGGTGGATCCAGGTCCGTGGTCAACATGGAATGGGACAAGATCTGGGCCTTCAACAAGAAGGTATGCATGCATGGACACTGATATTCCCATCCACATACTCCCTACATACCCATTTGGACTGATCCTGATTGAATCCTGCCCCTTGATCCTAATTAAAGCTTGCTACTTTGAAACCCACTGTAGGGGTGAAGCCATCCCATATATGAAAATCGGTGGCATGAGGGGAAAATACATTGTTGGTAGATTTGACAAGACTGTATTGTAGGTTTTTAGAAATGTTCAGTTATTGAAGGTTTTGGTTGCCCAAATTGGTTGGAGCAAAATGAAATGCTCTGAATCCCTAAGGAAGCTTGTTTCACGTGCACACACACATGGTTCTTTTGATAGGGTGCCTACTCACAGCTTGCATTGCTGCCTTCCTTGTGCTGCTCTTTTTCTCCTCTGCTTGACTCCTTTTCCTCCCTTCATCCCCCACTTTCCATCCTTCTGTCCAGGACATTCTACACAGGGACACCTGAAGTCAATCTTAAATGAATTATTCTTTATTGTCAGCAAGCTGAAGATGTAACAGTCAAACTTCGATGCATGAAGTACTGGTCTGAAATGAGCTCCACCGGGGCAGTCCCGTTAGATCTCTTATACTGATTACACAGACTAGCTACATTTGCATGATTTAGCTTCTTCATCATTAACGTTTGGTTCATGCATGTGACTGACTAATACCTCACGAGGCTTCTTCTCTCCAAGCTGAGACCTTGAAACGGAGAGAACCCTTTTGATTCTCAAAACAATGTTCTGGTTGTACTACCAAATTGCTTATTCTAATAGTGAGGATTCCTCTCGGGCACGATGAATCAGTCACTTGCATGAACCCAGTCGAATTGGTTATTAGAAAAGCACAAACATAAAATCTTCCTGCACATTCCCTCTTCATGACGTAGCTCTGTCAGTGGCTTAAACTTAGAGTGGCCGTTTTAATGAAGAATGTACAACTTCTTCTTACCTTAACTATAAGGGTTGGTTTCATAGACCTAGATTAAGTGTAGTTCCGGACTAAAAATAATGGTCAATGGAGAATCTCCACTAAACTTTATTTTTATTCCACGAATAGACTTAAGGCCCATGGAAACCGACTCTACTGTTTGAGGTGACTCTAGGTTCCTGTCCATCATTAGCCTTTACGTTTGATTGATGTGATCATGAAACAAGTTTCTCTCAAAATAAACGTGAATGTCACCGTCCAGCATACTTTATACATAGTGGGTGTCACAAACTGATTAAAGTTCTAGAAGTATTTGGCCGATTTTTATTTGTATTTAAAAATATACAGTGCCTTGCGAAAGTATTCGGCCCCCTTGAACTTTGCAACCTTTTGCCACTTTTCAGGCTTCAAACATAAAGATATAAAACTGTATTTTTTTGTGAAGAATCAACAACAAGTGGGACACAATCATGAAGTGGAACAACATTTATTGGATATTTCAAACTTTTTTTAACAAATCAAAAACTGAAAAATTGGGCGTGCAAAATTATTCAGCCCCTTTACTTTCAGTGCAGCAAACTCTCTCCAGAAGTTCAGTGAGGATCTCTGAATGATCCAATGTTGACCTAAATGGCTAATGATTATAAATACAATCCACCTGTGTGTAATCAAGTCTCCGTATAAATGCACCTGCACTGTGATAGTCTCAGAGGTCCGTTAAAAGCGCAGAGAGCATCATGAAGAACAAGGAACACACCAGGCAGGTCCGAGATACTGTTGTGAAGAAGTTTAAAGCCGGATTTGGATACAAAAAGATTTCCCAAGCTTTAAACATCCCAAGGAGCACTGTGCAAGCGATAATATTGAAATGGAAGGAGTATCAGACCACTGCAAATCTACCAAGACCTGGCCGTCCCTCTAAACTTTCAGCTCATACAAGGAGAAGACTGATCAGAGATGCAGCCAAGAGGCCCATGATCACTCTGGATGAACTGCAGAGATCTACAGCTGAGGTGGGAGACTCTGTCCATAGGACAACAATCAGTCGTATATTGCACAAATCTGGCCTTTATGGAAGAGTGGCAAGAAGAAAGACATTTCTTAAAGATATCCATAAAAAGTGTCGTTTAAAGTTTGCCACACGCCACCTGGGAGACACACCAAACATGTGGAAGAAGGTGCTCTGGTCAGATGAAACCAAAATTGAACTTTTTGGCAACAATGCAAAACGTTATGTTTGGCGTAAAAGCAACACAGCTCATCACCCTGAACACACCATCCCCACTGTCAAACATGGTGGTGGCAGCATCATGATTTGGGCCTGCTTTTCTTCAGCAGGGACAGGGAAGATGGTTAAAATTGATGGGAAGATGGATGGAGCCAAATACAGGACCATTCTGGAAGAAGACCTGATGGAGTCTGCAAAAGACCTGAGACTGGGACGGAGATTTGTCTTCCAACAAGACAATGATCCAAAACATAAAGCAAAATCTACAATAGAATGGTTCAAAAATAAACATATCCAGGTGTTAGAATGGCCAAGTCAAAGTCCAGACCTGAATCCAATTGAGAATCTGTGGAAAGAACTGAAAACTGCTGTTCACAAATGCTCTCCATCCAACCTCACTGAGCTTGAGCTGTTTTGCAAGGAGGAATGGGAACAAATTTCAGTCTCTCGATGTGCAAAACTGATAGAGACATACCCCAAGCGACTTACAGCTGCAATCGCAGCAAAAGGTGGCGCTACAAAGTATTAACTTAAGGGGGCTGAATAATTTTGCACGCCCAATTTTTCAGTTTTTGATTTGTTAAAAAAGTTTGAAATATCCAATAAATGTCGTTCCACTTCATGATTGTGTCCCACTTGTTGTTGATTCTTCACAAAAAAATACAGTTTTATATCTTTATGTTTGAAGCCTGAAATGTGGCAAAAGGTCGCCAAGTTCAAGGGGGCCGAATACTTTCGCAAGGCACTGTATATATATTATATATTTATTTTTTTGCCACAGATAATACAATTCAGCCCCATCTGGGAGACTAACATTCATTGCTATCATATCCCCCTAATTTATACACTCCTTGCTACCTTTCAGAATTTCATGTAAATCTTGGCATTCCATTGTCTGTCTGCATGCAGTAACTGCCTCCTCTTAAATTTGCGCACCTCTGCGTCTGGGCTGGATGATGTCATGCAAAAGTGCTCCTCCATGGTCAGGTGGGCTAGGTGTTGTCAAGGTGCCATTTTTTTTTTGTGTCCAATATACAAACACCCCATTCTTCTAAACCATTAATGATTTAAACATTGCTATGTATGTCATATATTATATCCAGGGAAGACATTTATTTCCCCTCTAAGCCCATGATATTGGCAATGAGGAGGGGAGGGATGTAGTAGATGTACCCGATCCTGTCTGAACTTGTTTTACCCACTCCGAACCTCCAGTCTCTCTCTCGTTTGACATTGAACTGCATCTCACTTTCTGTTTCCAAGCTGCCAATTAGCTGTATCAAGGTACTCCTCCTCCTTCCCTCCATCTTTGTGCTTTCCATCCTGTCCCTCCCCCGTCTTCTCCAATCTGCATTTTCATTAATTCTACAACAATTTTGCTTAAATCCCACTCGGAGCAAATGTTAAGCTCATTCTGGAGTCTGACTCCTAGTCACTTCTGAGAAGAACATCCCTATAAAGTTAACTTTCTTCCCCTACCCCCATACTGCTCTCTTAGATACTCCTGTCCCATTGCTTATGTGTCCCTGATTTTACGGCCACCTCCCATTCCCACAACTGGCAGCTTTGAGGTGTAGAGGTGACTAGCACAAGGAAAACAGTGGATTCCAGTAGTCTTCGAAAAGTGACTATTCACTTTCACAGACATATTTTGGAAGACTACTAGTATCTATAAACTCTGATTAGGAAAACCTTTGGTGGCACCGGCATACCTGTATATAACATGACAGCAGTGCATTGTTAGGCTCGGTTTTTACTTGGCTACAGGATGTGAAACATTCAAAGGTCCTCCTCTCCCCATGGTTATAGATGCTCCCATTTTGCCTTTAGTCTTTGTAGCTGGCAATACATACTGCAAAACTGGATCCCCCTCTACGTTCTATCCTCCATGTCGTCCCTGTACTCTGCCACCACCATCCACCCCTTCTTTTCTTCCTTCAATGGTGTGTATGGTGAAAGTATTTCTGTTCACTTGCCCAGAAAAATACTATTTTGACACTTGAGCCAAGCTGTACTGTACTGTGCTGGGTTGGGTATTTTCCTTTCACTTTTTTGTTTCCAGCATGGTTCCAACAACCATGGTAGATGCATAACCAGGCCAGCACAGTACCCCTCTGCTCTGTAGGCTCAGCTGGTTAGTTTGAAATAAGTTGAAGATGTTCCGGTCCAATTGAACTGTCCTCTGTGGACTAGTCTTCAGTCAGGATATTGAATGAGTTTTTATGTCTACACAGGAAATCATTGCAATAATGAACCTCTTCCATTTCTGTGTGTCTGTAGATTATCGACCCAGTGGCCCCCAGATACACGGCCCTGTCAGGATCCTACTCAGTCCCTGTTGTCATCCCTGAGGCAACAGAGGAGATGAAGGAGGCCGTCAAACACCCCAAGGTACGCTGATGCCAATTATTTGCACTGAAGTAGCACACTATTCCCGACAAAGTACAATACAAAAGCCAAAAGTAGTGCACTATATAGGGATTATGGTGTCATTTTGGACAAAGCCTGACAAGATAGAAGTATTGCACTCCAATCTAGTGTTCAGCAGCCAAAGTATGGCATGTATATTACTCTGACAATGCTAAGAGTTCCCCTCACAATCAAAATACCTCAGTCGAGTTGAGTGTATATGTTGTGAATTATCAACCAACTTAATCTTTCCTAAATTAATAACCAAATTAATATAGTAAAATAAACTGCCAAATCAACCAAATATAGTCAATCAATCATACCATCTGCTACTAAACCTAGCAAATGTATTTTTTTTTACCCTCCCAGAACACAGAGGTGGGGATGAAAGAGGTGTGGTACGGACCCAGGGTGCTGGTGGAGGGGGCAGATGCAGAGACCTTCACAAAGGGAGAGATAGTCACCTTCATCAACTGGGGAAACATCATCATCACCCAGATCCACAAGTAAGATTGTGATCCCACCTTAAAGTTCAACTTATAAAGCATACATACAGGCTTCATAAGCACCATACAAATGCTTCTCAAATCATCTATATGAGCATGTCATACTTTAAAAATGGTCTATAAACATTATTGATGTGTATATTTCCCTTTCAAGACCATTTGATAAGTATCTAGATACATAACCTAATAAATGACATTGGTTGTCACTCAACTGATAAAGCCTAATTTTGCGCAAGCCATTTTACAAATGTTTGAATGCTGAAAGTGACTCGCGGCCAACCTGTCATTGGTCAGCATGCGAAACAGTGCGCAGTTTGACTAGGCTACTGATATTGCCTGGGTTGTTCGGGATGCAAAATGACTTGTAGATCAATGACTGTCAACACAGTTACATGCTTAGTTTGACACTAAAGTAGAGGACACATCAGTTGTCACAGAAGATTAGGGATATTTTCAGAAGGTTGAAAGAAAGTAATACAAGCAACAACAACAAAGTAATGTTTCAGTTGATGTTATGACCGATGCATGCTACATTTGGATCAGTTTGGGGTCCCGTGGACCAATGCACTCATCTTAAACATTTGAACTGGGGACCGATGCCTATTGGTGAATCATTACATCCCTAATAAACAGTGCGTTATGTCAGTGGTTCTCAATCCTGTTCCTGTGGACCCATTTTTGTTTTTGCCTTGGCCCTACAGACCAACTCACCATTAAGCTTTGAATTAGATCATTTGAATAATCTGTATAGTGCTAAGGCAAAAATAAAATTGTGAACCCCTTTGAGTCCCCAGGAACAGGCTTAAGAACCACTGCGTTATGTCACATTTGGCAATTATGTCAAATGAAATCTAATTTTGTCAAATGCGCCGAATACAGACCTTACAGTGAATTGCTTTCTTACAAGCCCTTAACCAACAATGCTGTTAAGAAAAATACCTTAAAAAATAAACAAAAGTAACAAACAGCAGCAGTAAAACGTTTAGCGAGGCTATATACAGGGGTGAATAAGCATAGATAATAACAGAGTAGCAGCAGTGTAAAAGAGGGTGGGGAGACAATGCAAAGAGTCTGGGTAGCCATTTGATTAGATGTTCAGGAGTCTTATGGCTTGGGGGTTGAAGCTGTTTCGAAGCCTCTTGGACCTAGACTTGGTGCTCCGGTACCACTTGCCATGCGGTAGCAGAGAGAACAGTCTATGACTAGGGTGGCTGGAGTCTTTTACAATTTTTAAGGCCTTCCTCTGACACCGCCTAGTATAGAGGTCCTGGATGGCAGGAAGCTTGGCCCCAGTGATGTACTGGGCCGTACGCACTACCCTCTGTAGTGCCTTGTGCCTTATGGCAGTTGCCATACCAGGCAGTGATGCAACCAGTCAGGATTGGAGGTCGACCGATTAATCTGAATGGCCGATTAATTAGGGCCGATTTCAAGTTTTCATAAGAATCGGAAATCAGTATTTTTGGACAGTAATTTGCCGATTTTATTAAAAATTAAATGTAATACCTTTTTTTATTTAACTAGGCAAGTCAGTTAAAAGTCTAATAAATACATGTAATATTTGTATTAATTTAAAAAAAAAAATATTTCACCTTATCTAACCAGGTAGGCCAGTTGAGAACAAGTTCTTATTTACAACTGCTTATTTTCAATGACGGCCTAGGAACGGTGGGTTAACTGCCTCGTTCAGGGGCAGTTAACCCATCGTTCGTTTTCACCTTGTCAGCTTGGGGGATCCAATCTTGCAACCTTACAGTTAACTTGTCCAAAGCAATAACGACCTGCTTCTCTCTCGTTGCACTCCACAAGGAGACTGCCTGTTACGCGAATGCAGTAAGCCAAGGTAAGTTGCTAGCTAGCATTAAACTTATCTTGTAAAAAACAATCAATCATAATCACTAGTTAACTACACATGGTTGATGATATTACTAGATATTATCTAGCGTGTTAGTTGCATATAATCTGACTGAGCATACAAGTATCTGACTGAGCGGTGGTAGGCAGAAGCAGGCGTGTAAACATTCATTCAAACAGCACTTTCGTGCATTTGCCAGCAGCTCTTCGTTGTGCGTCAAGCAATGCGCTATTTATGACTTCAAGCCTATGAACTCCCGAGATGAGGCTGGTGTAACCGAAGTGAAATGGCTAGCTAGTTAGCGCGTGCTAATTGCGTTTCAAACGTCACTCGCTCTGAGCCTTCTAGTAGTTGTTCCCCTTGCTCTGCATGGGTGACGCTGCTTCGATGGTGGCTGTTGTCATTGTGTTGCTGGTTCGAGCCCAGGGAGGAGCGAGGAGAGGGACGGAAGCTATACTGTTACACTGGCAATACTAAAGTGCCTATAATAACATCCAATAGTCAAAGGTTAATTAAATACAAATGGTATAGAGGGAAATAGTCCTCTAATTCATATAATAACTACAACCTAAAACTTCTTACCTGGGAATATTGAAGACTCATGTTAAAAGGAACCACCAGCTTTCATATGTTCTCATGTTCTGAGCAAGGAACTGAAACGTTAGCTTTCTTACATAGCACATATTGCACTTTTACTTTCTTCTCCAACACTTTGTTTTTGCATTATTTAAACCAAATTGAATTATTTATTTGAGGCTAAATAGATTTGTATTGATGTATTATATTAAGTTAAAATAAGTGTTCAGTATTGTTGTAATTGTCATTATTACAACAACAAAAAAATAGACAGATTTTTAAATCGGTATCGCGTTTTTGGTCCTCCAATTATCGGTATCGGCGTTGAAAAATCATGATCGGTCGACCTCTAGTAAGGATGCTCTCTGGTGCAGCTGTAAAACCTTTTAAGGATCTGAGGACCCGTGCCAAATCTTTTCGGTCTACTGAGGGGGAATAGGTTTCGTCGTGCCCTCTTCACGACTGTCTTGGTGTGCTAGGACCATGTTAGTTGGTTGGTGATGTGGACGCCAAGGAACTTGCAGCTCTCAACTTTTCCACTACAGCCCCGTTGATGAGAATGGGGGCATGCTCGGTCCTCCATCTCCTTTGTCTTGATCACGTTGAGGGAGAGGTTGTTGTCCTGGCACCACACGTTCAGGTCTCTGACATCCCTATAGGCTGTCTCATCATTGTCGTTGATCAGGCCTACCACTGTCGTCATCAGCAAACTTAATGTTGATGTTGGAGTCGTGCCTGGCCATGCAGTCATGAGTGAACAGGAAGTACAGGAGGGGACTGAGCGCCCACCCTAGAGGGGCCCCTGTGTTGAGGATCAGTGTGGCCGATGTGTTGTTACCTACCCTCACCACCTGGGGGAGGACCGTCAGGAAGTTGCAGAGGGAGGTGTTTAGTCCCAGGGTCCTTAGCTTAGTAATGAGCTTGGAGGGCACAATGGTGTTGAATGCTGAGCTGTAGTCAATAAATGGCATTCTCACATAGCTGTTCCTTTTGTCCAGGTGGGAAAGGGCAGTGTGGAGTGCAATAGAGATTGCGTCATCTGTGGATCTGTTGGGGCAGTATGCAAATTGTAGTGTGTCTAGGGTTTCTGGGATAATGGTGTTGATGTGAGCCATGACCAGCCTTTCAAAGCACTTCATGGCTACAGACTCATTATAAACCATGACATAATCCTATAGATTTGTGAAGCATTTATTTTGTGCTTGACGCTTTTTATGTATGCTATATAAAGCCTTCATAAATGGTTCTTAATTTAAAGTGGGATCGGAATATATTTTTTAGATGTGTAGCTTTTTACAGAAGGCTATTCCAGAGGGCTTTGACTAGGCAAGTGTTCACCTAGTCCCAGGAAACAGCAGTACCAGCTAAGCAGTGAAACACTGAATTCAACTAATCAAGATCACTTGATACGTTGTGTGTATATTTATAAAAAACAATATATATTTTATTTAATCTCAGCCCCCGTTACTGCAGGAGGCCTTTTGCCTTCTAAGTAGGCCGTCATTGTCAATAAGAATTTGTTAATAACTGACTTGCCTAGTTAAATAAATTTAAAATAAAATATGCTGTGGCTCTCCACATGCCCTAGCCTAGATGTTATAGCTACACCATGTAACTAATATACAGTGCCTTCAGAAAATATTTAGACCCCTTGACTTATTCCACGTTTTGTTACGTTAAGGCCTTATTCAATTATTATTATTTTTTTAATCCTGAGCATTCTGCACACAATACCCCGTAATGACAAAGCGAAAACAGGTTTTTTGCAAATTTATGAAAATAATGAAATATTGCATTTATTTAAGTATTCAGACCCTTTGCTATGAGACTTGAAATTGAGCTCAGGTGCATCTTGTTTCCATTGATCATTCTTCAATGTTTCTTCAACCTGATTGGAGTCCACCTGTAGTAGATTGAATTGATTGGACATGAGATTTGGAAAGGTGCACCTGTCTATATAAAGATCCCACGGTTGACTGCATGTCAGAGCTAAAACCAAGCCATAAGGTCAAAGGAATTGTCCGTAGAGCTCCGAGACAGGATTGTGTCGATGCACAGATTTGGGGAAGGGTACCAAAGCATTTCTGCAGCGTTGAAGTTCTCCAAGAAGGAGGAGAAGGGCCTTGGTCAGGGAGGTGACCAAGATCCCCATGGTCACTCTGACAGTGCTCTAGAGTTCCTCTGTGGAGATGGTTGTCCTTCTGGAAGGTTCCCCCATCTTTGCAGCACTCCACCAATCAGGCCTTTATGGTAGAGTGGCCAGATGGAAGCCACTCCTCAGTAAAAGGCACATGACGGCCTGCTTGGAGTTTATCAAAAGGCACCTAAAGACTCTGACCATGAGGAACAAGATTCTCTGATCTGATGAAACCAAGATTGAACTCTTTGGCCTGAATGCCAAGCGTTACGTCTGGAGGAAACCTGGCACCATCTCTACAGTGAAGCATGGTGGTGACAGCATCATGCTGTGGGGGTGTTTTTCAGCGGCAGGGACTGGGAGACTAGTCAGGTTTGAGGGAAAGATGAACAAAGCAATGTACAGAGAGATCCTTGATTAAAACCTGCTCCAGAGCACTCAGGACCTCAGACTGGGGCAAAGGTTCACCTTCCAACAGGACAACGACCCTAAGAACACAGCCAAGACAATGCAAGAGTGGCTTCCGGACAAGTTTCTGAATGTCCTTGAGTGGCCCAGCCAGAGCCCGGACTTGAACCCGATCGAGCATTTGTGGATAGACCTGAAATTGGCTGTGCAGCAACACTCCCCATCCAACCTGACAGAGCTTGAGAAGAATGGGAGAAACTTCCCAAATACAGGTGTGCCAAGCTTGCAGCGTCATACCCAAGAAGACTTGAGGCTGTAATTGCTGCCAACGGTACCTTAACAAAGTACTGTGTAAATGGTCTGAATACTTATACATACTTATTTTCTAAATTAGCAAACCTGTTTTTGCTTTATCATTAAGGGGTATTGTGTGTAGATTGCGGGTGGGGAAAAAAATATTTAATACATTTTAAAATAAGGCTGAAACCTAACTGTGGAAAAAGTCAAGGGGTCTGAATACTTTCTGAAGGCACTGCATACCCTTCTGTCTTTCTCTCGCTCAACGTCACTGATGTGTCACATTAAAATGCATTGACTCGAAGTAAAATGTTGCCAAATGTACAATGATGGTAAAAAGACATGTCAACTTCCTAACTACTACCCCCCCCCCCCCCCCCCCCCCCCCCACTCTACCTCACTTGATCTCTGTGATCCAGAGATGCCAGTGGTAAGGTCACCTCCCTGGGCGGAAAACTGAACCTGGAGAACAAGGACTACAAGAAGACCACCAAGATCACGTGGCTGGCCGAGACCCCCCGCGCGCCCCTGCTGCCCACCGTCTGCGTTAACTACCAGCACCTCATCACCAAGCCTGTCATAGGCAAGGAGGATGACTTCAAGGAGTACATCAACAAACAGAGCAAGGTGGGTGAGCAAGGGTGGGATGGGTCAAGTGTAGGTGTGTGTGTGAGTCAAGGGTGTTTGTCTATGCGATGTGTGTGTGTGTGTGTGTGTGTGTGTCGTGTGAGGGAGTGTTTTTTTTATTTGTAAAAATGTTATGATAATAAAGTATATTCCTCCTTGGGGAATCAGGTTTTCAGCTTGACCGCCCCCAGCCTCTGGAATGCCCTCCCGGACCACTTCCTTTAAAAAGTGGCCTAATGACCGTTGGAAGGCTTTAGGAAGGCTTTCTGTTGATAGCGGTGCTCCTTGGTGGTGTTATCCCTTGTAGTGTCAGCTGGCCTGTAGTTAAAAAAAATATATGGATTTGGTGTTTATTTTATGAACTTTTGGAATATTCTCTATAATGAAACGTGCTTTACCAATGTAATGTATTATTATTAAAGCACATCATTCTGAATAGAGCAGATATCATTGACCAGTATAGAGGAACACTCTTCTAATCCTTCGGAAGACTGAAAGGGTTTTCCTTTTTCTCCTCACATCCCTCTATCACATTCTCTTTCTCTTCTTCACATCTGTCTCCCATCCTTTCTTTCTGTCAGCTGGAGGAGAAGATGCTGGGTGACCCCTGTCTGAAAGACCTGAAGAAGGGTGACATCATCCAGCTGCAGAGGCGGGGCTTCTACATCTGTGACCAGCCCTACGAGCCAATCAGGTTCTATCTCCTCTACAAGATATTTGACTAGTTGATTTGACTGTGACTGTGTTTGGGCAAGTGGGAGGGATGCGTGGGTGGATGGATTGATAGTTTGATAGTTGGATGAGATAATAAATAAATAAATAAATAAATAGATGGATATTCTCTAAAGGAAAAGCACAATGCCTCTTCAAAATGAACTACTACTGCATTGTTCCAGAGTGCGTCTGTATTAATACACTGTCCCTGGTAACTAGACTAGACTTGGGCCAGAGGATTGGATGGGTGCTACATTTCCTAAATGCAGAAGCACGTCGTTCCAGTGTCTGTATTTCTAACGTGTCCCTGGGTGTTGTCACCCAGTCCCCACAGCTGTAAGGAGAGTCCCTGTGTGCTGCTGTTCATCCCCGATGGCCACACCAAGGAGATGCCCACCGCTGGCTCCAAGGAGAAGTGCAAGGCCACCACCACCACAGTGAGTCTTAATACTTACTCCTCTATTTCCCCTTTTCTAGAGTTCTCCTTTACTGCAACAGAAAGGAAATAACTACGGGCTCATCTCAATAGTCTGAAGTGGCTTCCTCTACTTGTCTCCTCATTTATAGGATAAGTCAAATCAATATAGCTGAGGCTCACCTGGCGATGTGCTTCCACCTGATTTTTCAGAAACACCCTGTATTCTTATAGATTCATGTAAATAATTAGATTATTGCAGATTTTGTAACATTTCTGTAATATAAGGAATAAACTCCTTGTCTCCTCTTAGGTTCCCTTCCCAGCCACGTGCAAAGGCGCTCCCATCTCTGCCCCAGCTAGCGATGCCTGCGCCGTTTTCTCCGGCATCGTGGCTCAAGGTGAGAAGGTACGCGATCTGAAAACCACCAAGGCCCCCAAGGAGAAGGTGGACAAAGTGGTAAAGGAGCTGCTGTCACTCAAGGCCCAGTTCAAGCAGCTGACTGGCCAGGACTACAAACCAGGCATGGCTCCACCCGCCAGCTCCACCACTCAGAAGGCCGCAACCCCCGCACCTTCTGCTGACTCCATCTCCTGCCCCTTTGCTTGCATCACCCAGCAGGAGGAGCTGAAGTCTGAGAAGGCTTCCAAGGTTTGAGTATATTTTTCTCGTTTATCATTTGGAAGATCACGAGTGGAAGATTAAACATTATTCATTTCATTTTTGTTTTTGATGCCTCCTAGTCACAAGTTAAAATATTTTCTACCTGTAGAAATAAAAAATAGGTTTCTTTTTTTAAACGCTCTTGTTTTTTCTCTCTCCCGGACCAGGTTGATGCTGTAGTCAAGCAGCTGCCGGATTTTAAAGAGTTCCATCAGATCACAGGCAAGGAGTACAAGCCAGGGATGACCCCTCCTCCTGCTGCCCAAGCCAAGACTGCTCTCTCTGCCTCATCCGCCTCATCCTCTCCCTCAGGCCTATACAAACGTGTGACCGAACAGGGAGACACTGTGAGGAAGCTTAAATCTGAGAAATCAGCGAAGGTAAGGAAGACAAGTTCAGTATAATGCTTTACTTTTAGCCTGCAGGTATTGGGAATTATGCGGTTATAGTACATTGTAAGACTTGTCTCTCATCTCTATTTGCTCCAACTGTTCATAACTGTTCTCTACGTTTTACCATTGATAGAACATTACATCCCTCTAACCACTGTATTTGATCAATCTCTCCACAAAGGACCAGGTTGATGCTGCGGTGAAGCAGCTCTTGGACTTGAAGGCAGAGTACAAACAGGCGACAGGTCAGGACTACAAGCCAGGAACTGCCCCAGTCCCTGCTGCAGCCCCAGTACAGAGCACCCAAGCCCCCACAGTCACATCTGGCTCAGGCGTCTATGAACATGTGACTCAGCAGGGTGACTTGGTGAGGAAGCTGAAAACTGAGAAGGCCCCCAAGGTGAGGCCAACAGGAAGGAATGATAGGCTGGCATTCATTAGGCACAAGTTTGATAAAATTATTCATAAATGAATATAGATGATGGAAATGTGTCTTCTGTATTAACCCAACCCTCCGATATAGAAATACACACACTAGTCTGGGGAGAGAATTGACATGCCTGCTCTATTTCAACATTCTTTACAATATGAACCCATCAGAGTCTAAGCCTTGTCTAAGCCAGGGGAGGAGGTGGGGGTTCTACTATATGGCTTTTTAAGGTCATACCAAGGATCATTTAGCTATTTGATTTTGAATTTTACGGCCCCTTGAAGTATCCCCAGAAATATATACACTAATTATTTGATAAAATGATTTTTGGTCTTACTGCTATTAGCCCATACAAAGGCATTGTATAACATATTCACTACATGGAACAACAAATAGTCCCGACAACATATCAAAAGGAAGCTTGTTCTGAATTGTCTCTTAAATCTAAGATATATATTTTTTTAAGTATCCTGATCTTTCTTATGTTTTTAACCCCATATTTTGGGCATTAACAGCTTTATTAATTCATTTACGGTAGTTTAAAAGAAAGTGACATGAACCCTTCTGTTTTTGTCCACTCCCTCTCAGGACCAGATGGACGCAGCCATCAAGCATCTGCTGTCTCTCAAAGCAGAGTACAAGCAGGTGACTGGCCAGGACTATAAACCAGGCATGGCCCCAGCCACCAGCCCTGCCCCTGTCCAGGCTAGCCCCGCCCCTGATGCCCAGTCCATCTCCTCCGTTAAGGCGCTCTTCTCCCAGGTGTCCCATCAGGGGGAGTTAGTGAGGAAGCTGAAGTCGGAGAAGGCTCCTAAGGTTAGTGAGATTTAATTTCACCTCATGTAAATCTATGCCCAAAAGAGCTGAAAACATGTTGTCCAGAACAAGCTATTCAGATGAGGAATGCTGACATTTTGGCGCATGTACAAGTTAGAATAGCTAGCTAACGTTGGCAACTGTAGCCACTTGTGCCAATGTTAAATGATAATCAGATTTAAATCTTAATATTGTTATTCAGGGATAGTCCTGATGGTTGAGTAATTAAATGCAACAGACCGCATAACACAACCAATGTATGATGGCATCCTTGTAACCAGGACCAGCTGGACGGTGCCGTGAAGCAGCTTCTGGCCCTGAAGACCCAGTACAAGGCCCTCACAGGAGAGGAGTATAAACCTGTGGCTTCTGCCGGAGCCTCGGGCGGAGAGGACAAGAACCGCAAAGACCGAGAGAACACGTCTGAGAAACAGGGAGGTGGTAGTGGCGGAGGAGGAGGGAAGAAGCAGCCTAAAGGAGACAAAGTCAAGGAGGTCTCGTCGGGAGGCGCAGGGGGAGGAGGAGAGGGGGGTCCCAAGAAACAGACACGGTGAGAGGGTTGGATGGGTGGATGAAGGGGAGAGTGGGAAGCAGAGATGGATGAATAGAGATCATTGGTACTTTAATGGAGTGGAGATTTGAAAATGGAATGATAGATGGCAGAAAGGGAGATGGTGATGGATGTCGGCTGAATGTGGATGTGGTCCTGTGTGACTCAGTTGGTAGAGCTTGTCGCTTGCAATGTCAGAGTAGTGGGTTCGATTTCCTGCTGAGGTCAGCAATACAAGAATGTGTGCACGCGTTATGATATTCTTACCTGTGTGGTTTGATCTGCTGTGCCATAGGCCCAAAACATTGCCCTTGGACAGTGCTGTACTGTCAGAGCCTTCAGAGGAAGCCTAAGAATATTTCAACTGAAAATTAAAGGTTTAAGTGATTGAAAATTACATTAGTCTTGTCGATCATGATTCGTCTCTTGTGTTCAGTGTGGTGTCTGGGGTGGGGAAGGGAAAAATGAAAACAGGAATAGCTATCCAATCAGGGTTTTCGGTATCGGTATCTGAGGAGAAATCTTCCCCTGACCCTACCAGCAGGGCCTTGGATTGACGGCATGATTAGCCAATCCGATTTTGATATGTAGTGCCCTGTGGCTCAGTTGGCAGAGCATGGCGCTTGCAACGGCAGGGTTGTGGGTTCGGTTCCCACGGGGGACCAGTATGAAATGATTTGCACTCACTATTGTAAGTCACTCTGGATAAGAGCGACTGCTAAATGACAGCTAAAATTGAAATCATGTAAATGTAGTGCAGTGGAACAGTTTTATTTTCAATGGACATGCATATTTTGTCATGGCATTTCTTGACTGTCATGTTCGTGACAACATTTGCCGTCTCCACTTAATCTCATTTCCGTACGTCGGTTGGTGTCCCCCATGGGTGCATTCCCATGGATTCAGGGCCGAGCTAGCAGACGGGTTGGTGCTAAAGTTGAGCAGTTTTCCCAGGCCCAGAGCTAGGTAGCAGTAGACGCTACAACATGATAGACTTTCTGTTTTCAACTTATTCATGGCTGGCTGTTGATAACTTTTCTACAATAGCATGATTTTTATCTTGGATTTAAAAGCAAAGGACGAACATCTTATGATTCACCATTTTAACTGTACTGGATGATGGATTTCTGCTGAGTGTTTGCACTGTTCTGTAGGGATGAGTTTGATTAATCGATTAGTCTGTCTAATTCATCCGTATCTGTTTGAAATAGGGAATTGAAAAACACCAATTGAGGTGATATTTTCCATTGCTGGGCGAAGTGGGCATAGATTTGACTTCTCTAGATACAAAACATGGCTTTCCCTCTGCAATAGACAAGTCAACATGTCTAGTATGCATGCACAGCTCTTCCTATATTTTGGCCCCAGCAACCATCAACTAATCGATAAAATAGAAAAGGTTGTTGAACTCATCCGTAGTATACTGTGTGGTTTTCACACCTGATTTCTGTGTATTTTCCTCATTTTAGACTGGGACTGGAGGCTAAGAAGGAGGAGAACCTGTCTGATTGGTACTCTCAGGTGAGTCTTTACACCTGTGCGAGTGATTATTGCCCCAGTTTTTGGACTAGCAGTCTAAACTCTACTAAAACCAGTAGTTTTGGGATTGTCACAAAACTCTCTTGGACTGAAGCCCAATTCCATTTCTACTCCTTGTACATTCCCCCTGGTGGATTTAAAAGGATGTGAAAAAGTAATTGGGAATAGGGCCTGGAGCTCGGGTGTGCACTTGCACACTTCCTGTCATTGATTTAACAATGGTGGAAAGTCCCTCCAGCCAATGATAACACCAATCTAGTGGTTTTAGATCCATTAGAGGATTGGGAAAAGGGTGGAGAATCAGAATGCAGCCATGGTATAGGGCTCAAAACAAGTGTCTACCTTCACATCTGCCCCTCCAGGTGATCACTAAGGCGGAAATGATTGAGTACTACGATGTGAGCGGCTGCTATGTGCTGCGGCCCTGGTCATACTCAATCTGGGAGTCCATCAAGGAGTTTGTTGACCGCGAGATCAAGAAGTTGGGCGTGGAGAACTGCTACTTCCCCATGTTTGTCTCACAGGCTGCCCTAGAGAAGGAGAAGTCCCACATCGCAGATTTTGCCCCTGAGGTGGGTGTTGCGATGTGTGTGTGTGGGGTTGGATGGGGGGGTGTCAGTGTTTATCTATCCCTATTGGAAATCCTGGTCCTTGCTTCTCAAGTGATGTGTGATCACCATATTTCTTGTCATACTGAAGATCTCCCTTTAAGTGATTTGACACATTTGTAGTGAACTGTGTTTGTGTGTGTGCTGCCTTCAGGTCGCCTGGGTGACGCGGTCAGGGAACACTGAGCTTGCCGAGCCCGTCGCTATTCGACCCACTAGTGAAACTGGTAAGACAAACACACCTGACCACTTCTGTCAGACTTTAAAGTTAAACTTGACACATTGAATTTCCAGATGCTTTTCACTAGGTCTCAAAGAACTACGTTGTACAGGTGTAACTTACGACACAACGTATCTATGGATATTTTCATGCAAGGCGCTTACTACTTCTACCCTCTCTATGCCATATGTGTATTCATTTACGAATTCACACCCTGACCAATGCATCCTTCGTCTTTTCTTTTAACAGTGATGTACCCTTCCTATGCCAAATGGGTCCAGTCCCACAGAGACCTCCCCATCAAACTCAACCAGTGGTGCAACGTTGTGGTCAGTGTCCAATCCACGAATGATAATTGTCATATTCACCATCACTGTTAGGGTCAGTACAATTTCAAAATGGAAAAACCTACTGAAAATAGAAGACTTCAACCCTGTCTAGTATGTCCACTGTCTTTTTTGTCAGAACTGTTTAGGACAGTGGTCACCAACCAGTTGATCGCAAGGCATTCCCAGTCGATCACCAAACATTTCTGTTGAAAAGCCAACAATAAAGGCATGCACTCCTTTTTTAAATGTTTTATTTGTGTTGCATTGTGAATAGTTGCACTTGACTCAGAAGCCCTGCGCACTGTGTAAGCACGGTCTTCCCATTTTGAACCATTTTATTTTCCCAAAAAGTCAAACTCTGCCTACCCGATGGACCGGGAGATCTGTGGCGAACTCGAGTAAGCCTACAGCGCTGGCCAATCGGATCACTCAAATTATCGTGCCTGGAGAGCTTCCATGACCCTGGCCACAGCAAAGTTTGATAGGCTACTAGTCTACGTAAGATTGAAGCACTTAAAACCATGACCACAGAGAGACTGTCAAAGAATACAGGGGGAAACGTGATCTGACTGGGATCATTTTGAATTCCAAGTCAGAAACTGGGGTGTCTTTCTAGAGCTCGGACTTTCCGAGCTGAAGGTCACTGATGTCGAGTTCCCAGTTGTCTTGAAAGCACCATGACCATCAGATACAGTTACAATCAGTCCAGTAAAATAAAAAGCTAATTATTTCAATTCATGCCCCGCAGTGCCTTGCAAATGCTACACCAACTGATCTATTTTATTAAAGCTTGAGTTTTGAAGTGTAATATGGTCTGAGAATAATAATATTTGCAGGCCAGGCATATATCCAATATGCTTTGATAATGTACAAGGCCTACTGCCCAAACCTCATTCCTACCGAATTGTTTGTATTAGGTTAATGTTGAATATAAGTAATGCTTGCTGTTTGACTGCGAATGTGATCTTTTCAGAATGTATTGTGATTTTTACTATTTCTCTAATTTCTCTCTTGCTTTCTCTCACTCACCCCCAGAGGTGGGAGTTCAAGCACCCCCAACCCTTCCTGAGGACCAGAGAGTTCCTGTGGCAGGAGGGACACACGGCTTTCGCCACCAAAGAGGAGGCCACCGAAGAGGTAACGAGGCCAATGTATTATTAACCGTTTGAGACTAGTTCTTAATTTTCTCTTGTGAATGTTGAGGAAAAAACATAGAACTTGTCATGTCTGGGGAGTGCATTCAAACGATGCTTAACGTTTTTTTTTTTGTGTGTAAGTTGGATTTAGACGCATGCATTTGAAAGTTTGCAGTCTTGTCAAATTCAGTGTTTCCTTGACAATGGACTGCCTTGACCAAAATGGCAGCCACTGTGAACCTGTTGTCCATGGGCCCTGGATCCCTTTTCCATGGATTCTAGGGATAAATTTGTACTACACCTTGGTTACTGTTGCTAACTCTGTCAAGCTTTGCCTTTTATTTTCCTGTGAAAATGGAGAAGTGCATAGTAATAACGCTAAGGGAACTCCCCAATGAGGTACTAAGTTACTTTTGGAGACAACCATCACTTATATCAGATTGGAGCAAACTAAAGGATCCTCAGTATGCCTTTTGAAGGCTGTATTCACAAAATAAATTATGCAGGAGCTTAACACAGCAAGCAGGAGGACTAGGATAGAGGCAAAGTCTACAGGTCCCAGTGTAAGAGGGAGAAACACCACTAGCTGACCATTGAGGCAGAGGCAGATGACAAAGGAGCAACATTGTTCCTAAACTGCAGGGTAGGTCTCACAATCATTTAAAAACCAAACTCATACAATATCAGCTTCAGCTAGCTGTTATGCTAACGTAAACAACCAACGTCCTCGCTTCAACAAATATACTGTTCTATGCTAGCTCCACAGGTTACTGCTCGCATGTTGGGCTGATCCACACCTTGGACCTCTGGAGACCCCAAGATAAAATTTCCACTACAAGCTTGCCACAACAGTTGCATAAGTCAAGAGGCAAGAAGATTGATTCCTATTGAAGCCTATTACAGCGGTCAGGGTGGCAAAGGCAAAAGTGAGTCGGAAAAGACCAGTCTACTGCAGTTAAAACTGATAGGTGAGCTACACGTGAATGTCTTGTTTACAATCTCTAATGCATGTTGTAATCAATCTAACCAAGAGGGTATTATAACCTAGGCAAGTCCATTATCTTTCACTGTTAGCTACATATCAAAGAAACCCATGTTAGACGTGGGCAGGTACTGTATTGGCACAAATCTATGGTGAGCAGCAGAAACAGTAGGGTATGCATAAACAGATGTCATCATGATTTCACCTTCATGTTTGCATGCTTATGTTTCTAGGACAGTGTCAAAGTGAACAGATTTACATTTACTGATGAATGTGTAGCTGGAAGTTGGACAGCATACTAACCACAAAGCATATCTTGTTTTATGTTTCCTCATCTGGAATTGGGGATTTTACATGATACTACTTTAAACTTCTTAATTTTGGCTATTTCCCTTTCCACGTGCACCCTATGCTTCAAAATGTTTGTCATCTCAGTATTTGTAGGGAGGAATGTTCAATCTAAGGCCAATTTCCTCCGTCTTTCTCGATGAGTACGGTTACATGCACATAATATGATTATTGTGGATCGTCAGATTTATATAATAGTTTGATTAAAGTGTTTACATTCTTTGCAAGAAGAACGATTTCCCTAATAACTCTGTTTCCATGGACAAATCTGAAATCAGGCTATCTGATGGCACTGATAAATGCAGACAATTGGCAACCAACAAACATTCCACCATGTTATTTTTGGGAAGCATATTGGATTCTGAGTTTGGACATATAAAGTTTGTGAAAACTACTTCTAAGACGCATTCGTTCCGAACTCACTTCAGTCACACTAAAGAGGGAGGCTGGCTCGGCTGGTGCTAGCAAATGCGCAGATCAAACCCACCACTGGAACACCCATTTAAGCTATTTACATGTCCGAATCATTCTAAAGATTTCTCAGAAAACAGGTGTTTTAATCAGCGTATGCTTACTTAGATTTGGACCTTAAGACAATTCAAGATAAGCAGAGTAAGATGTTTACATGACTATTGCATAATCTGCCTGCTTCCATAGTCCAGTTTAATATCGAATTATTACTGTGCATGTAAACATACTCATTGAGAAACCCCTCGTCTGCCATAGGCCCATCACCTCTAAGGTAGCCACATTGAAGCAAATTTTGCAGTAGCTCTGTGATGTTACTGTTTACACAGGATACATTTCTGAGAGAGAAATATTTTAAAGGGTGAATGCAAACATAAATGAGCCACATCGGTCACATACTATCAAGAGACTTTGGTCACATACTATCAAGAGACTTCGGTGTGTTGATAGACTTGTAAATGGAATAAGTTTGGCTTTGAAGTTTTCAACCTCCACTGAGTCTCAGTAATCCGAAGGTTAGCTATGTTAACAAATACATGTAAAGTCCCATAAACAATGCCAACGAGCTCATTGTAAACTTTTTGCACAGTCTCTGACCTGAAGTATTTGCAGGACAGGACACGCAGCTCAAAGTTATACAAGTAACAAAGAAATTCTACTAACAGTTTGCTGCACGCACAAAATAAATATTCGACAGCAAGGCTCTTGATCCAGGAGGGGATTCTCTGCTGTTACCAAGGAAAGCTTTCTCTTTTTCTGAAGAAGCTAACCACTTAGCTAGATAGCTAACTAGGTAATACATTGACAAACCAAATGCACAACTGCTAAGAATTTAGCACATGTTCTACAGTTAACTTAGTTAAAAGATATCTAACTAGCTGGCAAACATTTAGTTGTGAATTCCATGCTGTAATTAGATCACCTGGTGCTGCACAACAGTGAGTGACTCCAGTCTTGTAGTTGTATGCTTGTAAACAAACACCATGTGACTGGGGACTAATGGTAAGCTTCATAATGGAAAATTAGGTGACGGGTGAAAGAATGCAATGTTGTTTATCTCCTAACGTATTGCACAAGTTCACTGCAGATATTTACTGAAATGATCTACAAATATTAAAATGTATAATAACTTCAAATAAATAGTTTGAAATGTATTGAAAAACCTTTATTTTTATTTTATTTTTTTTAATCAAATTTATTTATATAGCCCTTCGTATATCAGCTGATATCTCAAAGTGCTGGACAGACACCCAGCCTAAAACCCCAAACAGCAAGCAATGCAGGTGTTGAAGCACGTTGGCTAGGAAAAACTCCCTAGAAAGGCCAAAACCTAGGAAGAAACCTAGAGAGGAACCAGGCTATGAGGGGTGGCCAGTCCTCTTCTGGCTGGGCCGGGTGGAGATTATAACAGAACATGCTCAAGATGTTCAAATGTTCATAAATGACCAGCATGGTCAAATAATAGGTCTGGGACAGGTAGCACGTCCGGTGAACAGGTCAGGATTCCATAGCCGCAGGCAGAACAGTTGAAACTGGAGCAGCAGCACGGCCAGGTGGACTGGGGACAGCAAGGAGTCATCATGCCAGGTAGTCCTGAGGCATGGTCCTAGGGCTCAGGTCCTCTGAGAGAGAGAAAGAGAAAGCATACTTAAATTCACACAGGACACCGGATAAGACCGGAGAAGTACTCCAGATATAACAAACTGACCCTAGCCCCCCGACACATAAACTACTGTAGCATAAATGCTGGAGGCTGAGACAGGAGGGGTCAGGAGACACTGTGGCCCCATCCGATGATACCCCTGGACAGGGCCAAACAGGAAGGATATAACCCCACCCACTTTGCCAAAGCACAGCCCCCACAACACTAGAGGGATATCTTCAACCACCAACTTACCATCGTGAGACAACGCCGAGTATAGCCCACAAAGATCTCCGCCACGGCAAAACCCAAGGGGGGGCGCCAACCCAGACAGGAAGATCACATCAGTGATTCAACCCACTCAAGTGACGCACCCCTCCTAGGGACGGCATTTCCAAATACGGTTATTTCCAAATACCCTGGTATATCTACACCCAAGCCTACTTTGCATTAGCAATGAGCTTGGTTTCTCCATCTTTAACTCGGTGCAATCTAGTATTGCAAAGGTCATTGGAAAATATCTCCTGTAGTTGTCTGGCATGTTTTCTGTGATGTTGTCCTTGTGAGGCCATACAGACAACTGACCTAGCCTGTCCAAAATAAAGTCCATTGAATAAAGTGCTAACACTTTGTAAATCCATATGAAATGTACAAGCCAAAAATTGTCTTAAGTTTCATCAGCACAGGCAGAAACTACATCTGCCAATCTACTCTTGTATGTCAAGGGGATAGTTGTCTGTGGGGATATGTTTCTTATTTGGTCATGTGAAAAATGTGCACAAGTTATTAAATTGACCATAAGTTAACCTAGTGCAGTATTGGGAGAAGTTGGGGGTACACTGTTATTTATTGACTCTGACCTTAACCGGTTAGGGGTTAGTCCATTTCCTAATACTTTTAAGTGAGTAGAATCTTTAAGCTCATCCCTTCCTTTTCTTCTTCCAACTGGGGATGCTCCTCTATGTACTCTGGAAACACAAAATACACAATGATGAACATTTGAATTTCTACCATACATGATTTAAAGAAGTTGGTGCTTTGTAAAAGCTGTTTTCCCCCTGTTCTTTTGCAGCTCCCGCTATTGGAGAACAGCACCACCACCATCCTCCTCCAACCCTACGGATGAGTTCCCAACATTTCCTCAGCCGCCAACAACCAAGATGTTTCTCTACAGTTCTGAATGAAAATAAGATATTACAACAGTGATATAATGATATCCCAGTCTGAAGCAGAGGCACTGGAAAAATAGACAAGATGGCAGAGCAACAACACCCGCCATGGTGTCTGCTCCCAGCCACTTACTTCGTCTTTTTAAGAGGTTGTGCTCCAAGGTAGCAGACTGACAGTCTTGCCACCAGCATGCAGAGGAAGAAGACCGTGCAGACCAAGGCGATGACGATAGACCTGGAGCTTGAGCTGCTTACAGCAGCACCGTATACTGAAGTCACTGGGCACAAAGTGTTCCCGGGTGGCTTTGTTGTCAATCCCCACTCCCTCCATTTAGGCATCTCCTGACAGGAAAGTCTAGAGTAATGAGAACCCAAGCCACGACTTCTGGAAATAAAGTGCCCAAACAAAGTCAACTTTACTGGTAGTAAATCTCTCTGTCAAAGAGCTGATGGTACCTATGCTTACAAACCTAATCATGAGTTCCTCTACCATAGTATGGGACAAATGGGAATCACAGGGATGCTGTGGTGTGATTTTATTTGTCATGTGTAAAAATGACTTTCACCTGGAGTGTGTCCACTTTAATGCAGAAAAGTGGGAGAGTATGAAAAGCCAGCTGGACTGCTGATTTTTTTTTAAAAGCATTTCTTGCCGGCCCTGTGCAGATAGTTCCTCCTTTGTTGAACTATCATCTCCGGTGTCCTCTGGTGATTTGGTTGCTGTGTCTCCTGTGGTGTAAGTGGAAGCTGCATCTTGCACAGGGCTCTACGCTGATGTTTTTTTACAAGGAGCACGTGTGCCTTAATTTATTTTTTTTTTTAAATAGGCGCGCACAAATTTAGGAGCACAATGAAAAATGTGAGATGTTGAAGCTAGAATCTTTCATTTTTCTAAGCGCACTGGAATTCCTAAATAAAAATTCCAGGTTGCACAGCAAAATATTTAAGTGCAATATGCAAGTAAAATGGCCGCACTGTAG
The DNA here is from genome assembly GCF_057628025.1 of Oncorhynchus mykiss. Lineage (NCBI taxonomy): Eukaryota > Metazoa > Chordata > Actinopteri > Salmoniformes > Salmonidae > Oncorhynchus > Oncorhynchus mykiss. The sequence goes on along the minus strand of NC_143047.1, from coordinate 3,865,863 downwards.
TGCCCTGTTGCACATCAGATCTTAATCTGTAGATATACGGGATGATACATGTAATGTTATTCATCCAGATATTTAGTGTTAGGGTTATATTGTTTCAGTGGTCTTCTGAATCAAATGTGTAAATCAGACATTTGCTGCCTACATTGTACTTGTGATTACATTAACTTATGTATGTATGAGTTATGTAAGTTGTGTATAATTTATGTATATGTGAGATAAACTTGCCCCCTGGTGTCTGTCGATATTTGGTAATGTATGATAGGTTTGGCAAAACCTCATATTACAGTACAGCAGCTGGATTTGGGTACTGAAGACTTGGATTCCCATCAACACATTGCGGAACGAAATTAGCCAGCTAAAGATTTGTGATACATGTAGTCTAACAAAGCTAACTAGCTAGCTAATGTTGTTAACAAGGTAGCTAGCTAAGTTAGTAATGTTTAGCTTAGTTGTGTAATGTTAAAGTTGTTGCTGACTTTGTCTAGACAGTTTTTATTTTATTTTAAATATATTGTGATATCACACATTATGCAAAAGATTAACATAGTTGCTTACCTTGGAGCAAACATATATGCATCCTTCGTTATTTTGCTTGTGTTCGACTGTGCATGAAGTTGTCCACAAAGCTTTTTCCACAATTTACACGTCTCTCCAATAGAGCTCATGGAAGCCGTGAGGATTTTTTCTGACGTGTCCGAGTGGTTGGTTGGTTGCGGTTGTTAAGCTCTGATTGGACAATTGCTGTTCGAGAGCGGAGTTTAGTGAAGGGTTATTTAGGCCTAATACAATTACCATTATTGTCCATTTGCACAGAGATTGACATTGTTGGTGGATGATTTCAGTGATAACTTAATGTTAGGGTAGCTAATACCTCCCAGTTTCAGAATTATTTTCCAGTTACCTGCTTTCTGAATATTGTAGTATTTGTAATAACAACTGACTACTCTTGTCCCTCCTCCTGTGCGTGTGTCCAGGTGTTACAGATCCTGGACATGTATGCGCGAGTGTACGAGGAGCTCATGGCCATCCCCGTGGTAAAGGGCAGGAAGACTGAGAAGGAGAAGTTTGCCGGAGGTGACTACACTACCACCGTGGAGGCCTTCATCTCTGCCAGTGGCAGAGCCATCCAGGTACTCTTGAGGTTTGCACACATCGCACTGAATGTGGATCTAGCGTTCGTATGCCGATCGTTCAGCGTAGTGGTTTTTAGGGACAACCCACTGTAGACGTCTGACTCACAATTTTTTACTCGATTCTACATGTAAAATCGGTGTGCTCTTGGTTTGCAAATTACGTTCAGAGGTGTACGAATAACAATACGCTAGAGCCCTTTGACGCCCGATGTCCACCAGATGCATATGCGTTTTGTTTTGCCGAATGTCTTTCCTGCATTTTCCGTACTTGACGCACATAATGGCATCAGAGGAGATGACTGCCGTTTTACCATCTCCAAACCAATTGTGATATTGTGTTTTTTTTTGTATAATTTGTAACTTATTTTGTACATAATGTTTCTGCCACCCTCTCTTATGACCGAAAAGAGCTTCTGGATATCAAAAGTGATCACTTCTGGACAAAGATTTTTTCTTTAACACATCGTACGCAAAGGATTTACTATAGACACCGGACATGTCCCAAATCCCTGTCATTCACAGGAAGAAGAGACTGAGATGTAGGTTCGGGTGCCTTGTAAGAATCCGACGGCGAGTGGGTAACCCACCTCTACCATCAGTCCAATTGGCCAACGTGCAATCATTGGATAATAAACTGACTATCCTACCAACGGGACATTAAAAACTGTAAAATCTTAGTCGTGGCTGAACGACGACATGGACAACATACAGCTGCCTCCGGTAACACAAGGGGTGACGGCCTGTGTCTAGTTGTCAATAACAGCTGGTGCATGAAATTTAATATTAATTAAGTCTCAAGGTTTTGCTCGCCTGAGGTAGTCTCGTGATAAGCTGTAGACCACACTATTTACCAATAGTTTATCTACTATTTACCATAACAAACTGTCACGAGAATTCAATCCCAATGATAACTGACAATCAATAGCTCTGACCAATCCCCCAGATCTGTAAGACCATGGGTTTAATAATAATTAGTCAAAGACTCAGCTTATGCAAAAAGAGTACAGTTTATTTAGAGAACATTCTAACGTCCATTATGCAAAGACATCCATTCTATAGCTGTGCACATACTTCCACACAAACAGTATGTATCCTACGCACATACTTCCACACAAACAGTAGGTGAGTTTTATCTCTATAGTTCTCACCACTGTGTATCACTGCCCAGCCGACAGTTCCATTCCCCCGAGATTAGGGAAACCTTGAGAAGTACTCCCTATGCTCTCATAGGTTCCTCAGAGGCCTAGCCGGGTCGGTAGAAACACAGTTTTAATTGTTCTTCTGTATTTTCCTAGGCACCCACATACAAGTTCAAATCCTAAGCAACACCTTGCTCAGACAGTCTGTGTTTTTCCACTATACAGATACATTGTTTAACCTAATTCCGACTAAAACTACACACATCAGATTAGAATTTTATGATTCTAATCAATTTCATACAGTTATAAGGTTTCAGAGTGGAATTATTTTATCATTATCTTTCAACATATACGTTATTTTATCACAAACCTATGCTGGCACTAAGACTACACTCAACGAGCTGTATAAGGCAATAAACAAGAGAATTCTCATCCAGAAGTGGCGCTCCTAGTGGCCGGGTACTTTAATGCAGGCAAATTTCAATCTGTTTCACCTCATTTCTACCAGCATGTTACATGTGCAGCCAGGGGAAAAAAACCCTAGACCACCTTTACTCCACACAGAGACGTGTACAAAGCTCTCCCTCACCCTTTATTTGGCAAATCTGACCATAACTCTATCCTCCTTACTTGTGCTTACAAGCAAAAACTAAAGCAGGAAGTAACAGTGACTCACTCAATACGGAAGTGGTCAGATGCTAAACTACAGGACTGTTTTGCTAGCACAGACTGGAATATGTTCCTGGGATTCTTCCGATGGCATTGAGGAGTACACCACATCTGTCATTGGCTTCACCAATAAGTGCATCGACAACGTCGTCCCCACAGTGACTGTACGTAAATACCCCAACCAGAAGCCATGGATTACAGGCAACATTCGAACTGAGCTAAATGGTAGAGCTGCCACTTTCAAGGTGCGGGACTCTAACCCAGACACTTTATTTATTCACCTTTATTTAACCAGGAGTCTAGTTGAGAACAAGTTCTCATTTACAACTGCGACTTGGCCAAGATTAAGCAAAGCAGTGCGACACATGGAATAAACAAAGTCTATATACAGTGTGTGCATATGATGTTAGATAAAGGAGGTA